>NC_035447.2:41560562-41870548 GCF_002127325.2 Helianthus annuus | reverse complement strand
TAAGGCCAGAACCGGTGCGTTGGTGACGGCTGTTTTGAGTGTATTAAACGCATGTTGAGCGGAAGGGGACCAAGAAAATTTACTACTTTTCAAGCATTCCGTAATAGGAGCGACTATAGTGCTAAAGTTGCGAATGAAACGTCGGTAAAAAGACGCGAGGCCATGAAAACTTCTAACCTCGTGAAGGGACTGTGGCGATGGCCATGTGGTAATTGCTGACACCTTTGATTCATCCATGCGTATGCCATCTGAAGAGACCAAATAACCCAAGAAAATGGTTTCAGTTGTACAAAATTGACACTTTTTTGCATTGGCATATAGCTTTTGTTCCCTTAGGATCATGAAGACTTCCTTAAGGTGGTGTAAATGAGCAGCAATATTGGTGCTAAAAACCAAGATATCATCGAAATAGACGACAACACATCGACCAATAAGCGGTTTAAAAATGTGATTCATCAACCGCATAAATGTACTCGGCGCGTTGGATAATCCAAACGGCATGACCATCCACTCATATAACCCATCTCTTGTTTTAAAAGCCGTTTTCCATTCATCGCCAGGCCGCATGCGTATCTGATGGTACCCGCTCCGTAAATCAATTTTGGAAAAGACCTTTGCGCCATTTAAGTGATCCAGTAAATCATCGAAACGCGGGATAGGGAACCGGTACTTGATAGTGATCTTGTTGACTGCACGGCTGTCAATACACATCCGAAAAGTGCCATTTGGTTTGGGCACAAGTAATGCTGGAACTGCACATGGACTCATACTCTCCCGGATGAGACCCTTTTCCAAAAGTTCGGTCACCTGACGATGCAACTCAGCGAACTCCTTTGGATTCATGCGATAAGCCGGCTTGTTGGGAATGCTTGCACCTGGCAAAAAATCTATACAGTGTTGGATTTCACGTACCAATGGAAGACCAGCTGGAATATCAGTTGGGAAAACATCTTGAAACTCAGATAAAAGGGGCTGCACCTCTGGTGGAATGATCGAGATGTCGGGGTTTTCTTCGGCAATTAATAACCCGAAAATTAAAGGGTCGGGAAGGGACTGGGTAAGGGCTGTAAATTCAGATTTGGTAACAAGCATGGATGTGGACCCCTCCTGTCTTGGGTCCAAAGGTGCCAAAGTAATATTAAGTCCATCTTTTTTGAAAGTGTAAGTGTTGCGGAAACCATCGTGCTTAACACGACGATCATAGAGCCATGGACGTCCTAACAAAAGGTGACATGCATCCATCGGGATAACCTCACACCATAGCTCGTCCGTATATTTATTACCAATCGAAAACGGAACCAAACACCGATGAGTAACCTTAAGAAGATTACCTTTTTTTAACCACGTAAGTGGGTATGGGTCAGGGTGATCGTGGAGCGGCAAGTTAAGTTTTTCCACCATGGTACTAGCGACCATATTTTCACAGCTGCCGCCGTCAATGATAACCGTACAAACCTTGCCTTTGGACGTACACTTTGTGCGGAAGATGTTGTTACGAAGCCACTTCGTGTCATCGGAAGGATCAGCAACCGAGGTGTTAAGAGCACGTTGGATGACAAGTGCTTCACCCCGATCTGGATAAAGAACTTAGGTATTCTCTTCCTCTGGTTCGGTATCATACTTAGGTGTAGTTTCGTCAATGAAAGCAAGGACTTGTTTGTTAGGACAGTCCCGTTTAAGGTGACCGAGGCCTTGACATTTAAAACAGCGGAGGGGACCATCCGAAGGTCCTGCCTGAACCACCGGCGCCGGGTTTGGGTCGGCTTTGATTGGGCCTCCCCGTGGCTGTGATGAAGCTGATGCCGGATACCGGCCGGGTGCGCGATTGCTTGGTTTAGACCTTTCTGTCAATTGTTTCTCCACTTGATAAGCTAACCTGCAAACGTCATTGAATGACCAATATTGTTGCAACTGAATCACGTTCGAGATCTCGGACCGGAGTGCCCCTAAGAAACGAGCAATAATCTGTTCTTCATCTTCGTCTATACGGCAACGCATACGCATGCGTTCAAATTCATGAATAAAGTCGTCGACGGACAACGTGTTTTGCCTAAGGTTATGATAATCCAAGAAAGTATCCTGGCGGTGATTAACAGGTAAGAACTTCTCCTGTAACAATCGCTTCATCTTGTCCCATGACTCCACCTTGTATTTTCCCTTCCGCTCTCGTTGTTTCTGCACATGTTCCCACCACAACGAAGCATATTTTTTTAATTTTATAGCAACAAGTTTTACCTTAAGATTATCGGGAACATCACGTAGGTCGAAGATGCGTTCCACGGTTTGAAGCCAATCAATAAAATCATCAGGTTGCATGTTGCCTTCGAATTCTGGAATTTCCGTACGAATACCCAATGTACGAAGGGGGTCTGCTGGAGGGGGTGGTGGCGGATCACGACGTGGGCGGGGGCGGGCAAAGACGTTGTGAAACCCATCGTCAGCATCGTCCCACACGACTGAGGCTGTTGCTGAATCGTCATCGCGGTGAAACTGATGTAATTCTAGTTCACGAATCCGTTCCTGTAGACGTTCAATCTCAGCAATGTCGCTAGGATCACGTAGTCCCTCACCGTTGCCTCCGGCGGCGGTTCTACGGTGCTGTGGACGACGATCTCTCCCATGCATAGACATCCTGAGGAACCCGAGCTGCTGATACCACTTGATACGGATCCGTATACGTGGTGACGCTAGAAACTCTAGCGTGGGGAAATCCTGTGTTCGGCCAACCGAAATCACAAAAAAAACAAACAACAGTTTGCAAATGAATTCTTATTCATAAAACTTAATCATCCATCCAAGCATTACAGTTGTTTAAATAGGAAATAGAATCAACTAGAAAAAAGATAAACAAGAAAAATGATAACTACTAAATTCAAATAAAAGATAAACATGAAATTCAAAAGAATCTGGATGGATGAGGCTAAAGAAGCAGCGACCTCTAGCCCCTTTTCGTCGGGTCGGGTTTTGGAATAACATCTCCGGGCGGTTCTTCCAATGGGTCACGATCCGTATCAAACTTTCTCCTATTCTATACAATATTCAACACACGCTCTATCTAACTATTCGCATAGTGGCAGACGTATGAAATATGCACCAACACAAACCATATGTTCAAATTTAATAATACCTTGGGGTTGACAACTAGTTAGATATTGACTTCTTTTTATAGCTCGCTTGCCAAATGCCGCTATTGATCTGAGAAACTTTTGTGAGGGCCATGTACAATTTTTTCCACTATCTTTTTACAACTTTTGAACCAATGAGTTGTAGTGTTACACAACAATAAAAACAGTTGTCCAACTATCAATCCACAAGGCCGACTACTAGGCTCTATCATCTCTCCTATCTCTCGTGGGCTAAATAGGAATCTAAAATTCTTATAAACTAAAGAGACTGAAGACAGGGTTAGGCCCATGACCACCTCTCTACAATGAAAGGTTAAAATATCAAACCCACTCATGAGTAAAACTGATAGCAAGGCGCAACCTGAGGATCGGAGGGGAGGATGTCACATCCCCTCCATACAAACTTCGGGACCAAGCAATGATAGGACAGTGAATATGGCCTAGAGCCTACAGCCTACAGGTCAAAGCCTAGCAAAAGGATTAGGACATGGGGTATGGGGCTTGGGTTGGGGCGTGGATTGGGGGAAAACGCCCAAGCCACCACCTCGGGTGGGCTTGGGTTGGGGGCGTGGCCCTTGGGGCTTGGCTTTCAAGCCGGGCGTGGGGCGGTATGGACATGCTAGCTGGCTGCCTCCCATTCGCTCACCCCGCCATATCGTAGCGGACTTTTCAAATTTTGAATTTTAAAATTCAAACGGTTTCGGGGGAAAACCAAACCGCCACCCGGGTCTCCCAACAACCCCTATATAAAATGTAACCCCCAACCCACTGGTCCCCCCATCCCACGAACCCAACCCACCGGCTACCCACTTCTCTCGAACCCGCTAACCCACTGGTCCCCCCCCATCCCACGAAGAACATGGCATCTTAGACTCACGAGGAAGAATTAGCTCTCGTCACAAGCGTCGTTGACGCTATGAAGGGGCGGCCACCGGGCCAAACAAAATATTGGCCGGAAGCATTCGCCACCTACCGACATAACGTCGGTAATGACCGCCACAAACTCAACGCGTGCCAACAAAAATGGCGCGAGCTACGGCCCAAGCTCGATCGTTTCAAGGCTTACTACGAAGCCGTTCCGAGCGGCGAGTTAAGCCACGAGGACCGGGTGGCGGTGGCAAACATAGAGTTTCGAGTCAAAGAGCGAAAGACGTTCGACAAGATCGCCCTTTTTGAAATTTATCTAACGCTCTAGGTTTGTAATTTTTAGAAATTATGTAATTTAGGATTCTGTAATTTTTAAAATTTTAATGAAGCTGTAGGTTTTTTTTATAAATGTTGTGTGAATTTTATAAATTTTTTGTATTTTTTTTTAACAATCTGCCACGCGGTGCACCCAACCCAAGCCCAACCCACGCCCCGCCATACCCCGCGGACACGTCACTAGGCGGTGGGGAAGGGGGGGGGGTCCCATTCCACGTATCAACAAATGCCCCAACCCAAACCCCATCATACCCCACAGTTTAAGACAGAGTGAAGGCAAAAGATGTTAGTGTATGTCAGGACAATAGAGTCAAATCTCAAACACTTACCCAATTAGGAAAGGATGAAGACTACAAGGCCTGAAGGAACGGAAAGGAGTCTGCAGTATACCCAATTTGGGTTCAACGTTTATTTTATCTAAATACGAGAAGAGAGTGAAGAACCCACGGGCTTAAGGGTTGAGTATTCGACACTGGATCCCACAGATTGCTTCTGATTCACTTCACTCTCCCCCAAGGGTGTACTCATCCCAAGCCGTGGGTGGGCGGATGCACCCCTTGAAAAAAAATATTTTTTAGTGTTATTTTTCACAGAAAATTTCGAACGGAACCCGTTGGAAATTTTCACCCGCACCCCTTGAAAATTTCAATCGTCCCACTTAGAAAAAAATATTATGAATTTATAAAAAAAAAATTAAACACTAATTATTATTTAATATATAAGTATATAACACAATTTATATAATTATTCTTTAACCAAATATAATCACTTAATTACTTAACCCAATCAAAGCCCAATCTACAATCTTTTTTTATTAACCCAAACCCAAACCCAACCTAAAGAAATTAACTAGATAAAATAACCCAAACCCATCCACCCATTCCAATTCCAAATCCCGCCAAAAATAACTCTCAGCGACTTGACGCCACTGCTCACGTCCATATGATTTTTTTTGCCGAAAAAAAAAACAAAATTCTGGCAAGACCGACCCATATTACGCAGAATTCCAATATAGAACTAACATGGTTTCTTTATTGTTTTTTTTTTGTTTTATGTGATGATTATGAGAAAATATAGACGTATAAGGGTTTGATCTTTTTATATTTTTTGATGTATTTTTGGTTGTTCTAGAGTTGTAGTTAAATGATTTTTTTTTTATTTATAGCTTTGTTTGTTTAAATAATTAGTTACAAGTAATTAACATTTAATACTAGAGCTTGAATGTTTGAAAATAAGATTGAAAATTATGGACTATGGTTGAACATGATTGTTTATTTTATTTAAATGTTTAGTGTTGTTTTATGAACTTATAGAGCGATTTATATGTTATATGAAGCATGAGTAAGAATGTAATGAACTTATAAAGTGTTTAATATTTCTAGATGATGTTTCGGATGATTATATAAATTTTAGTTTGATGTTCTTTTGTCTTACATGACCCGACCCGCTATGAACCGATTTTTTTATGAAGCTAGAGGCCTAAAATCTTTAAAAATATTCCACACCCCAACAAAAATTTCTAAGTACGTGTTGTTTTCCCCTCACTCTCACTTTTACTTTACTTTACTTTATGTAGGGGAGGTTTTACAAACCGTTACTTAGGCTCCCAAGGGCAATTCTTTGTCATTAGTAAGAAAATAATATGCTTTCTCATTATTTTTTTGGAGCAACAAAGACGATCTAAAAGTTAATTAGATTTCAAACAAACTTGTTGCAACTAGAAGTTAGAGACCCGAATACACTAAACTACAAGTGTCGTTCTAAAAAAAGCCTAAACTTGTTGCAACTAGAAGTTAGAGACCTGATTACACTAAACTTGTTGTAACCCTTTTTTAATAAGATTTGATGAAGTTCATTTTTACTTTTATTTTCAAATAATATCAAACCATTTCATGTATTTTTTTGGTCAAAATGCAATTGTTTTTACCCAAACATCTAAATCTGCCCGATTTCAGCTCCTTTGACAAAAAGTCATGGATTCATGTGTGCTAGGAGAAATGAGATATAATGATATTAAATTAGAAACAAGTAGAAAACAATACCACTAAATTACTAATCCTCTAAGAATGTAAAAAGTAACAAATGAAGACACATCTTTGCTCTTTCCCTTGTTCAAACAAGAATTACAAAATACTTTCACTTTGGTTTTTGACACACAACAAACACCAACTTTGATAAACCTTTCTAATCATGACAATATTTACTGCACCACTTGGGCCTTAGGGCCATTCTTAAAGTCTGTTTATGCACATCACTCGACTGCAATACCAACATAACTGAACAGAAAAAAAAAATCAACTGTTTCGAGCAAGCGATTATGACCCGTTGGGGGTTCAATGCCTATGTTTCTGGATTGGTGAGAAACGACTAATAGATCATCAAGACCGTCTCCACAGCTAACACCAAATTTGAATTATTGGAATTTTGGTAAATATATAGAGTAGTGTATGGTCTTTTGTTATATTTTAACATATACAGATAAGTTCAGTTTTTTACCCGAACACAGGGGTGTTCACCGGGTTGAAACCGTACCAGACCTGAAAACTTTGAAAAAATGAAGACTAGGCCGATATAGGATGGGCCAGTCTTGATCTTTTCGGGTGTTGTTAAGTGTGTTCACGGTCTGATTTTGACGTTCTTTTAGGTCCAACTATGAGCAAAACATCGGTAACGGTTTTTAGTTATTGGAAATCGAACCCGAACCATTGAAAAGTAAAACCAAACCGTTACTAAGAGCATGGTTTCCGTTGGGTTTCCAGGTTTTGGACTTTATAGTTTATTATTTATACACCTTTTTGTAATTTGTTTGCATAGAAATCGGAAGTCAAAATCTACATTTATAGGCCCAGATAAGAACCCACATAATGTAGCGTTAAATTTAAATATTAGGCCCAGATAAAAGTGCCCCATTGTCCCATTTACACAGTCTTATGTGAAAAAAAAAATATAAAGCCTATATAAAAACTATAAAATTTATGCACCAAAAAAACTAACGGTCCGGTTTGGCTTTTTTTGACCGGTTTAAAGTCTAAGCTCTAAACCGTTAACCAAGCGTCCAAACCGTTCAATACAGTTGTAAATTTCTTAAGCCGGCAGACAGGAAAAAAATTACAAAAACCGACCACAAAACCAAACAAATGACTGGTTCCGACGGTTTCATAGATTTAAACCGAATCATGAACACCACTACAAGTTGCAACATGACTGAATATAATAAATTTTTATGCTAATATATTATATAAGTAGGGTAAAGTTCTTGTACAAATAATCTTAACATACTAAACATACAAACTGAAGGAAAACTCAAAAAGACAAGGTGGCATTTTTGTAATTATCAATAACTATCAAAGTTACTCTACAAATATACCTAAAAAAACCTAACCACTCCCCCCACCCCCCAAAAAAAACCTAAACCCCCCCCCCCCCACCCCACCCCCCAAAAACCTAAAAAAACCTACCCCCCCCCCCCCTCCAGTAAATTTTTTTTTTTTTTTTTGGGGTGGGTGATGGGGGAGGGGGGGGGTGGGGGTGAGGGTTTAGGTTTTTGGTGGTGGTGGATGTTTATTTTTTTTTTATTTTTTTTTTGTGTAGTGGGTTTTTTTAGGTTATTGGACACTTGTCAGTTGTCACTTTATAAATCCTTCTTACACTTCTTACAATAAGGATCCTTTGTATTTGATCCTAATCCCAATACCGATTAAGCCCGAACAAAACATAATATAAATGTTTTCATGCATAATCTATCACAAAACCCATAAAATTTTTCTTTCTTTTTTTAACGGACTAAGGGCCTACCCGGATTCATCTCCAAAACAAGACCGAGAACCAAACTTGGTTTATTGGTCTGGTCTAGGGTCGGGTACCCAGGTTACTCAATCCAACCCCGAATCCTGCTTAGCCCTGGCCCGTTTTCATCCCCAGAAAATTCATGGATCCGCCACTACTAGTGCTAGTGAGACAATATGATAGTAGATTAGGAACAAGTAGAAAACAATAGCACTAGTTCTATAAGAATGTAAAAGCAACAAATGAAGACACATCTCTGGCTCTCTGCTCTCTCTTGTTCTAGTTCAAACCAGAATTATGAACTCTTTTCGATCATGACCCGCATCCCTCGAGGCCACTCTTAAGGTCTGATTATGCACACCACTCTACCGCAATACCAACACAACTTTAAAAAATCAGCATAGCCTTTTATTAAGATCGGTTGTGAATCGGGTCTGACCCTCTTCGAACTCGTCTTTTACTCGTATCATACGGGTCAAATTTCTTGTTCAAAGCGGCAGATGACGGCTTTGCTTGCGGGTCCACCATGGAAACTGTTTTGAGCACGCGATGATGACCCGTTGGGACTTCAATGCCTATGTTTCGGAACCCAGAGACCATATATGGTTCAGTTGTAAATAATCCAATACAGGTAAGAAAAATAAACAGCTTATGCGTACTAGAAATCATAGTATTATGTGTAGGGAAGGTTGAAAGCAGAGATGGTATTTTCTTAGGGGTGAGACAGTTAAATCCTACTTGTGTTGTGTACCATTGCTTACATATAAGCCTGTGATATATGGAATAAAGATTGATGGGACCCACATGTCAGATATGTTTTAGAGTATCCCAATCATAAGGCTTCTATTCAAGAAGATTAAGGCTGCTAAAAAAACAAGAATCTTAGTAGGATGAACTGTTGGGAATTGGAGCATCTTTTTCATTCTTCTCCACTTTTGTCTACAGATCAAAGACAAAATATGCAAATATATTTAACATATAGAGTTTTTGTATGGATAGTATTTCATATAATTATGCAGATGAGCTATAGCTCAATTGGCACTGTAGGGAAGTATATAGATTTGGGCTTGAGATCATAAGTCTAAAGTTCGAATCAGATTCCAACTGGGTTTTACCACAGTGGGATTTCTAGCAGTGGGTTTTCCCCGGAATTGGAGATGGTGGGTTTAGGCTACCCAGCGCTAGCCATGTCTGCATTCGCGGGCGTATAAGGTCGCCTTTTGTCATTGGGTTACCCCAGGTTGCCGGTCTTTTATTTCATTGGCCGTTCAAAAAAATATGGAAAAAAATAAAAAAGTAAATCAAGCATTCACTTTATGCCACTTTGAAAATCTCACTTTAGAATTCCAGGCCCTGCTCCCCATTCAGCAAAAGAAGAGTCTTGGTTTATATTTCATATGTGTTCCTTTACACTTTTCTTTCTTCTCTAATTTGGCCATATACTTTGGGTTACTAAATTACCCATCATAATTATGATGATAATGGATGTGTTTATAAGGAGTGTCTATATATGATAATGACATAACAAGCATGCATCTTACCATTATCGCATGTTAGTTTACTACTTTAATGCCATTTATCATATATGGTCATAGTTCATTCCTATGATGTTTCTTGATGTGAGGATGCATCGGCAAAAAACTAGGAAGAAAGTTGTAAGTGGGACCTCGTGCTTTGCGTGTGGTACATTGGTACGCGCACGTACATTCAGGTTTTATTTGTGATGCACTTGCTAGATACTAAAGATTCTAACTTTAACAAACTGGACAACATCCAAATAAAGTGATAGCTTGCTTAAAAACTTGGGGATGTTGGCTTTGCAGCTTGTAGATTCTGAGATCTGGTCTTAAAGAAATCCCTTTTGTCAACTTTAATGCAAATCTTGGGTCCATTGAGTTGTGTGGCATCAAAATCTTCAACCAACAAATGTGTTTAATCAATGCATAAAGAAAAACTAGCCATTGAACTACTTGAAACTCATAATAAATGAGTCAAGCTTACTAAACGTATATGAATATGAGTGATGGTTAATATTTTTTGAGTCCAAGATATCTATGGCATGGCCGCCTTCGGCTGCTTTATTAGATTGTACCTTATGTAGACCAGATTGAACGTTACAATCATAGTAGTTAATGTTGCAAAGCGCGCACAAGGTGCAAAGGGCACGTTTGTCGCCTAGGCACAAGGCACAAGAAAAGTGCACGCCTTAGACAAAAAAAATGCAATAAAAGGAAAAATATAAAAAAAATATATATAATAGGCATAGGAAATTATAAAAAAAAAAAATCATTCCACAAATTTAACAAAAAAAATTTAATAAAATTTGACAATTATAATCACTCGATTAATTCCAAGAGTTCAAACTAATAATGTACACAGAAGATCTGCAACATTCATTGTTCATCATCACCAACGACCAAATGGTCAAAACCTTAAAAAAAATATATCGAGCCTTGACACATGAGCGTGGCGCTGGGGTGCAATGACATCAACTCAGTGCCTAGGTGCACACCTTACGCGCTTGACAAATTTCGTAACAATGATTATCTACTTTTACATCTCCCGATCTCAGGCGTACATTAAATATAAATGTCATGCAATATTGAAACATGAAAAAGAATGAGGGGACCAGGTAATAAGTTGCTTTATACCCTTATCCAGATGGTATATAAGTTTTGTTTATGCAAAACTAAGTGGCACAGGAACTGGAATTTGATTCAACATATATTGGTTATAAACTTATAATGTGATTATAAATTGATTTTATAACCAGGGGCGCATGATTTAATACTGTGTTCCAGAGATCCACTTAACAGGGGGAGGGGAGGGGAGGGGAGGGAAAATGAGGTTTTTTTTGCCTGATAATAGTCTTTCCAATTTGGAAAGACATGGAGGGGAGGGGAGGGATGGGGAGGGGCGTCCGACCCCCCCCCCCCCGAACTTTTCGGTCAGTAGTGTTATATATGTATGTTTCGTATATGATTTTGTAGGTATATACGTCTTTAACCCCCCGGTTTTATAAAAAAAAAATTTAGGTATATACAATTTCGACCCCCCAGTTTAAATTTTTTTATTTATATAGCCTAAATAAAATATTTAATTAGCCCAAATATTATAGCCCAAATCATTATATTTGGTAGAATACTAGAATCTATATTATATAACCTACATCAAATCATTATATAGCCCAACTTAAAAGTCCACCCTATCAAAAAAAAAAAAAAAAAAAAAAAAAAAAAAAAACCCAAATTCGTTTACTTTGGACATCGACCAGAAGAACAGATCGTCACAAGCCAGAATTGCAGAAGGGGGGAAAACGCAGGTTGCAGAACTGTTCGACTTCAGCTTCTTGTTCGAGAACAGAGGCCAAAACGCTACTCGTTGTTGTAGTCTTGTACTCTTATTCGACTTCTTCAATCTTCATTAAGTTAAAGGTATGTGTTTTTTATCTTTAGGTTTAATTTATGGCTGCAATTTATGTAATTTAGGTTGAAATTAGGGTGTCACTACTGTTTAACATAGCATAACATATGCCAAAGCAGATGCTTTGTTGGCTACTTTAGATATTATTCCATAAACAAACATATGCTTCCTCGTTCTATGAATAATAAACAATATATTAAGATATCATTTTTAAAAAGAACTTTAACTTTATTTGAATATAAATCAATAAATCCATGAACACCTGAATAACAAGTCATGTCTATATGGTTTGTATGTGGCGGGTGTTTTTTTTTTGTTAGCTTGGGTCGTGTTATCTCCTATCTATTTTTTTCTTTTTTTTGTTTTTTGCGGTTTTTAATTTGACGTGGTGTGGTATGGTGTATATAAAAGTGATATATTTTTAGCCATTTTATACACTGCTAGTGGGTTTATGTTGATATGAAAAACATGTGATTCATACGCATTTCACAATTTATTTATATTTCAGAGAATAAGTCATTGGGAATAAAGTCCAAATCTGTAACTCGTAGATTAGTTAATAATGTAGCTAAATGCAGACCATCCAACTCTAAAAGAAAGCATAGAATATGTGCTCGAAAGTAAAGTATCCGAGTATCTACAGCTTCAAGCGAATCGATGATTCCACCTAATAGTTGATGTTATAGATGCCCAATAATGGTGCACTCGACTTTAATAGCATTCGCTCGACTTTGAATTCGACCTATAAGCACTTGATACGTAACAACGAATGCATATATTCCGAACACTAGAAGAAAAGAAAAGCCAGTTTCTTTTTGCTAAAACTACAGCTGACCATAGTTTTACTTTTAAATGAATAGCAAACCCACTTTGATTATTCCTCCAAAAAAATCAAATAACTGTAGAGTCTATAGACTAATGAAGGCAATCTTGGAGCAGTATCCATATGGAAGTGTGTTAATATTATTATTTGAATGAAAAACTGAAAAAATTGTCACGGCGTGCTAGAACTACACTACGCGTTCGTATTAGATCACACGGAAAATTTAACACCTTCATCGTCAGTTGAAGTTCCCTTGAAGATTGCAAGCTTTCCCTTGTTTTCTAGAAGTTTAAGTGCTCTCGTTAACACCGTATGGTCCATCCCATGAATGTCTACAAGACGATGAGTAATTGATGGAAGTTCATTTTTCGAGTAGTGAGAAGGAAAATGAGAAAAGGAAACGCAAAATACAAAACAAAAAAAAATGACAACAAAATGGTTAGAAGAAAATTTTGTAAATATATTTGACTACAGATCCTAACAGTCATAAAGATAGACATGCTCGAGAAAAGATAAACCTATTTACCTGTTCCACGTGATTCAACTCCTGAACGCATTTCCTCCAGCGTCATTACGCTGTCCTCCAACCCGTTATCCTTTACCTAGTTAAACATTGAAACCATAACTAACTTATATTAAGAAAGCAGCATCACCACTTGTAGGGGGAACAACACAGTGTGGTTGCATATTACTCACAAAGCGTAAAATAATGTCTGCCCATTCTTGAATTTGGTGCCAGAGGATGAGACACTGTCTATGACCCTTATCCGTCCATTCTGCACGACCTGTGTAATGTCACTTTTTTAGTAAACGTGGACAAAACAACATTGCTTCTTGTATGAAAGATCATCGTATCTAGAGGTGACAATTTTAATCGATTTATATGGAACTTGGTCACAATTGTATGTTATTCATAAAGTGTACTAAAATTCTAATTTAAATAACACAGTTTTTTTAAATCATAATTTTGGTACTAATTTATTATAATATATAATAAAATGGACAAAAAAAGTGGGTCTGGTCGGTCCATCCTGACTCGGCTTATTAGTTATTACGACACACACATAAAACAACCTGTTTGACCCGTAACCTGGCCTACTTGATTTGTCACCTCTCATCATATCTATCACCTGAAAATGAAAAGGATAATCGAAGGGAAACATACCGTCTGAAACTAGAGCTGATAAGAAAGCTGATCTTGCATCATAATTTAAAGACCCTGCATTACCGGACCCAACTTGATTCAGAAAACAAAATACAGTTCTATATGATTACCATTTCTAATCAATGCAAAGGGTTTAGTGAAGCATATAATCAAACGCGAAGTGGAATCTAGAAGAAAGCAGTGGTCACTTTCTATAGCAGGGTTTGAGAATAGTGGAAAGTCCTCTTCTAATCCAATTATAAATAACTTCTGCATCCGACAATAAGCGATAATTAGTTCCTTCCAGAGTTGTATCTGCTTCTCTTGAGTTTCCCTCACGGGCTGCAACCTGATCAAAGTTACCAAATCGCTACCAGTTACTCCGGAATCAGAGATCAAAGTATATATAACTACATATGGAATATGAATAAAGAAACACCCAAACGCAGGTATTGTGTCTCCGTTTTGTCCAGTGGCATTTGAATAATTAAACTTTAAGAATCAAATTATAAAACCATAGTCACATTGGTGAACCTAACACCAAATTACGAGTTCCGATAAATCTCAAATGGGATTTCACTTAAAGCATCTCCAATGCATCCCCTTTCAAACGCCCCCAAACATGCCACGTCAGCTAGCTGTCACACCCATTTTTCTCTTCAATGCTACGTCCACTTTCAAACACTTTTTCTAAAAAAATGAAAAAATATATAAAATTATTTATATATGTGTGTGCGAGAGAGGGATCCACATCCTCCATCTGGCCACCTGGCATACGATCCCCTCATCGTTTCAGCATTGGAGATGCTCTTATCATCATTTAACAACTAGTTGAAAAACCCTCAATGAGAACATAACTTTTAGCATAGAGTTAATTACTGTTTTCGTCCCTGTGGTTTGTCAAAAATCACTATTTCAGTCCATGAGTTTAAAAATTGCGATTTCAGTCCCTGTGGTTTCACTTTCGTAACCATTTCAGTCCACCTTGTAACCATTTCAGTCCCTGTACTTACCAGAATAATGGATTGAAATGGTTACGAAAGTGAAACCACAAGGACTGAAATGGTTACGAAAGTGAAACCACAGGGACTGAAATCGCAAATTTTAAACTAATGGACTGAAATAGTGATTTTTGACAAACCACAGGGACGAAAACAGTAATTAACTCTTTAGGCATAACTCGACGAAAAATTTAAAACCACATATAAACAATGACCAGACAATTAGAAGTTGATGTAGGATCAATCAAACCAACACACTTTCACTTCTAATTTTGGTGCAGAATGTTTAACATTTAACTACACATAAACCACTAAATAGGTAACAAAACAATATAATATTATAATGATAACAATAACAACTGATATATAACAAAAGATGTAAGTAATTACGTGAAATACGGTGGATAATTAAAGAACTGTGGTAGCTTTAGTTCACCAAGTGTCTGCATTGTCTCAATAAACCCTAACCCTATATATCTACTGCTGCAGAAAATAGAAGACGATGAATAAATATATTAGTTACAAAAAAAAAAAAAAAAAAAAACAAGAGTTAAATGCCATTTTAGTCCCTGTGGTTTGAGCCATTTTGACAGTTTAGTCCAAAGGTTTCATTTTTAACCTGAGGGTCCAAAAAGGTTTCACAGTTGCCATTTTAGTCCAGTTGGTTAACTTCATCCATTTTTTCTGTTAACGAGAAGGTCAATTTGGTCATTTTGTATGTAATTCTGTTAACTAAAAGGGCAATTCAGCCATATAAAATGACCGAATTAGCCTTCTCGTTAACAGAAAAAATGGATGAAGTTAACCCAGTGGACTAAAATGGCAACTATGAAACCTTTTTGGACCCACAAGTTAAAAATGAAACCTTTGGACTAAACTGGCAAAATGGCCCAAACCACAGGGACTAAAATGGCATTTAACTAAAAAAAAAAAACAGGAAATATTCAACAAAAAGTTAAAAATTTTCGAATCAAAATAACTTTGATAACTTGTGAAACACGAGAGTTTATTAGAACCGAAATTGAAATATTTGATTAAAACTGATTTGAGGAATTAGGAGGTTACGATAGAGATATTGGTATTCAGTAAGAAATTTCTCATCCCTATCTAAAATTGAGCTAAAGTTAAAACCGAATACCGTGTATTGTATTAGTTCGATTTCAATATGAAGAAATTTCTCATCCCTATCTAAATGACCTATTGGAGAAAATATTCTCGTTCTAAACATTCCAAATACATTAGCATACTGTATATATCACCACCGGTGGCAGGTCCATAATTTTTTTCCGTAGGGGGCGAAACTTATAGGGGTCAGGTCGTTTGTTTATTGCTACATAATATTTTTTTTGGTCTGGTTCGAGTGGGGTCGGGCCTGGTCATATAACCAAGCAATTTCCGAGTGATCTTCTCGTAGTTGGTTCTCTTCGCCGAAAGGTAATCTTGTCGTCAAGGGTTTGTGAACGCCGATGGTGACCGTGGTCGTGGGAACAAGAGAATGAAGGTGGTAGGGTTTTTTTTTTTATGCTTGATAGGGTATTTGTGTCCTTTTACCATAAGAAGGGGAAATATGTAATTAATTTTTTTGTTGGATAAATATGTAATTAGAGTCTTTAATAAAGGAATATATGTAATAAACCCTATAAAAATGATAATCAAACTAACTATTATATAATCAACAAAAGTACGTAAAATATCATAGAAATGCATGATGAAAATTTAAAATATAATATAACTTATTCTCTAGCGTGTTTAATTTTTTAATTTAATCATAATTCGTAAGCATTCAGGTTCTATTTGGTATGGGGGAATGGAATGGATGGGGGAATGAAATGGACGAGGTAATGGAATAGATGAGGTAATGGAATTGATCATTACAATTCCATGTCTTGTTTGGTTACCATGTGTGAATGGAATGAACAAATACTTTTTGTTGTTTGGTATGCGAAAAAAGCCGAAGGAATAAAATTAGAAGGCGGTGGTCTGTGATGAGCGATGATGGTGCGTGGTGCTAGGTGTCAGTTGTAACGGCGGCGGTGGTTGGCGGCGGTGGTGGGTAGAGATGATAACGGATGGTGACAACGGTGGTGGTGGTGGACGACGGTGCGATGGCGATGGTGGTGGAGGGGGTGGCCGGAGGTGGTAGTAGCGGCGACAGTGGTCGGAGGTGGTAATGGTGGTGGCAGCTGATAGCGGTGGCAGCGGTGATCGGAGGTCGCAGTGGCAATGGTGGCGGCGATGATCGAAGGTGGCAGTGGCGACGGTGGGTGGCGGAAACGGAGGTGGGTGGCGGCAGTAGATGGTGGTAGCGATGGTGGCAGGTGGAGGCGGAGGTGGGTGACGGCGGCGAATGACGGTAGTGGTGGTGGGTGGTGGTAGCAACGGTGGAGGGTTGTGGTGTTGTTAATGAAGGGTGAAGAGGGAATGGAATGAAAAAAAAAACAGGGGAGACGGATGAAATGATTTTGAGGGAATGGAATGCTTTTTGGAATGGACGATTCCATTTCATCGACCAACCAAACACTCTTTTTTTCATTCCCTGACAATAGTCCATTCCATTCCACCTCTCATTCCTGCATACCAAACATTACCTCAGTGTTCTAATTCACGTTAACTATTTGTCTACTCATAAAATTAATGTTGTAAATCTAAAGTTTATAATTTGTATAAATTTTCAAACCCTAGTCCCTATTTCCTAACCAAACAAATTAAAACTGTAAAACTAACTATCAAATGAGTGATTCACTTAGGTGTTGTTTGTTTTTTTAAAGGTAAAATGTCTGCAGTCTGTGGACCACATCTGCAGACATCTGTAGCAGAAGAGGTGGACCAAACCTCTGCAGTCTGCAAGAAGAAGACTGTTTGTTTTTTAATTTCTGCAAGCTGCTGAAATAAACAATTAACATAAACCTAAACGTAAACAATTAACATAAACCTGAATCTAAACATAAAAAGTAAACATGAATCTGAAACAATAACCATAAACTGAAACATACACAATTAACATAAGCTTAAACCCCCAAACATGAATCTGAAATAATAACCATAAACCCCCAAACATGAATCTGTCATTAAAGGTCTTGTTCTTAAATCACAATAAAATTCCTAACATCAATTAAACCTGCATACTCTAATTACTTATAGACCCTTAAATTAATTTTGTCAACCACCTCTGTAGCAGAAGACGGCCTCTGTAGCAGAAGACGACGACCACCGCACCACCTCTACTTTAGTCGCGTTCACCTCCGAACACCCGCAACCATCACCGACTCACCGTGAACATCCAACAAACAACACCACCGCCATATAACACCATCTACACCGGTTCCAGCATACCTAATCACCATCATCATCGAAGTGGGTGAAGGAGACGATGAAGTTTAACGTGAACCTCCCCTCTGTTCGGCGCCGCCACTAGGCGGTGGCGGAGGAGGATCGGAGATGAAAGATGTTGGAGGAGGAGGGTGGCTCCGGTGGTAGGCTCGACGAGGTGGCTGGGGCTGGTGAGGAGGGAGGTGGGTGGCGGACGATGGGTGGCAGACGGACGGTGGAAGGGTGATGAGGTGGTGGAGGAGATGGGGTGAAGAAGTGGGAGGAGTCTCCTAGGGTTTTGTTGTTTGAGAGCAGAAGCTCAGAGAGAAAAGAAGAGGAGAAGAGGAGAGAAGAGGTAAAAAGAAGTTGGTCCATGTCTGCCCCAAGAAGAGGGCGGGCAAACCTTTTTTAATGAAACATCTTCCGGAAAACAAACAGTATGAAGGGGCCATTGTCTGCGCGTGGTCTGCGCGACGCAGACATAAGAGGTTGCGCAGACCTTTTTGAAAAAAAACAAACAGCACCTTAATCACTTACCTAAGTCGGAATTCTGGCCAAAATTGGGCTTGCTAAGAGATACGCCATCGAGAAGGTTGACTGTTGGGTCTTGGCGTTGTTTGTCGTTACTTGTTCTTTTTCTTTGCAATTTCTGCTAGATTTTTATTTTAATCTAATAAGAGTTAAACCTTTAAAATCATGGGCTAAGGCCTAAGAGTAAAGAGCTAAGTTTATGGCTATTGGGCTAGTGAGGTTTAAACCAGTTTGGGCAAAATTAGTCACAATGGTTTTAATTAGGGGTGCAAACGAGTCGAGCTATTCGCGAGCTACTCGAGCTCGGTTCGAAAAAAAGCTTGAACGAGCTGAGCTTAAACGAGCTCGAGCTCGAGCCCGAACCTAAAAACAAGCTCGTTTATTAAACGAGCCCGAGCCCGAGCTTCGCTTACCGAGCTCGAGGCGGCTCGCGAGACTAATCGAGCTTTCTATTTATATATTTTTATTAATATATTAAATATATATTTAAATAATAATAATTACCATTTATATAAATATAAAAAAATAACTAAATTATATGTATAATAATAATAATAATAATAATTATAATTAATATAAATTAATTAATAAATACTAAATGAATCGATAGTTATATAAATTATATTGATAATTAGTGTTTATAATTTGGTATTTTAAATTTACAAATTTATAATTTGTTTTTTCTTAGGGTCAATTTCTAAATTTCACGAGGGGCGTTTTGATAAGTTTAAGTGGGGTGATGGCAAACTTTTGTGGGGGGCGCTCAAGATTTTCATGTATCTATAATAGTATTTATTTTAAAAATTTCCAAAAAAAAAAAAAAGGTTAAGTCATATTCAATTGAAAATCAGTAGCATATTTCTATTTTTTTAATCAATTAGACTGTTTTAACTTGCTTCCACCTTAAGCATATTTTATAACAAAATCACATCAAAGTGATATATTTTTATCAAAATAATGATGTTATTTAAAAGAATAAGGTGCAATACAACATATGTAAAAATCACCGATCAATACTCATTATGACCTTTATAAGGCCCTACTAAATGTGACTATTTATACCTGTCATGAAGCATTACATGCAAATATAACTCAAGATTACATGCAAATATAACTCAAGATAGTGTGTTGCACTTATATATGACCAATTAACACCTGTTACACTACAACCAACACTACAAGAACAGGGCACCTTTAGCGGCGACACCTTTAGCGGCGACAGGTCAAATGTCGCCGCTATTGGTCGATCCGCGTCACAAAATCTCAAACCAAACCCCATCCGTTGATCAAAAGCATGATCTGACGGTTGGGGATTAATAAATCATTACCGGCGACACGGTTAGGGTAAAAGCGGCGACAGCTAGTCTCCGCTAAAAGTAAATGTCAGAACTTTAATCCCTAGCCACACAAATCTTATCCCTGGTCAACCTCTGGTCAACCTCATTAAAGTCTTTACCGGCGACAACCGGCAATACCGGCGACAATCTGTCGCCGCTAAAGGTGCCCTGTTCTTGTAGTGCAAGTATTACACAATAGAAGGCGCTACACTCAAGTATGTCTCATCATAACCCATTACAATAAATATAAGCCACTACAGTTGAATATGGCTCATTCATCATCATCATACTTAGTAAATCCCACCAATAGCAAAGCTAAGGTAAGGTCTGAGAAGGGTAAGATGTAGACAACTTTACCTCTATCCTGTAGGAATAGAAATGTTGCTTCCACACAGACCCCCGGCTCGATTGTAGTTTTGCATCAAGCCTTAGACATAAGGTACATAACACTCAGCAATTGAGACAAATGCCGATAAGTGCACGTACCCCCTTGTCTTTCGGCTATCAACGCCACCACATTAAGCATGATTAACCATCCGCCTCTTTTAACGTTATTTTCACGAAATTAGTAAAATAACGTTAGAATTAGTGCACTTTCACTTTTGCCCCCCGAACGCCCACACATATATACATTATATGCGCATACCGCAAACGAGGCCGTGAATATGGCTCATTCATTATAACCAAGAACTAGCTAATAACACCTACCACTTCTCATGACAACCAAATATAACATAACACAAGTCACTACATGAAAATGTCTCGTTCATACCGATCATGAAACACCACAAACAAATATAAGTTAAGGCAATTACTCTTAAATATTACCCATTAACACCCGTTATAACCAAAGATGGCCAAATATATTTTACAAGCAAATATAGGTCAATTTTAGCTACCATACCCAAATATGACCCCATGAAAATTTGGAATTTAATAAATGGCATGGATGTCATGAAAATGAGTTGAAAGGAAATTAAAGTCAACTAGCATAAGAGAAAAGAAGTATATTTGGGATTCTCGTGGGCTAGATTTTATTAGACTAGATATAAATGGACTAAACTAGTGGGCTCTAATAAATAGTCCAAGGCCCACAAGAAAGAAAGGTAACCGATTGGATTTTTTTGGGGTGCAAAATTTCTAGATTGGCAATTGGAGTTTTTTTTTAAACGGCAAATTTCTTTTATTCTTGTCGTCTATGGAACTTGAATTCAAGATCTCCCCTTCCAATGTGTTTAAAGGTTTTACCTTTGCCAATGGACCACCACCCCATTGGCAATTGCCACGGCTAAAACGACTTCGACCGCTGAAGAAGAAAAAAAGTTAACAACTGAAGTAATTTGGGGTTTCGCTTTTCTGTTTCTTTTGTTATTTGTTTTGACTGATTTAATCAAATATATCTATGTTAATGCAATAGCGGAATTATTCACTTAACGCTAATCAATTCAATTCAATAATTTCACAAAACACAGATCAACATTCAACAATTTGATTATTTATTAGAAACTTCAAAAGATTACAGACCAATCAAAAGAAGAAGAAACAAAACTGAGAAAAGAAAAGAATGACCTAACCTAATTCTATGAATGGTTTGTAACTACCAATAACACCTAATACACCCGTTACTACAACTAACACCCATTCAGCTAGAAAATTGAAACATTAACCCCCTTAACCTTAGAACGTTTGAAGACTGTAGTACTATAACTTTTCTAACAATCTCCACCTTTAGTTAAAGGTCTTCAAACATCATTAAAAACAAACATTAAGAAACACATAAAGCTTCAAGCAATGCTGGAACTTAGAACCATTCAAAGCATTTGTAAGCATGTCAACAACATTCTTCTTAGTTTCAAAGCATTTGAAACCGCACATTAACGTGCTTAGTTCTTTCATGATACATCTGGTTTTTTTGAGAAGTAAACAACACCCTTTGTTACACCATACAACTGCACTCTCCATTTTAACACCAATCTCATAAACAAAACCCCTGAGCCACATTGCTTCTTTTACAACCTCAGTGAGAGAAATATTCTTTGCCTCTGTTGTGGAAAGAGCCACAACATGCAGTAATGATGACTTCCAACTAACTAAACTCCCTACAAAAAGTATAACAAGTTACTCTACCCTTGTCTAGATCTTTAGCAAAATCTGCATCAACATAACCGGCAACAACATGTTCTGTCCTATAATTTTGCCCAAAAACAATACCAACATCTTTAGTACCATTAAGATATCTAAGAACCCAATTTACAGCCTACCAGTGTTATTTACCACGTTTACTAAGTTACCTTGCTAAGAACACTCACTGCATACCCTATATCTGGCCTAGTGCATGCCATTAGATACATCAAACTGCCAACTACACTATCATAAGGAATATTCTACATTTGTAACTGACCTGCTTTAACTCATAGAATAATTTTCCAACACCTTCTTCACATAAGAAGTTTGAGTTAACTTGATCAAACCTGATTTTATATCTATGGATATTTCCGTTCCAAGAATCTTCTTAGCTAGTCCAAGCTCCTTCATATCAAACTTTTTCATTAACACCCTTTTGGTATCATCAATATCTACATGTATGCTTGCTTGCAACTAGCATATCATTAACATAAAGCAGCAAGTAAACCCAATTCCCATTCCTGCCCAATTTCCAGTAAACACAACTGTTATGTGAACTTCTTTGAAACCCTTGAGTAATCATGTACTCATCAAACCTCACGTGCCACGGCCGTGGGGACTGTTTTAACCCATACAAAGACCTTTTCAACAAACACACTTTGTCTTCACCCCTTAACCTCAAAACCAGTGGGTTGTTTCATATAGATGTCATCCTCTGTATTTCCATGAAGGAAAGTTATATTAACATCTAGATGTTCTAGTTTTAGATTAATTGCTACCGGTGACAACAAAACTTTGATTGAGGAATGTTTCACCACAAGAGAGTATATCTCATTATAATCTATACCAGCCCTTTGGGTAAAACCCTTTGCAACCAGCTTGGCTTTGTACCTAGGAACTTCTCCCTTTTGAATTTCATCTTTTAATTTGAAAATTCATCTGCAGTTCACTAGCTTGTGGTCTTACGCTTATCTACAAGTACCCAAGTTGCATTCTTTTTCAAAGAATCCATTTCTTCAACCATAACTTTAACCCATTAGTCTGTATCTATGCAATTAACTACATTATGGTAAGTTAGTGGTTCACAAGTACTTTAGAATTCTGCAACTGTAAAAAACAAACGCAGAAATGTCATCATTTTCCTTAAATATGACTGGCTTAAGAGTTTGTCTCCTTGCGCTATCTCTAGCCAAACAATAATTATAAGTATCACCACTTACACCTTCTGACTGATGAGAAACATCACTCTCATTACTTGTTTCATCAGGGAATAACTCCACCTCAAACTGAACTCCATGACCATGGTTATACTTGTTAACCTCTTCATATTTTTGCTTACCAATTAAATTTTTATAAAAATGTCTTCCTTGATCATAGGAACATCTCTGTTGATTATCACCTTTGGTTTACCCTCATCCATTCTCAATAGTCTATAACCTTTGACTCCCCTAGGTTAACCTAATATTACACACTTCACGCTCTTTGTTTCCCTTGGTTAACATATGCATAGGTTAAAGACCCAAATACCCTTAGCCTACTGTAACTTCCAGACCATCTGTCCATAGGAGTTTTCATTTATAAAGCTGATGAAGGAGGCATATTGATAAGTATTGCAGTTGTGGATAAAGTCTCAGCACAAAACATCTTAGGCATACCAATTTGAAATGACAAACACCTTAACTTACTCAAAAGTGTTCTATTAATCCTCTTTTCCAAATCATTTTGTTGTGGTGTACCTACCACAATCAAATGGCTTGCAATTAACTGTTCACAGAAACCAGCATCACAACCTTCTATATCTTTAATTAAATGTTGCTTATTTGACTCAACTAAATCTTGTATGCTAATATGCCCCATTCTCATATGCCACAACTTAGAGGTTTCCTCACTTTTACCTTTAGCAACACATACAGAGCAAGTGACCACTTTACCATCTAGGAATATATATTGTTGTTTAATCTAGTACCACACAACACAACCGTCGACCCCTTAACAACATTTGCCTTCCCATTCTTTAGAATAACTTGATAGCCATCACTTTCAAATGTTCTAAGTGAAATCAAATTTCTCTTTAAAGTTGGAATATGCCTCACACTCTTGAGGGTTATTAGAGATCCATTATCCATTTTTGAAACTAACTTTTCCAATACCTTGAATCTGATAAAGTCTTTTATCTCCCAACTAGATCTTTGAAGAACTCTTTTTATTTGTGTCATGTGAAAGTAACCTCCTAAGTCCATTACCTATTCATCGCCCATGTTTGATGTAGAAACCACCAAAACATCTGCTCTATCACATCCTTCTAAAGAAGTTTTAGGAGAGTGATTTCCTGAATTCTTTGAAGAACTATAATCAGTTTTTTCTTCTTGAGTCTATTAAGGCAATATTTCTTAATTTGTTTCTCGGAATTAAATACAAAACACATCAGTTTTGTCTTTGATTTTGACCTTCGTTTAAACTTCATCTTTGTGTTTCTATTTTTAGTTCTTCTTCTTACAAAAAGACCACCAGAACCTTCTTTTCCTTCTGTTAGATTTCTTATGCAATTCTTTTGAATTCATAGCTGCCAAAATGCTCATATGCATGAGGTAATTATCCCAAAAGTATAATTGCCATATCTTCATCATCAATTGTCACCTCAATTTATTCAAGATCCAATATGAGTTTGTTAAACTTGTCTATATGATCTCCAATTGTCTTTCCTAGATTCATATGAAAAGTCTACAATCTTTCCTTGATTCATCTGAAAAATATACAATCTTTTCTTTAGATATAACCTATTGGCAAATGATTTCATCATATACAATCCTTTAATCTTTGTCAACACCCCTGCAACAGTGGTTTCTTTTAAAACTTCCCTCAAAGCTCTGTCCACAGACTTAGAATGAAGGCACTGTGCGCTTTCTCCATCAATTCTTTCTTCTCTTTGTCTGTTAAACAGTGGTTACTTTATCTTCACTTATCAACACTTCAATTACACCATTATGAACTAATAGTCACATCTTTAGGCACCAAAGACTAAAATCGTTTCTTCCATCGAATTTCTATATGTCGTACTTTGTTGACACCATTATTAAACTTTGTAACGCCATAAAATTGAGTAGGTTTACGCTTGTCTTTATCAAACGCACTTATAGGTTATTTGGACTTAGTTTTCTAGTGGGCTTGGGTTAGGCCATGTGGGCCGATTTATATGTGGACCCTATATAATGTTATGTTTAGTTCATTATTTGGGTTAAGGATTAAGCATTAGAGTTGGTTGTTGATTGTATGTGTTTTGCTCTTTGAACGACATTCTACCAGACAAGCAAATAGCTTGTGTGCAATCTTAATATACAGTCGATTAAGAACACCTTCAATTTAAGAATTATCAAAGAACTTTGATCAATTGATGAGCCATAGCTCTGATACCAATTGTTACCACAATAGCGGAACTATGCACTTAACCCTAATCAATTTGATTCAACAATTACATAAAATATAGATCATCAACCAACGATTATGATTGTTTATTAGAAACTTCAAATGATTACAAACCAATAGAAAAAAAGAAGACACAAAACTGAGGAGATAGAAGAATGACCTAACCTAATTCTGTGAATGTTTTATAACTACCATTAATAGCTAATACACCCGTTATTACAACTAAGATCCCTTCAACTAGAAAGTTGACACATTAACCCTCTTAACTTTGAACTTTTGAAGACTGTAGCACTAACTTTTCTAACAATTTGACTGAATTATTTTTGTTTTAACAATTAGGTTTATTTTTTTTAATCTTGATTTAAAAACTTATGTAAAACGATTATGTTAGATTAGATTCTTCAATGGTTTGTTTGTGTGATTTTTTGGTTTTAAACCAGAATCTAATTCGGTAACATATTAGATTGCAATAAACTTGGTCACTTATTATTTTTTCTAATAAAGTTTTTCAACATTTGAAACCCTAATAAGATTTTAAGGCTTGTAAAAAAGAACACATAGTTGATAGTTGTTGGAGTTTTTCTATGACTCCAAACTCATTATATAATCATACAATCCAATGAAATATTATGAACGACATCTGTGTTTAGTTATAGCTTATACTAATTTGTACACTTAAATTTGAACGGTTCAAGCCTAAAGTAGTAGATTGCTTTTAATGAACGAACTTAATTTGGTTAAACAAATCGTTACTACGTACGTTAGTATGATTCGATGTCTACTATCGAAACAAATCCTTTAATAAAAGGATCGTTGCACCATGATTGTTTATGATCATAAGTCGAATCAAATCAATAGATTACCTTTGTGTTGGAATTAATAATAATGCTGATTAAACATTAAAAAATAATCTAAGTATAATAATAAATATTTCGTCATAAATGCGTAGCAAGTTGCTACGCATTTCCTACGCAATAAATTTTTCATCACAAATGCATAGCAAGTTGCTACACATTTCCTACGCAATAATTAATAATAATGCTGATTAAACAATAAAATATAATCTAAGTATAATAATAAATATTTCGTCATAAATGCGTAGCAAGTTGCTACGCATTTCCTACGCAATAAATTTCCATCACAAATGCGTAGCAAGTTGCTACACATTTCCTACGCAATAATTAATAATAATACTGATTAAATAATAAAATATAATCTAAGTATAATAATAAATATTTCGTCATAAATGCGTAGCAAGTTGCTACGCATTTCCTACGCAACTGTCAATTAATTAGGGTTTTCTTATTTTTCGTCATAAATGTGTAGGAAACGATATCGTTTTCCTTTATTTTTTTGTTTTGTAGGTTATTTCCGATAGATTTGTTACGCAACTGTTAATTAATTAGGGTTTTCTTATTTTTCGTCATAGATGCATTGAAAATTTGTAACAAAATCTTGAATTTTTTTTTGTAGGAAATTCGTCATAAAAGTGTAGTAATTTGTGACGAAAAAAATTGTGTAGGAAATTTCTGTAGAAAATTGTCCCTTTTTCTAGTAGTGAGTGGACGTTACTACGTACGTTAGTATGATTCGATGTCTACTATCGAAACAAATCCTTTAATAAAAGGATCGTTGCACCATGATTGTTTATGATCATAAGTCGAATCAAATCAATAGATTACCTTTGTGTTGGAATTTCTTTTCAATATTTGAACTTCCTTTAGAACTAATGTTCGGATTTTTTTAATAATCGAAACAACCCTCTCGTTTTCTTCAATAACAATTATATTTACACTAAGTATCACCGAGGGCACATTCCATACTTTTATTCATACAAATCATGTGTGTTAAACTAGGTTCATATACTATATTTTGTTTGATTTGACACCCAACACAATACCTGATTACTTAATACCCTTTGGAGGCACACTCGTTAAATTGTTAAAAGTTGTAAGTTGAAATTCCTAAATACATTTCTTACTTTTCTAATTTCTAATACCCAATTAAATTAGATATTAAGCTAAAACGATTTGACACCCAACAAGACGTTTCTCCATTAGAGTTTCCCCAAAAGTTGGAGCTAAAGCCTCTCTTTAAGAAGTAAAAAAGATACATGTCAAGAGCGCGTTGTGACCATCCACTAACACGAAACAACCATTTGGATGATGACGATGAACATTTTATATATTAGCTTTTATAGTCTAGATCTAGTTAACAATTTCTTTTATGCAATTTACCCTAGCACCTATGCCTCCCACTATGCCCCATCACCAACTCTTCCACTCAATCATCATTACCACGAGAATCACATATCGAATCATAATAGACTCGAGAGAAAAAAAAAGGTTGTAAAAAGCTTAAAGTAAGGCACAAGTAAGTAAATACAAAGTGCACGTACATCACAAATCAAACACCATTATTAGATCATCTTATACATGTTTATTAGATAATATGTTTAAATATATTTCCGCAAAGGAGTACCTTTGGCATTTATTTAATGAGTATGCATGCCACATGTATGTATCATATAAATTCCAAAGAGATGTATGGAGTTCAAAGAGGCCAAGTTGATTGAAATTGTAGAAGGTTTCCATATCCTTCCCCACCCATCGTGTCCGTAACTTGTGCTTCATAACCATATCCTTGATCCTGTAACATCAATTCTTTCACTGATTTACTTACCTATGATCGAATTTTAATTTTTCAACCAATAAAACAAATGGTATAAACATACGATATGTGACCATCCATCGTTATTTATATTAGGTACTAGATATGTTACATCTAGCCCACGGCTCAACTAGAATTAATTCATATTGATATTTGGAGCTGGAAGTTAATAGGAGAAATGTTACTCTTGTAAAAAAGTTATAAAATCTGCTTTACAAAACCCTAAATGAAGAAACTGATAAAATTCAGATTTCGACAAAATGTGTATTGTTTAAAAGCCCTAAGCAGCGCTTTGTAGTTTGGTACTAGTGATTTAGTGACCACGTAGTTAATGCATTCATATGCCAATATCAACAGGCTGACCATAAAGCTTAAACAAGTCGAGCCAGCTTGGGCTCGACTCAGTTACAAATGAAGGCAAACAAGCTCGGCTTGGCTCGTTTACAAACAGAGACAAGCCGGCTCGGCCAATTATCCTAAAAAGCTAAAATGTTGAGCTCAATCTCAGCTTAAAAAGCTCGGAACAACTCGTTTATTTTTAGATGTTTTTTAATTTTTTTTTTACAGAATCACACATAAATTTTATGCTTTTAACATACGCATAATGCGTAATTTACATATTACAAATTTATAACCTATATATATTAAAATTGGGTTATAGTATTACAAATATTAAAATTTTGGCTTTAATTTAAACGAGCCAAAGAAACGAGACAAGGAGCCAGCTTACCTTGACCCGGACTCAACTCATTTAGTAACGAGCTGATTTTGAGCAAGCTATTGTCGAGGGAGCCTCGAGCCACAAACTTTTTGAACGAACCTATTATTATGGACACTAAAACCCAAGGAAATTCTAAACATGCTTCTAGATAATGAGAGAATTCAAAACTTGACAACCAATTACTCATTATAAGATCATATTCATGATTTGGTATGCACTTTTAGTTTAGTCTACCGATCCCAAAAGTAACATGTTACCTTCATTGTATCAAAAGCATCCATTTCAGCAGAATTGAAGTCATAAAACATGCTTGCAGCTGTAAGCTTCATAGACAGAAACTGGGAAGCACACAATAATGAAGATGGTTAAAATTTTGTAACTTGATAACAAACTATGTAAATTTTCACATAAGTTACCTCGATCTGATTCTGCAAAGATCTTATATAATTGATTGTTACTTCCAACATTACTGACATTCCCATTGTCTGCAGGTACACAAGACAAAGAAGACAATTAACTTTTAAAAGAACTGATGGAAAATTATTAAAAATACATAGAAACAATTTGTTATATAGAAATATTTATTTGATCATAAATTAATTCTGAATAGAAAAAGGTGAGGATCTTGAGTAAGATGGGAAAACCGCGATTAGCTCATACCTTATAACATCCTGGAACTAGTTCTTGCAAGCATCGTAATTTTCGGTTTATCTTCTCTCTTCTCAACTAATCCAGAAACCATCAAGATAATCAAGACGGTAGTATTATCTCATTAGAATTTTGGAGTTTTAGCATCTAATAAAAACTACATATGTCTACAAAATTTGGAAGATACCACGGAACCAAATTTAACTTAGAAAATTTGGAACATATTGCAAAACCATATTTAACATAAAACTTGGTGTTTGAGTATCTTATAAAAAAAATTCTGCTGAATTTGCAACCTAAATTGTCATCTTGTTTTAGTTTTGTGAATCGACTCAAGAAACTATTTTTGGTATAGTGAGTTTTATTTTTATATGTTTTGTTTCTTGTTCGTGTCCATTAATTTAGTCATCATGTCCAGCTAAATCAATTCATTTTCGACACGGGTTTATTTTATTGGCTTGATTTGAACACTTCTTATCTTGTAAATAAGCCATGGTCCTTCTTTAAGTCCATATAAAAAGAATTAGAGAAATTTTATGATTGAAACAAACCCTTTCTGCCAAACTGTGACTATCAGTAGCTTCACCTCTCCTTGCTCTCACATGAACAACTTCTCGCGGTTTCTCCACTTTGGCTGCACTGTTTTTCCCTCTTTTTCTACCACCGTATCCCTGAACGATTTGCATAAAACATACACAATATAATCAATCTTTATCATCTAAGAGAAAGTTTAATAAATTAAGGAACAGCAAAAAGCATACACTATTTCTGTTGGCTTTATTCTTTCCGATAACTCCGGATCTAAAGATAATGGGATTGGAATTTCCCAAGATTTCATTCCCAGACATTCTGTTGATCATATCTTCTGTTGTAGGGAAACGGGCCAACGGATCAAAAAAAGAATCAGCTTGATGATCCTCGTCAAAACTAAAGCTTGGATTATCTTCAGTACCATCTGGTAAAGGCATGAATGGAAGACTATGGTCATGCCTTTGATAACGACGGTCTGCCAAGTTGTTTCCAGACAAAGGCGTAAACTCGTGACCACTATCATTGGATGAATTGAAATTTCCAAGTGAAGGACTGTTGCTGTTGTCTAGAAGTTCCATGTTTGAGTTGAGTTCTAGGGTAAAGTGATCATCCATGAGATGAAAGGGAGGGTTTTGTTTTATAAAAATAAGCCTTCAATGATGTTCCAAAGAAGCTGTTTAATAGGAAAAGAAGAGTGCATGGGCTTCTTGAAATAATATAGTTAGGTTATCTTACTTTCGTGTTGCTTCATTAAACCAGTAATAGGGTTTCCTCATTAAGCATTTTTATCTCTTCTTTTTCCTTTGCCATATTATTGCATTTCCTTTTTTCCAGTCATGGTATTCGTCATCTTTTGGGGCAAATCTTGGAGCAACGGTAAGGTTGCTGCCATCTGGAGGTCTCGGATTCGAGTCGTTGAAACAATCAGATAAGGATGCACTAAGTTCGCTTGACACCCCTGGACCCTGCACATGTGGGAGGTTCGTGCATCGGGTTTGCCCTCTTTTACTCATAGTACATTTAGTTATTTCTAAACATTGAACCTTTGGCAAAATCGGAAGTAAAAGCCATGGAATTACCTCTAGGCCAACTCTTAGGGGTTTCGGTTTAATACACATGGTAATTACATAAGCATGGGCTCACACTAACGTGCACACCAGTTTTCTCTCCAATGCTATGTACACTAATTAATTATATGAAGAACATATAAATTGTAAGTTGGTTTTGGAACATTATCCATCTAGCTAGTAGACATATCATATTTGTCAATCAATAGATTATAGACAACAAAAGTCTAGTTCGTTCTCTCATATGAGAGTTTCTGGATCTTGAAAAAAAAAACATATAACGTAAATTGTAAAGGTGAAAGGGCTGCAAAGTGCACCATTGGAAATACGTGTGGTGGGTGCAAATTTTGTGGGTCCACAATCATGAATGGGACAACTAATTAATTGCTTTTGGTAGAGTATGGGGATTTGGAGGATGCATGGCCATTGGTAGGCTTTTTGCCTTGAGTATGATGGAAAGGGAAGAACTTCTAACTAGTCTCGCCCATTCCTATATGAAGGTTTATGAACATTATTAATACGTAAGCCAATTGCTAATGAATCAAATTTCAATCCACAATTATTGATAGTGCATGAGTCGCTTATTCATGTCACCAAACAAATGGAAGATGATGTTAGATGATGGTCAATCACCTACACAACATGATCCAACAGATTGAGTTGGGTTGCTAAGTGCCATGGTACAGATTATAGACTAAATCTTAGAGCGTCTCCAACGAATCTACTTTCGAATGCACCCAAACGCGTCACTTAGATTTGTAGTCATATTTCAAGCACACTAGTTTTCTCTCCAATGCTATGTACATTTTCAAACATCTTTTAAGAAAAATATTAAAACAATATATATTGTTTGTGTGTAGAGCGCCCCACCATTGATCCTTTGTCTATGTTTGGATTTCCGGGAGCTTGCTTGAATGCCCCATTCCAGACACCATCTCCAATGGCAATGTACGAACCATATGCCACATCACCGCCACGTTGTCATCCGAAACCTCCCGTTTTTCCTATTCTTCTTCTTATAGAAATTTCAGTTTTAGTTCTTAATTTTTTAAATTACGCATACACTCCAATTGTTTGCTTATCCTAACTTTGTCTCCGACCTAGCTCCATCTTGCCCATGCCGATAACCCTGTCTCCAACACCCGCTCTGCCATCACCCGGCTCCCCCTTCCGCGTTATCATATAATGTCCCCCAATCATGCATTGCCATCGTCATGTCTCCATCATCCTTCTTTACGTAGTTGGACATCCTCTTCACTTGCTTTCCTTCTCCCCTTAATCAACACGACTTCTCTCCACGTACAATACACTGCATGAGCTTGCATCGTCAGCAACGTTTTACACGTATGTGACGTTATTCTCGGAGTGCATAACATATGTTAGGGAAACACTTTATTTAGATTGAACTAGTATGTTTAGTAATTATCGCATTCATTTTGTATTTTTCTTAATTATTTTTCCTTTTGGTATTAATCTTACTTTCTTCGGAGTATTACTTGATTCGGTTTTCTTGTTAAATCCTAGATCCATTATATTGCCTCTACCTAAATAACATATTATAAATGGATTATTAGAAATAAAAAAAATGGTAGATATCGATTCCGGCAAGTATGATAAATATTTAAAACCCTGAAAACACGTCAATAAATACTCCATAAATGAAAACCAAACAGTTAAAGACTTCTTGTTGTAGATATTCACAATTCAGGCATGGTACCATTTTTTCAATTTCCTATCTTCTCACTGATTTTATGGAAACTCTACACAGTCCCTTGCCCACCGTAATTATAACTATCGCAAAATATGTTACACTGCAAACTTGACTACGGCATGGGCAGAACATATAATGAGCCAGACGGGATTAGAGGGGGCCGAGACCCCCTCTAATTATTTGTTTAGAAGTTTAATATTAGTTCATTAAGTTTAGATAATATAGTTTTATATGCATGGTAAGACCCATCCTAATCCAAAAGCCCAAATCTAACATGTGTTTTTTAAAGCCAACAATTACGAGTGCCTGCCTTGATAAGATAAGCCTTAGGTGGTGTTTGTTTTTTGGTCAGAATCACTTCTGGCCACTTATGCTGCGTCAGTAGACATATCCATCTAGCTAGTAGACATATTATATTTGTCAATCAATAGATTATAGACAACACAAGTCTAGTTCGTTCTCTCATATGAGAGTTTTTGGATCTTGAAAAAAAAAAAAACATATAACGTAAATTGTAAAGGTGAAAGGGCTGCAAAGTGCACATTGGAAATACGTGTGGTGGGTGCAAATTTTGTGGGTCCACAATCATGAATGGGACAACTAATTAATTGCTTTTGGTAGAGTATGGGGATTTGGAGGATGCATGGCCATTGGTAGGCATTTTGCCTTGAGTATGATGGAAAGGGAAGAACATCTAACCAGTCTCGCCCATTCCTATGAAGGTTTATGAACATTATTAATACGTAAGCCAATTGCTAATGAACCAAATTTCAATCCACAATTATTGATAATGTGCATGAGTCGCTTATTCATGTCACCAAACAAATGGAAGATGATGTTAGATGGTCAATCACCTACACAACATGATCTAACAAATTGAGTTGGGTTGCTAAGAGTCATGGTACATACTATAGAGTATAGACTAAATCTTAGAGCATCTCCAACTAATCTACTTTCGAATGCACCCAAACGCGTCAGTTAGATTTGTAGTCATATTTCAAGTACACTAGTTTTCTCTCCAATACCATGTACACTTTCAAACATCTTTTAAGAAAAATATTAAAACAATGAGTAAACTGTCATTTTGGTCCTTGAGGTTTGGTCATTTTTGCCATTTTAGTTCAAAACTCAAACTTTTTAAATCTGGGTCCCTGTGGTTTCATTTTTATTGCCATTTTGGTCCAAAAATCAAATCACCTGTTATTTGGGTATTAAAATCTGGTTAATTTGTCTTTTGTCCATCTCAATTTATTATAACATATTAATAATTAAATTAATTATATTTCATTTACCTTAATAAATGGTCGGTAGACCCCCCCATAACTTCTTCTTCCCCAAATTATCTTCCCCCAAAATCACTCCACACCAAACCATAATCCCTAATTCATCTTCTTCATCTTCTCCCTTGCAACCGTCTGAACGACAATGGTGTGAAAACATATCTTCAATTGATTCTGACCTATTATTGTATCTTTTTTGTCTTATTCTAGGAGCTCTGTGTTGAATGTGTTGTGATGGGGAGCCATTATCTTCTAGAAACAAGAACTTACAGTCCCCGCATATGGCGATGGAATCAAAGTTGTTATTTTCGTTTTCAGATGAAAGTGTTCTATGGCATAGAGCACATATCTGTGATGCATCATCCATGCCTGCATTTTTAAGTAGAAGAATTAGCATAGATCGTTAGAAGTTAGAACATAGATGATTATTACAAAGGTCTGGTTGAAGAAATTACAAAGTTGGATAAATATTCAAGCAAACCGACTAATGTAATCTAATTTTGCTAACTTAATTCTAATTTCTAATAGGAATGAGAACTTTGCTAACCTAACTTGACCTAATTTTTTTGCTAACTTAATCCTAAGAGGGATGAATATTTAAACAAACTGACGAATTTAACCCATAGTTGTCAAAAGGTACTCCAGGCGGGAGCCTAAGCGCCCATGCAACGGGAGGCGCATGTAAAACACTTTATGGCCATCCAATTGCTCCAGCGAGATTCTTGCAAAATCCGATTCCGGCAAAATTCTGCAAATTCCGGCCAAACTGGTCTAAAACATCCATAAATGGTCCGGAACCAGCCTAAACTATACCTAAAAGAGCCACCACTGTCGTTTAGACTGTTGCAGGGGAGAAGATGAATTAGGGATTAGGTTTGGTGTGGGGTGATTTTGAGGGATGATAATTTCGGAAGGATGAAGTCAGAGGGGGAATATGCTGACCATTTATCAGGGTAAATGAAATATAATTAATTTAATTATTAATATGTTATAATAAATTAAGATGGACTATTTTACCCCTGAAGAAAAAGACAAAATAACCAGATTTTAATACCCAAATAACAGGTGATTTGATTTTTGGATCAAAATGGCAATAAAAGTGAAACCACAGGGACCCAAATTTAAAATGTTTGAGTTTTGGACTAAAATGACAAAAGTGACTAAACCTCAGGGACCAAAATGGCAGTTTACTCTAAAACAATATATATTGTTTGTGTATAGAGCGCCTCACCATTTCCTTGAATGCCCCATTCAAGACGCCATCTCCAATAGTAATGTACGAACTGTATGCCACATCACCACCTCGTTGTCATTTGAAACCTCCTGCTTTGCCTATTCTTCTTCTTATAGAAATTTCACTTTTAGTTCTTACGTAGTTATCATATAATGTTCCCCAATCCTGCATTGCCATATATATCATTGCATGTTTGATTGCCATCGTTATATCTCCATCATCCTTCTTTGCATAGTTGGACATCCTCTTCACTTTCTTTCATTCTCCTCTTTGTCGAATACCCAAATCCCTGATGACATTCAAAGGGTCTTCGCTGACGTCGGAATATCCCAGCCTTGGTTTGCTACAAAAAACGAAACCATTAGCCTCACCACGGAGGGCCCCGGAGGGGGGATCCGTGACCAAGCTCCGGCGTGAGAGTAAGTAAACTTGCCGGAGGATAAGAGAGTAACTTCGGATGAGTGTGATCACCGGAACAATCTCTATGGTGTAAATCTAGTAAATATGTGTGTGTATTTAATGTACAGGAATTATGGTCGGAATAAATGTGAGAGCATTTAGTGTGATACCTTAGGCTTGCCTCTGAGATCATCCTTTACCTTCCTTATATAGCCGGAAGCCCTTATCTCTTCAACGGGATTATACCGAGACGATCCAATGGGTTCTATCAGACTTTGGGGGACTCAGACACGTGTCTGAGCCCCAACGGTAAGATCATTCCCTCATTTAATGGTGCCAGCTTGATAGTACAGTGCCAACCGGAGATACCATTCTTGTCATGCATTTAATGCTCTCTTTCCCTTGTTAAATATCTCCTTTTCCCGCTCAATTCATGAGAAAGTCCGTTAATGGGCAAGTTTCAGCATTTGGCCTTTTACTTGTTGGGCCCATGTGATAATAGCCCAAGACGGGTAAATGGGACAACCCATAGGCCCGTCGTCAAGTCATCTTTAGTCCCTGGTTCTGAGATTCAAATCTCATGATCTTGGGCTGAGTCATAACTGTTCACGAGAATAGCCCTCTTGGGCTAAGGATGTGGGCCCATTCCTAGTTGATCATCACGTGCCCCTTCCCCTTTCGGGGTTCATTAATCACATGTGATCGATGGCGGGGGTTTAATCCTCCCTATACACGTGCACGGCGGTTTAATTTTGAAAAGACACTGATGTGAGGGTTTTCGCCTTTCCAATTCAGTTATCTTCTTTAAATACCCACATAATCTTTTAAATTTTCTTACAACTTCCATCAGTTTTTCCCTCTTCTTTCCTTCCTCACATCTTTCCGATCACCGTTTCTCTCTTCACCATGAGCCGTACCGGCCGTTCCATGATTCGGTCTGTTCTGACAGCAAAGGATTTGAAATCCTTCATTGAGACCTACAAGATACCCGAGCGTTTTTCTCCTACTTTACCAAGCCCTGATGACTCGGCCGAATGCACACCAGATCGGATTGTTCTCTACACTTTGGCGTTTTCTTCCTGTGGTGTCCGGTACCCCTTTCTTCCTTCAAGATAGATTTGTTACGCCACTTCAGAGTTCATTTCTCCCAATTGCACCCTCTAGGGTTTATGAGGGTTGTGCATTTTGAGTTATCCTATGCGGCGGTTTTCCGTGAGCCATTAATTCCCTTGTTTTGCATGTTTTATAAGTTAATTTCAGATGGGGACTGGTTCACCTTCGCCAAACGGAAGGATAATGTGTCTCAGCCTTGTTATTCTTTCATGCCAACCTCCACTTATACTAAAGAATGGAAAAAGCAGGTTTATCTTCGTTTCTGCCGCCATGATACCAAAGTCTCCCCCGTTGAGAGATGCCAAGGCTGCCATTGAAGAGAGCATTCCTATCTTGTCTGCTGATGAAATCGTCCAATGGAAACGCATGTATGAGAATCCGACGAGGGCTTTTACTTTTTCCGAAGGGATCCTGGCCATGCGAGGACTGAGCCCCTTCTATTCGGTCCGACCCAAGGCCTTTTTTTGGCAAGAAAGGTATTTTCTTATTCTTGGCTTGTTATGTCTGTCTTTATTTTTTGGGGGTTTGTGTAGTCATCTTTAGTATTTCTTTTGTGTAGAGATGACTTTGTGGGGGTTGCTTCAAGGGGATTCCAGAGATGTTAAATTTGTGGTTGATGATAAGGTTGAACCGGGGTGTTGAGATGAAGGTTACCGGAGGGTCCGTTCAGGCAGGGGGCTCTGCTGCTGTGGAGGGAGATGAGGGGGCCTCTTCTGATGGAGAGGAGAGCTCCCCTGATTCCCTTCAAGTGAAGAATTCTAGCCATGATGATGAGGAAGACCTGGAGAGCCGTTTGGCTCGTAAGCGAAAAGCTGTTAGTCCCAAGCAAGTCCCGTCCCCTTGTGGTATCCGGCTGAGGCTCCAGAGCGCCAGTGGCCAGAAGGTCCCTCCTGTGGCAAAAGCTGCTTCTGAACTTCCTCCTATCGGGGTTAAAGGCTCTTTGTCTAAATATCTGCGATCATCCAGCTTTGTGAGAGAGCCTTTGTTGGTGAGCCCATTATTTATCTTCTGTCTTGTATTTACTTTGTTTTGATAGATTTCTAATGTTTTCTACCCTTTTTTTCTTTTTTGTGTTTGGAGCAGGGAAGCTCTCATGCTCCTATTGAGATCCCTACTGCCCCTTCCTCTTCTCGTGTTAGGGACAAGACTCCGGAGGTAAGTGTTGCTCACATTACCCCAGCTTTTGAGATTTCTCCTCATCATGCCACTGGACCAACAAACCTTATCATTTTGAGGGTTTCACATCCCGATCCCCTCTGGCTCCTTTGTTTGCCGATGCCCTTCCTGCTCCGTACGTTCACAAGTGGAAAATCACTCAGTCTTCAGTGGTGGGCACCCCTGAAACTGCCCGGGACTTCTTAGCTCATGTTGTTCCTCCCCCTCATGAATTTATGAATTCTGCCTTGAGGGATGATCTCTTCGATGATCAATACAGCATGTCGCTTTGCGAAGGGCTTTTCAGGGGTGTTGGCATGTTACAACGAGTTGATGAGCTGAGGAGGGAGAATGAGGGGCTCAAGAGTGATCTCAAGACTTCTCAAACTGTTGCTGCTGAGCTTCGGTGTCAGGTGGTTGAGGCTGAGTGTAAACTGCTGGAGGAGAAGGTACATAGCCTTTCTCCCCTCTTTTTTTTGTTTGATTCTTTTTGGATCTTTTGAAACATTTTTTGCTCAGGGGGCTGGTGTCATGCTGGAGCGGAGAGAGCGAGCTTGGGAGAGGGAGATGGCAGCTTTGGTAGAAGAGAAGGAGGAGTTAGCTGCCGAGCTAAAGAATCAAAGGGAGCTTAACTCTGTTTCTCAAAAAGATCTGGATATGATGTATGCTGAGTATGGAATGACGTCAGATGATAACCAGAGGTTAGCCAAGGAGAAGCATTGGTTAATCACCGAGGGCTTCGGGGCCTTCCTTATTGTCGTCTCCCAGTCGGAGGAGTTTAAAAGCAGTCTTGAGCAGGTCTACAAGGCTTACCAGGACGTGGGTTATCAGGCAGGCTTAAAGGATGGGTATGCTTACTCAGCTCAAGGTTTGGGCAGGAAAGAGACCCCTCTTTATAATTCCAAGGCCAAGAAGCGGCTGTCTAAACTGGATAAAGAGTTTGGAGGAAAAACCCCTGCCCTTCTTGAAAAGATCCTTGAGCACCCCATGATGTCTATCGATGAGCTGAAATCCCTGCTGACTCTCGCTAGTCCCTCTTCTCCGAAGCCTCTGTCTGGGGATGAGTCCCAGTAGTTTTAAAACATTAACAATTTCGATATGGTTGTACCATAAACAATTATGCTCCTTAGAATACTGCTAACTTTTTGATGTATGGGGGAGGGCCTTTATGTTGGGGCTCTCCCGGTATCTAATCGCATGGACTGCTAGCTATCTTTTGACTGTACACTGTCAACTTGCTCTTGTTATTTTTGGTGTGTTGTTCTTTTTTGCAGGTGTTCTTACCCGGAGCCAACCCAGCATCTTCCTGGAGACCTTTGATTATTTGTAACTTTTTTGTGAAAATTTCGTTAGTCTGTTTACTAGGTTTTCTAGCTTGTTTGTTTGTGTACCAGCTCTTCTTTTAGGGTTAACAAGATTCCCTGTCATATTCATGTATGTTTACTTTGTAGTTTATACACAGAAAGTTTCTCTTTTCCGGTGTGTATGTATTAGTTCCTTTGTAGTTTGCTTATAAAAGTATGTTGCTTTCCTTTTTATGATTTCCTTTGTAAACCAAGATTTTCTGTTCGAGGACAACCCCTGGACAAATTTATAATGTCAGATTATGTTTTCTGACATGTTCGCCAGTTTTTTTTGGGCTAGCTAGGCCCTGTTTTGCCCCACAGCCGGGCATTTGGTATGTTGGGTATACCTTTTACATGTGTGTTCGTTTGTTACTAGGTTTGTAGCTTTTTGGGCACGTCTGCCCTGATACAATACCTGCACTTTGATCAAAAGGAACAAGTAGATTGTTCATTTCCATACATTTCTTGGGGACTATGTCCTCCAGTACAAGATTTTACAAAAGGTCTTCCTTGGGGTAACCTCCTAACTAGCGGTTAATTTTTTACAAAAGTGGCTCCTGGCCGTTTTCCCTTGAAGGCATCTTCATCTTTCACATGTGGTATTTCCTAAGTTGCATAAGATTCCATGTCCTTGGAACTTCCTTGCCTTGAAGTGTTTCCAGTTTGCAGCTTCCCTTCTCGTTTACCCAGGTAACCCGGTAGGGCCCTTCCCAGTTAGGCCCTAGTTTGTCGGTGCTCTCTTGTAGGCTAGCTTCGTTTGCTCTCAGGACCAAGTCTCCCGGAACAAGATTGAGCTTTTTCGTCTTGGCATTGTAGTAGCTTTCAAGCTGCTTTTTGTACGTGGCCTCCTTATCTGCTGCTATTTCCCTTCTTTCTTCAAGCAAGTTTAGGTTCATTCGGAGGTCTTGCTCATTTTCGGCTTCCCTGAGCTTCATCCTTGCGGTTGGGGATCCTATCTCGGCGGGAATAACAGCCTCCGTCCCGTAGGTTAGGCTGAAAGGGGTTTCTCCGTTGCAATCCTTGGGGGTGGTCCTATATGCCCATAGAAAAAACGGCAGCTCCTCCAACCATCCCTTTTGCTTCCTCCCGAGCCTCCCCTTCATTCCCTTAATAACACTCTGATTTGCCCTTTCCACCAGTCCATTGCTCTGAGCATGGGTGACGGAGGTGAACACCTGGTTTATTTGCATCTGCTCGCACCATGGTCTGAAGGGCTTTCCCGCAAATTGAACCCCATTGTCACTGACCAGCTCCTTCGACACCCCATATCTGCATATGATGTTATCCAGCACGAATCGTCTCATCTGTTCTCTCGTAATCTTTGCCACGGGCCTGGCTTCGACCCATTTGGTGAAATAATCTATAGCGACTACCACATACTTGACCCCTCCTGGACCCTCGGGGAATTGACCAATAATGTCGATGGCCCATTTCTGGAAGGGCCAAGATGTTGATACAGGTATCATTGAGTGCTTGTGGCGATGCGTCATAGGTGCATGGACTTGGCAATTGTCACACTTCTTGATCTCCTCCGATGCTGTCTCGTACATTCTATGCCAATAAAATCCCGCATTCATTGCTTTTGCCACCACTGTCCTTGGCTCGGAATGCATGCCACAAATACCTTCGTGTATTTCTCTAATAACATACTTGGCTTCTTCATTGTCGACACATTTTAGTGATGGGTCCAGGTATGACCTTCGGTAAAGTTCCCCATCGACTAACTCGTATTGCAGTGCTTTGACTCTTATCTTCCGAGCTGCCCAGTCTCCCTCAGGTAGTACTCCATCCTTGAGGAACTTTATAATCGATGTCATCCACGTTTTTTGTGCATTCTCAATTGCAGCCACCTCTTCTCTGTCAAGGGAGGGGGAGGTTAAGACTTCCACCTTGACTTACCTTGCTAGGTGGTCAAACGCTACAGAAGCCAGCTTGCTTAGAGCGTCCGATTTCCCGTTCCTCCCGCGGGGGATGTATTCCAACTTGAAGGTCCTGAAAGCCTTGGCTGTCTCTTTTACTTTTGCCACGTATTGAGCCATTATGTTGTCCTTAGCCTCGTACTCCCTGTGGTACTGCCTGACCACTAATTGTGAGTCGGTACTGCCTTCCACATGTTTTGCTTTCATCCTTTTAGCTAGTCTCAACACTGCCAAAAGGTCTTCGTATTCTGCAGTGTTGTTGGTATTCTTGAAGTCTAGCCTGATGGCATAGGTTAGCTTAACTCCCTCAGGACTGATCAATGTAATGCCCGCTCCACTGCCTTCTTCGCTGGAGGCCCCATCTGTGAGTAGTTTCCATATTGCCTCGTCCTCCTTCTCTTTTTCTTCCCTCTCCAGGACTTCCCACTTTAAGAGCTCTTTCTCCTCATCCTCCGGGACCTCTGCCAAGAAGTCGGTCAGTATTTGTCCCTTCATCGCAGTTCTGGCTTTGTATTCCAAGGAGTGCTCTCCCAACTCAACTGCCAATTTGGCCAATCGGCCTGATAGTTCTGGTATCTTGAGGACTTTTTGTAGAGGTTGATCCGTCATTAGGGTGACCTTGTGTGCCTGGAAGTATCTTCTAAGTCTTCGGGATGCAAAGACAAGGGCCAGAGCTAACTTTTCCAGAGGCATATGGCGTTCCTCAGGACCTTTGAGGGTCCTGCTAATGAAGTATATGGGTATCTGTCTTCCCTCACGTTCCACCATCATTACCGCACTTATGGTTGTTTTTGAGGCTGACAGAAACAAAAGAAAGTCCTCCCCGGGGACTAGAGTGGCTAAGGTTGGGAGCTTGCAGATGTAATTCTTCTTTTCTTGGAAAGCGGTTACTGCTTCCGGGGTCCATCTGAACTTATCCGTCTGAAGGTAATCCTTCAACACCTTCATGAAGGGGAGAGTTCTATCGGCTACCTTTGAGAGGAAATGGTTTAGGGCAATCATGTAACAACTCTCACAAAAAAAAATCAATAATTAGGATGATAATTAGATAATAAGAAAACCCTAATTGAGACACCCAAGTAATTCTGCATTAACCCTAAAATTTTCAGAACAATCGGAATTAGGATCAGGGCCCCTAATACTCAAGGGGGGCAAACCCTAGTTGAACGTTTAACTAAATAAAACGTTGCAACAAGCTGATTGGCCAAATTTGTAAAGTCAGCCAAGCTAGTCCCGAGCCTAGGCAGCCTATAATTAGACTGCTTAGCTTACGGACCGCAAGGGAAACAGCTTACGGTCCGTAAGCGAGTCCCAAAAATCACTATAAATAGCCGACCTTGGGACTTGAAATAGGAATTGAAAACGACGTGAAAATACTATGTGTACGTCGAATTAAGGCTGTTACAGTACAATTAAACACACACGATTCACGAGGTGTTGCCGCAATCAGGGTAATAACTCGATCGCTATTACGATTCAACGTCCGATCGATTATAACTATCCAACGATTGTTTAAGTGCTGCTCAAATGGAGCTTATACTTTATTATTCATTGTGATTTCGACTTGAATGTTTGAGTGCTGTTCGAATTCGGACTATGCTCTGTCATTCGTTGTGAATCCATTGAATTGATTAAGTATTTCACTTATTAATCGTTGTGAGGGTTTAAATCTCGTGAATTGACGTAACTGCTGAATTAGTTACTAACCCGTTTGTGTGTGCATTGTTATTTAAATTAGGTTAATCAGGGCTATACAGTAGGCTTAAACTCTGCTCCTAAAATCTGCAATGTGAGTCATTCTCTTTTTATCAAACTATTTTACAAAACTCCAAATTATTTTCAAAGTTATAATTACAGGGATTAAGTCTATGTAATCACCAAATTACAGCCGGTCTGTGGGGTTTTGTATACATTACTTATTTCCCGTCACACTTGGACAAACGGGCGGCCAAGGGGTGATCTGACCACAGTCACAGACACCATTGGACAAATGGGCTAGCCAATGGGTAGTCGAGTGACAAATACTGTGGGTAGTTGGTTTGATATCCGAAACATTGTAATCACCCTTAATACTGTGAATTATAACAAATGTGTCGTTTTAGTAAACTGAATGATTCACTCAGTATTTCCCCGCCGACAAAACCTTTTTCAAACATGTTTCAGGTGATCTGTTGTGAGCAAAGAAAAGTGCCGTGAAGCACTCCCAGCTTAGAAAAGTGGCTCAGTGTAAATAAATAAAAGAAACATGTTTTGAAAATAAAGATTTCCCTGGGAAATCAATAATTGTAAATTACGGGAATTTATCCCTAAATTATGAAACGGGCAGTTTAAATTATTGAAAGATCCTGTTTTAAAAAGACTTCCGCTGTCGCCTAAATTAAATACCACGGGATTCCTGTGCCGCGGCTCCTGAAATGGGTCAAACCGGGTCTGGGGCCGTGACAAATCAACCTTCCGTTCAGTTGTTGAATATCCTTTAAGGACCGGGGGGATCGCATTTCGGCTACAGCTTGAGTTTTTTCTGGATTTGCTTTGATCCGCCCTTGGTGACCACTACCCCCAAGAATTTCCCTTCTTCTACCACGAAGCAACACTTCCCAGGATTCAACTTCATATTCACATCTTGCACGGTTCGGATGGTTTCGGCTATATCGTCTATCATAGCCATTTCAGTTAAGCTTTTTATAACGATGTCATCCACGTACACCTCCAAATTCCATCCCCTCTGCTCTCTGAAGAGGGTATTCATGAACCTTTGGTAAGTGGCCCCAACATTTTTTAGCCCGAAGGGCATTTTGGTGTAGCAAAAGGTTCCCTCGTCTGTAATGAAGGCAGTCTTCTCCTCATCTTCCATTGACATTTATATTTGATGATACCCTTTGTAAGCATCCAAGAAGCACTTTAGGGGGTATTGAGACAAGGAGTCCACTTGGACGTCTATCAAAGGGAGGGGGTAGTAGTCCTTGGGGCATGCTTTATTCAGATCTTGAAAGTCAGTGCACATCCTCCACCCCCCCGTCTTTTTTCTTGACCATGACCGAGTTAGCAACCCAGGACAGATACTTCACCTCTCTTACTATTCCCGTTCTGAGGAGCTTCCTGGTCTCTTCGCAGGCTGCCCTTCTCTTGTCGGGACCCATGCTTCGTTTCTTTTGCTTTACCGGCCTTGCCCAGGTATATGTATTGAGTAGATGCTCGGTTAGACTTCTTGGGATTCCTGTCATGTCTCCGTGCTGAAATGCAAACACATCTATGTTGAAGAGAAACAGCTCCTTGAGGGCACTCTTACATTTGTCACTTAGGTGGCTCCCCACCTTGACCGTCTGCTCCGGGAACCTGTCGCAAAGGACCCATTCTTCTACCCCTTCCTTTTGAGGTTTCTAGGACACTTCCCCCTTAGAAACAGAAGACACTACCTCGTATGAAGATTTTATCCAAGCCAAGCCTTTTGGCGTTTGGAACACTAAAGCTCCATGTGGGGTTGATGCCTGTGCTTGCAAATTGCCAATCCCAGGTCTTCCTAGGATTGCAATGTATTTTGAGGGTGCTCGGACCACTGTGAAAGTTAAATTTATAGTTCAGACACGATCCCCTACCCCGACTGTAAATGGGTGTCTGATCTTTCCCAAGGGGTGTGACACACTGTTGTTGAAACCCACTAGGGGGATAGAATCTTCCTCGAGCCGATCCCTCACATCCCTGTCAAACCTTAGGAAACAGTGTTCATATATTACCTTTACTCCGCTTCCCCCGTCCACATGTATTCTGGCTACCTTGTGCCCAGCTATTATGGCTGAAATGTTGAGGGGGAGCCGTTGTACCTCATTCTCCTCCAGGTGTGGCATCAAGATGGGAGCTTTCATGCGGTCTGGGGAGCCCAGGACTCTGGCTTTTACACTCCTGGTAGTATCAAATTCATCCCTTCTCCTAATCATGTCCACATCTGCCTTTCCAGGCTCCCTCATGTCTTTCCCTTTGTGGTCCCCTCCTCCTTCCTTAATCTCCTTAACCAAATGAGCCAGTTTACCCGTTTTTACCGCGGCCTCTATTTCCCTCTTTAGATACATACAATCATCAGTTTTATAATCGAATCCCCTGTGGAAGTCACAGTATTCGTTCGGTTGTGCCTTTAGTCCTGGCTTTATAGGTGGTGGTCTTGGAAAGGAATTCTTCACCCTCTCAATAGCCAGTATTTCACTTGGAGTCTTAGTGAGAGGGGTGTAGCTGTCAGAGTAAGGGAATGAGCCCCTCCCCCGAGGCCTATATGGGGAGTACGAGGGTCTCGCCCTATCATGCAACATTTTATCAAAAGCTGGTTTTCGTGAGTAAGGTGTACCTCTTTCTGGAGGTCTTGGAGCTGGGTTGATCCTTCGGGGCGGGGTGTCCATTTCTTTAGCTTTGCTGACTGTGTCTTTGCCCCTGACGAAGGCCCTGACCTTGTCCATGAGATTATCGAATGAATGTGGGAACTCCTCCCTAGCTTTTCACATAGCTGTGCATGCTTTAGTCCGTTGATGAAACTGCTGATCTTCATGACCTCCGGGACATCCTTGATGTTCATACTTTCTTTGACGAACCTCTCCATGTACTGGTCTATCCGTTCATTGTTCCTTTGCCTTATATGCATGATTTCGTTTGGGTTTTTGATAACTTTTCTTTGTCGACCAAAGTTCCTCAGGAACTTCTCACTTAACTCCTCGTAGTTGTCAATTCCTCCTGGGGGAAGGCTGTCAAACCAGAGCCTGTCTCCCTCTGTTAGAGTTTGTACAAACATGTGGCACCAAACCGGCATAGGCCACCATCCCAGTTGCCCTGCACCTTTGAAATCATGGAGATGATCCTCAAGTTCTCTTGTCCTGTCATACCTGTCGAAGTTCGGAGGTAGCTTTGTCTTGGGGGGCATGGGCGCTTCAGCGATTCTCCTGGTGAACTTTGAAATCTCGGCCAAATCCCGAGGGAGGTAAGGCTGATCCAGGACATCATCATTTTGATTCTCCTTTTCCTTTTCTTTTCATTTCTGTTTCTTCCCTGTAATGAGATCTTCTCTCTCCTCCGAGGACATCTGCCTGAGGGCTGTCATGAAGGTTTTCTAGAGGGTCAGTGCCACCGTTTTTGCTTTGTGGATCTACCCCTTCCTGATTGGATGGTGTGTCAAAGGATAGTCTAGCCCTGAGGCTATCAAGTCTCTCCCGTCTTTCTAGATCATCGAGATGTTTTTTCAACTTCTCCCTGTGCATCGCAACGAAATCTGGAGTGATGGCTTCCTCTTTTTCCAGGGCTTCCACCTGGTTTTCTTTTTCTTCCTCGTGAATCATGTCTTCCACTGTGACCTTATCATGATCGTTTTGCACCGTTTGGATGGTTCGTGAGTTTGGTGGTGTTGCCATGTTGTTTCTCTTTGAATGGGTTATTACAACGTCGGTGTTTTGGAGTGAGAATACCAGCTAGACTGAATTGTCCCACGGATGGCGCCAATGTCGAATACCCAAATCCCTGATGACGTTCAAAGGTCTTCTCTGACGTCGGAATATCCCAGCCTTGGTTTGCTACAAAAAAGGAAACCGTTAGCCTCGCCACGGAGGGCCCCGGAGGGGGGATCCGTGACCAAGCTCCGGCGTGAGAGTAAGTAAATTTGTCGGAGGATAAGAGAGTAACTTATTCCGATGAGTGTGATCACCGGAACAATCTCTATGGTGTGAATCTAGTATATATGTGTGTGTATTTAATGTAGAGGAATTATGGTCGGAATAAATGTGAGAGCATTTGGTGTGATACCTTAGGCTTGCCTCTGAGATCATCCTTTACCTTCCTTATATAGCCGGAAGCCCTTATCTCTTCAACGGGATTATACCGAGATGATCCAACGGGATCTATCAGACTTTGGGGGACTCAGACACGTGTCTGAGCCCCAACGGTAAGATCATTCCCTCATTTAATGGTGCCGGCTTGATAGTACAGTGCCAACCGGAGATACCATTCTTGTCATGTATTTGATGCTTTCTTTCCCTTGTTAAATATCTCCTTTTCCCGCTCAATTCATGAGAAAGTCCCTTAATGGGAAAGTTTCAGCATTTGGGCTTTTACTTGTTGGGCCCATGTGATAATAGCCCAAGACGGGTAAATGGGACAACCCATAGGCCCGTCGTCACTCTTAATCAACATGACTTCCCCCCACGTACAATAAAACTCAAAAAAAAGTATAAAGCAATATGCAGCAAAATAGAACAAAGTGCCATCTTTATCTAAACACCATTGAAAAAAACAAAACGCCATAATTACAGCCATAAAGATGGGACGTGTTACAGCCATAAACAGATGAAGCTGAAAAGAAAACAGTAACTACAAACAGTAAAATGAAGCGACCGAAACATTATTACTAACATTTATTATATTAATAGCTACTACATGGGAAATTGAATTTACTTATCTTTTCAAAACGCCATAATTATCTGTCACTTTATAGGACTGCATCCTACATGGCGGGAGAAAAAGTCATTATAAAAGTAGAACATGTAAACATAACTTAACACGCCACACATTGTCTAAAACGCCAAACATTGTCCAAAACGCCATAATACTTAGAAAAATGGCTAAGGTTATTGCATGGAGGTTGAGAGGTCGGAGAGACGCTTCATCCTAAAGTTCTCTGATAGGAGAAGGGTGAAGGTCAAGACAATCAAAGCCATACCTAGTATGGATGAAGGGGTTCAGAAGGATATTATGGCCCTTGGGGTTCCAATGGTCAACGATTGTGAAAGAACTCGAACGGTAATAAGAAGATTGGAGAGAAAATTTCCAGCAGAAGATGATGATGATGATGAAATTGACGATACTTCTCTACCAACAGTAAGCAGTTGGGTGGTGAATGAAGAAGCTGGAACGGTTGAAATGACTTATCGGCACGGAGTGATATATTCATTGCTGATGGAGGAAATGTTGAAGACAGCGAGGCTATATCTCCTTGAACAACTCTGTGATGTAGCACCTTCGAGCGATGCAAGATCCAGGGTTGCAATGATATTTAAGTATAGGTTGCGGCAAAGAAGAGACAAGATGATGGTGTTATATGTCAATCTAAAATATGATGATGATGAATTTGAAGAAAGTGAGGAACAAAGCGATAGGTACAACTCTGATGTAATCCCATACATAGACGACTATTAGTTTATTTTGATTTCGTCTTATTGTAATCTTATGAAATATTAATGAACGGTAATGAATTATTAACAACACCACGAACGCCAAAAAATTGACCTGGGAAACGCCATAACGCCAAAAAATTATCTAATGTGACACAAAAACAATTAATTCAACGAGAAAGATCCGAAAAAACAGTAAAACGGCATATAGTTGTTGAATCTAATTAACGCCAAAATAGTCTTAGACGCCAAAAATAAGCAGCATTGTGAAACACGAAATTGGAATAAAAAGAAGACTAAAAAGACAAAAAGCCCCTCCCACCCTGATTACATCATGCGCCACGTGTTCCATGAGGATGCGTTCTCACCGTTCTCACACTTTAGAGCGTTTTCTCCTGAACCCGTACCATAATTTATAAATGGATTATTAGAAATAAAAAAAATGGTAGATATCGATTCAGGCATGTATGCTTTTTTTTTGAACGGCCAACAAAAACACCATTTATTCATTTGCCAGGTCAACAATTAGTTAACCTGCACCGATTACATACCCCAATTTTACATGACAAACTACATACATTTCCTCGCTACATCAAACCTACACCAATCTTCCCACGAGATTTCCTTCAAATCTGACCGACTACCAATCCAAAGAAAACTCAATTGCTTTATTTCAGTTGTCATACGGACCCAATTAGCCGGCTGGTTATTAAAAACCATATCATTCCGACTTCGCAAGATTACCCAAAGTGCCACTTGTATAACTGCATAAATAAGCTTTCTCCATTTTGCATTCCCTCGAACTTGTTTGTGCCATTCCAACAGACCTTTCATGCCAAAAGCATAAATGCTCGAGATCTTGCACCAATGTGAGATAAAGTCCCAAACATACTGTGCAGCCTCACAACATACGAACAGGTGATCCGCGTCTTCATCATACAGCCCGCATATTTTACACCCAGTCTGCCCATTTATTACATTTCTTTGCGCTAACGCGACTAAAGTAGGCAGCCGATCCAAGGAGATTCTCCATGACAGAAAATTCACCTTTGATGGGTTCCAATTATTCCAAACAAAATCATTGCCCAGGTTCGTAAATCTCGCATGTTGTAGCAAGCTCTTCATACTTTTAACTGAGAACTTACCTGATCCGTCAAGTTCCCAGCTCCATCGATCTTTACCAACTCGTCTTGCAGCCGAAAACAGTTCAGCGGTCAATGATTGTGCCGCCCCCACTTCTTCCGATGATGATGGCAACCTTGACCAACAAAAATTTATAACCACTACACCGTTGACAGCTTTTAATCGATCTGCAACAGTAGCATTTTTTGCTCTTTCTAATTCGAATAAAGCTGGGAACCGTTGCTGCAAAGAGCCGCCTTCTAACCACCTATCCTTCCAAAATGAAATCTCGGTTCCTACCCCCGGTACCGCCCGGAAGCAATCGTACAGACTTAAACCATATTTCTCCATATCGCTTGAAATTTTAAAAACTTGTTTCCATGGTCCGGCAATCGACAACTTCCTCGGAATCGGGTTCCATGTTCTTTCACTGTGATGTATACTCCATATAACTTTCCGCCATAAACTTTCGGGGTCCGTCTTAAACCTCCACCACCATTTGGCAAGCATAGCGAGATTCACATCCTTTAAAGACCCAATCCCAACCCCGCCTAACTCTTTTGGTGTCATGACACAATCCCATGCTACCAAGTTCATTTTACCTCTCTCCGGTGTAATGCCCCAAAGGAATTCACGCCGTAGTCTTTCGAGATAATCAATCACTTGGGATGGTGCTCTAAATAATGAAAAATAATACGTCGGGAGAGCATTAAGTACCGATTTTATTAGGGTTAACCTGCCTTCAAACGATAATACTTTTGCCTTCCAGATGGCTAATCTCTTTCTGAATACGTCCACCACCAGTTGCCAATTTTTGACCAAATTCATGTTTGCTCCCACTTGAAGGCCCAAATGTTTGAACGGTAAGCTTCCTTCTCTACACCCCAATGTATTCGCCATGTTTTGTACAACCTGTACACCTACATTCACACCAAACACACTACTCTTTACAAGGCTAACCCGAAGGCCCGACGCTAGAAAAAAGCAGCGGAGTATTCTTCTGAGGTTTCGAATACTATGTTCCGACCACCTCCCAACGAAGATAACATCATCCGCGTATAGGAAGTGAGAAAGAACCGATCCTTGGTTATCAAACCGCACCCCTTCATAGAGACCAAGAGCACACGCCTTCTTCATAACCCCAGTCAATGCTTCCATGTCAATGATAAACAGAAACGACGACAAAGGATCTCCTTGTCTCAATCCTCTGTAACACGCGAACTCCTGCGTTGGAGACCCATTTACCAATACCGATGCTTTAGCATTTATAACTGTGGCCATCACCCATTTTGTGAAGATTGGTGGGAACTTCATTTGCTCCAAAATACTCTCTAAGAAACCCCAATTTAGCGAATCGTTTGCCTTTTCGATATCCGCTTTAAAGATGAAGCCCTCCTTTTTGCTCGCCTTCATCCAAGGAATTAGTTCGTTTAGGATTAACGACCCGTCCAAGATGCTCCTATTAGCCAAAAACGCGGTTTGTTCTTCCGATATTAAACCGTTTGTGACCAATTTCAGCCTATTCGCCAAAACCTTCGATATGACCTTATTAATGCATCCGATAAGGCTGATCGGCCGATAGTCACCCATCCCGTCTGGGTCGTTGCATTTGGGAATAAGAGCAATAAACGAGGAAGTACACCCAAGTGAAAAGGATGCATTCCCCGAAAATTCCTCGAACACTTTGACAAAATCCTCCTGTAGTGAACCCCAAAAGCGTTTAATAAACCTGAAATTGATTCCATTTGGACCCGGTGCTTTTTCCCCTCCACAATCCCAGACAACATTTTTTTATCTCCAAAACCGAAAACGGGGCAGCCAACATTCCCCCATCCACATCTGATATCTTTTTAAGGAACGGACACCTCAACCCCGGCCTAGCCGATTCCGGCTCTAAGAATTTTTGTGCAAAGAATGAACATATAGTATCCTTGATCAACGGTGGGTCGGTCACCCATAACCCGTTAATCATGAGCCCATTAATCCGATTGGAACTTTGATTCGCGTTCACTATATTATGAAAAAAAGTCGTGTTCTCATCCCCATCTACGGTGGGTCAGGCATGTATGCTAAATATTGTTTTTAAAACCCTGAAAACATGTCAATAAATACTCCATAGATGAAAACCAAACAGTTAAAGACTTTTCTTGTTGTAGATATTCACAATTCAGGCATGGTACCATTTTTTTCAATTCCCTATCTTCTCACTGATTTTAAGGAAACTCTACACAGTCCCTTACCCACCGTAATTATAACTATCGCAAAATATGTTACACTGCAAACTTGACTACGACTCCATGGGTGGAACATATAACGAGCCAGAGGGGATTAGAGGGGCCGAAACCCCCTCTAATTGTTTGTTTAGAAATTTAATATTAGTCCATTAAGTTTACATAATATTAGTTTTATATGGTAAGACCCTTCCTAATCCAAAAGCACAAATCTAAAATGTATTTTCTAACGTCAAAAAAAAAAAACCTGAAAGAGAAAGTGCTTAGTTGTTCAATCAGGAGTGCCTTGATAAGATAAGCCTTAATGTTAGTATTATTCTATAAATACACTAATTTTGAATTCAGTTATGTTGTTAAGAAATCATGTCAAATAAAGCAAACCATTAAATATGTTTAGCAGAGTAGAATTTACTATTTAGAACGGGGTAGCGACACAGCTTGTTGTCCGTCTATCTATCATTAGTCTGTAATTGTCTCAGTTTTAATATATATCTTAAAGTAATTTACAATAATTATAGTTACTACTGTATGTATCATGATTGTTAAGATTAGGCCTTGGATCTTAAAATCTTCCGACTTACATCTTTATTCAGCAGTGTGTAGATCTTACATAAGATCTCTGCTTTAATGGGACCCACAACTTGACAATCTCCATCCACATCAAATTTAGTTTTTTTTTTGTTTTTTTTTTATTTGAACCCGTGGATGGTGACCGAACCCAATATAATGCATTTGAGTTGCATTTGTGACATGGATAATGAGTTGGAGGAGAAAGAAAGAGAAAAGAGAGGGTAGAAAAGTTCTTGGCTAAGCACATACATCTCTGAAGAAAGAACAAGGTTTGTGAGTAGTGACTAGTGAGGTTTTAATGTATAAAAAAAGTGAGTGAATAGTGACATCATGTGACAAAACATTTTGAAAAAAAATTTAATCTTGCATTGGAGATGGTCTAATTATGTGACAAAATAGTTCTAACAAATTGGCCAAATTATATGTGGACAACATTGTGTCCTTGCATGGCGTGTCAGTATCTATTGTATCTGATAGAGATACTAGATATACATCTCATTTTTAGAAAAGTTTCCAACAATCATTGGGCACAAGATTAAATTTCAGTACGGCTTACCATCCACAGACTGATGGACAGAGTGAGCGTACCATTCAGACATTGGAAGACATGCTGAGAGCATGCGTGATAGATTTAGGTGGTAGTTGGGATGATCTACCCCTGATTGAATTCTCCTACAATAATAGTGAAGGTCAAATGGGATGCCCATCGTGGCCCAGAATATACATGGGAGGTTGAGTCCAATATGCGATAAAAGTACCCCTATTTTTTTGAATAAAATCTCGAGGACGGGATTTCTTTTAAGGAGGTGAGGATGTAACACCTCAGAATTTTATATCGGATCGTATGGCAATACATGTGCAATCAACTCTCAAATATGCCACAATGTTGGACCAGAGGGATTAATGGTGTAAAATAGTGGAAGTTTGGATGTGGAGGGACCAAATATGTCAACATGCCAAAAGATTGGCCTCTGAGTGACCCTTACGGACCGTAAGGCAATTAAATTATTGTTACTAGCAAAGGCTTACAGACAGTAAGGCTTTAAAGCTTACGAACCGTAAGAAATTATGAAACCATGTGCGTTGAGGTCCTTACGGACCGTAAGCGATGAACCCTTACGGTCCTTAAGGGACCTTGCTGGCAATTTACACTTGCAGACCAAGGCAGTCTGCATTCCTGCCACATCTCTCGCATTTTGCCACTCTTGTGTGACATTTGTGTCTTTTAAACATTGTATAACTTCGAACAATTCAATTATCAATGAAATATTGTGTTTTGATTCCAAGATTTGTTTATTTATGTTTGACATTTGCACGTTTTAATTCTTGTTCGATTTCAAACTCTTAAACCTTTCTTGAAAGTTATACGCAAATTGCTACATAAACGTAATCAGTTTAACACAACGTACGCTCCGGAAAAATGACATAAGCTAAACATACCCTAAATACCGTTAACATAACTTAGAAAAAAGTTTTAGAGGGTTCGGTATAGCAAAAACATGCTTATTGGTACTCAGGGACTATTTGTGCCAAAGTGCGAAAGTTTGCCAATTCACGTATTTCATAATACGGAATATGTACACACATCCAAAAGTTTTTGTGATCATTAAAATATTGTATTTTAGTGATGGGAATGCAAAAATACCATTCGTTTCATAATTTGGATCGTTTTCGCGTTCGTTAAAGCGTTCGTCGTAATTAAGCGAAAAACGCAACCGTACAGCCAAACGAACCCACATCCATGATATTTCCAAGCATATTTCAGGTCTCCTATTCTTTAACGTCCTTATAAAGCTTGAAATATGGATTAACAGAGGTTAAATACGTTAAAAACAAGTTTAAAGGGGCTGCAGGGACTAAAACTGCCAAACTTTGAATTCTGATGAATGTCTCTGGCGGGGCGCGACAGGAGAAGCCTCCTGGGTCGCGGGGTGCGAGAGACTGCAGCTGGCATAATGTTCCAGCTAGTTTCCATCCAGCTTGCAACTTGTTTCCTTTCATGGTTTTTCAATCTTGTAGGCAATTTAAGTGTTCTCCAAGGCTTGCAACCTGGTCCAAACACTTGTAGGGATGAGATTAATCCTTGGGCATCACACAAACACTTGTCAAGATCCTACAAATTCATGAACACCATAAATAACATGCTCCATTCATTCAACAACTTGCTCATTTCCTATCTTTCTCATCTATTGCTCTAAGTTGGAGTTGCTACCATCTTTGGATGCCTCTAATCTGAGTTTTCTTCATCCTAGAACACAAGTAAGTGTTCTATCTAGTCTTTTTTTATTTATTTTAGCTATTTCAAGCTAAAAGTCAAACAATTTGACTTTCGGTTTAGACCATGAATTGGTCAAGTCAAAGTTTAATTGAACTTTGCAACGTGATCGTAATCACGATGGTTATAATCCCTTGCGATTATACCTACTGATTACCACGTTTACTAATCGAAGTGACGAGTCAAAGTTTCGGTCAAAATGCACGTTTATGTGCATTGTACAACGAAACTATTTTCGGGTATCAAAACACTTTGTTTTGATACCAAATCAGTTTTTCAACTTAGTTAAATATGTTTTGACATGTTTAACTCGTCACTTCTAGTTTAGTGCTTATTTAGGGTCGTAAGTCGAGCGATCTTGACCACCGCTTTGACTTTCGAACCCGACCCGTTTGGTCGATCTTAGGATCCGACCAAACACATATTTGTGACCATAGTTGTATAGGGAATTACCTACTGAGGTTATACCTTATGGTCACTTCGTTTGGTTAGTTATATGATAAGTCGTTTATATGCCCTTTAAAAATGATCAAAATGCCCTTTTTGCGCATAAATTCATTTTAAGCATATGTGATCAAACTTTTGACATGTAAACTGATATAATAACATTTTTAAACATGTTTGGGCATTTAAGACTTATCATAGCTAATATCTAACCATACGAACACATGTTTATGCAAATGACACGTTAAAGTAGACATTGTTAAACCATTTTATATGAGTTCCAATGCTCATTTGGTTTACAAGACCTCATTCTATCCTATCCCCCTATTTAGGTCCCAATTCATTAACATAGTTATCCGATACTAGGTACCACTTGATTCCTTGTTCCTTCAAGCATTGTTTGATCTTTACTACAAGACTTAAGCAATCTAAAGTGAGTACATAGTCCCCTCTTTTAATATTTTTAAATATTTTTGGGTGAAACACTTGTGCTTATTGTTACTTTCATGTTTTCATGACACTTGTGATATGTTCATCTAGTACACATATAGTACATGCTTTCAATTATGTTTTGCTTCGTATGTTGACTTAGCATGCCTAGCACATTTATTTCAGGTATACTTTTGCTGCATATGTTGACTTAGCATATCTAGCACATTGATTTAAATTGTATTTTGCTTCGTATATTGATTTAGTATGCCTAACACATTGATTTCAAAGATACTTTTGCTTCATATCTTGACTTAGAATATTTAGCACATTGATTTCATGGACATTATACTTCGTATGTTGACTTAGCATACCTAGTACATGGTTTTAAAGACATTTTACATGACATGCTTACATTGATTATGATATTTTGGTATGTTAAACGAGACAAGATACATTCATTAACATTGAGCACGCCGAGCGGTAGTATGTAATGGTACCATAGGATTGACAATCTCGTTCCCGCTTCGTAGGTTTGTTTGGAAGTGACTTTAGGGAACGACAGAATCCGATGAACATTGATAAACCTTTGACTTGATAAGGGTTTAGCTGACAGTCAACAAGGCTTGAGTATATTCGATAACAAGCCTGATAAATGTTATTAACAATAAAAGCAATGGGTTTCAAAACATAACTTTTGATTTAAACCTTTGTTTATTCAAAGACATTGTTTTGTACATGACATTTGGTTACACAGGACATTTGGTTATACATGACATTATTACTTGTGGTTTAAGTAAAGACTTTTTACTTACCATACTAGACATTGTTTATACTTGACATTTGTTATACAAGACAGGGTTATGCCATGACATTTTTACACAAGACATTGTTTATACTTGACATTATTACATAAGACATTGTTTATACTTTACATTTGACATTGGTTTAAACAAGACATTATTTGGTGGTTATTGGTAAGTGATTTAAATAACGAGACGTGTGTAATGGGATAAAGGCATGGTGGATACGCCGCTGGTACTTCCTATATATAAGTGCTTTTATTACATTACATATTGTGACGTTATCTAAACCACTTCGACAAAGACAAGACATGAAATCTTTTATTCAAAACACGACATCTTTTACACAAAACATGATATTTTATTTCAAGACATGACATATTTTACACAATTCATTTTCATTTGGTTATTTATTTAACCGTGCATCATTTCTTTTATATCATCTGATTTTCATATTGATTTTCATATGATTTTATAAAAGAGAACATTTTATAAGGTTCATGACCACTTTTTCGTTAAACATTTCTTTTAACTTTCAAGTCATGAATCCTCATCAACAAAACCTATGTTACTCACAGGCATTTTTATGTTAACGTGTCTATTTTCACATGTGTTTCAGGAGCTAATGTTTGATAACGATTATGCTTCACTTAGGGTGGAGTTGGGCCTTAGTGACTTAAAACCAAGAAATACAGTTTAATTTTTGTTATGTTTTCGTTTATTTTAAGACAATGTAATCATTTTATCTAATAAAACCAAACTTTAAATACCATGTGTTATGAAACAATAATTCTGTGACACGATTCCCTGATGTTTCCGCCGCGGTTTGTTGTTTTACGCGGTCGGGGTGTGACATCTTGTGCAACTTGTAACCCCTCAATAGACACCTGCTAACATCCTAGAACATCCCTTAACACATGTCTTAATTATATAACACTTCTACAACTATAAATAGCCTCCTTGGGCACCCTCATTCATTGCTCATTCACTCAATTTTCTCTCTATCCTCTCTCCTAGAGTTGCTTCTTCATAGAAGCCTCCCAATTGAGTTCATTTTCATCCTAGAACACTTGTAAGTGTTCCTTCTCAGTTCTTTTTTTTTTGTAGGCTAAGTAATTAGCCGAAAGTCAAGCAAATTGACTTTTGCCTTGACTTTCGGTTATAACCATTATGGTCCAACCATTGTTCGATTCGAACATGGCTACGTGATCGTAATTAGGTAGGTGATAATCCCCTATGAGGGCACCTCTTGAAGATCACGTTAAGTTGGTCAAATGACGGGTCAAAGCTATAATAAAATAAAAGTCAAAACGCAGTTTTTAGAAAACTTATAAAATGAACTTATAAACGTTTAAACACATATTTTTGACACTATATCAGTTGGTAAATTATATTAGAACATGTCACAACATGTTCAACCCGTCATTACCTGTTTATAGTCCGATTCGCAACCGAAAGTCAAGCAGTTTGACTTCTGCTTTGACTTTCAATTCTGACCCGATTTAGCTAAGTTAGCTACTAATTTGAAGTTGCATTATGATCATATTTATGTGTGAAATAACCCTCTGAGGTTATACTATTTGATCATAATCGTTTTTCGGGTTTTATGCAAGTTCTTGAATTATGCCATAAAAATGCGTATTATGCCATTTTGTGCATAAATGGGTTTTGGACTATAATGAACTTATAAAATGTAATACCTACTGATATGGTAACATAATAAAGATTTTTGACATAATGAACTTGATACTAACTCATCCGATCACCCGATACCGCCTATGCGCGTACGGTTGACGTATGTAACTTAGTTTATGTACGTTAATCGAATTGGGTCAAACTCCTTCAAATTCTTATAAATTCCAGAATGTATTATTGTTTACCTATATTATACAAGTCTTAGTACTTGTGAGGGTTTAAACTACATTTTATTCGGTCACCGCTTAATCTAGCGTACCGTATCGTTTTCTTTATATATTAGTTAACCGGTCCATGTCTATGACTTGAATAGGACCCGTTAACATTCTAATTTGGTTATTATATCATTCATTCCAGACTAGGGCGTCAAGTAAATTTCAACCTTGCTAGTCGTTTTGTTATATCGGTTGTGCTTATATATTTGTCTCTGGATTGAAAAAACATAAGCAAGGTAAATACTTTTAACCTATTTTCCCTATACGGGCTTGGGATACGGTAAATTATTAGCACTTGGTCGGGTATGGGATCAATGACCTATGTGTCTGGAATTCAGATAACCCGTTTTAATTCGTATTGCTTGATAACTTAAACATTGGGGGTTAATACTTGCAATGAATTCAGTAACCGAGAATTGGATAATGTTGGGTGACCTTAACGAGGTAAGATTTCTTGAAGATAGATTTAACTCACAGTTTGACGCAAATGGAGCCATGCATTTTAATAATTTCATCAGTAGTGGGGGCTTTCAGGAGTACAATATGGGGGAATGAAATTTACGTTTTTATCTTGGGATTGCACAAGTCTAAGTAAGTTAAATCGTGTGTTGGTGTGCGGGAATTTCATGGGGAAATAGCCGAATGCTTATCTATTGGCTCTTAATAGAGAAATTTCCAATCATAGCCCATTAATATTAACTACGGTATACAACAGCTTCAGTCTGCCTCCATTTAGACTTTTCAACAGTTGGTTTACCTTATCTGCTTTCGATGATGCAGTGAAGAAGGGCCTTACGAAAACATGCGATTCAAGATTCAATGACGAAGTGGTAGCAGTAAAATTAAAGGCAATCAGGGATGAGTTAAAAATTTTGCGGAATAATAAAAAAGAGGAGGACGAGAGGGCTTTAATGGAAGCACAAAATAAGCTGAAAGCTTTGGATGATCAGGTTGAAAATAGGTCACTATCGGATGTGGAACTGTCTGTTTGGCACGAATGTAAAAAAACAATAAGGGAGTGGCATAACATAGTGGCTCTGGATATGCAACAGAAAGCGCGCTCATGATGGATAGGGTTGGGTGACAAAAACACAAGTTATTTCCACACGATTATAAACAATCATAATACTGGAAATAAGATTTGTGGATTATGGATAGGTGGAGTTTGGGTGTCTGATCCTTATGAAATAAAAGCCCAGTTCCTGAAAGCTTTTCAAATGAAATTTAAGGAACAAGTGGGATCTCGACCTAGATTGAGCCCATGAGATTTCAAAATGTTGAGCACGGAACACGCAGATGGACTGGTATTACCGTTACGAATGAAGAAGTCTGCAAGGCTGTATGGGATTGTGGAATAAACAAAGCTCTAGGCCCTGAGGGTATTACGTTCAATTTAATAAAAACATACTGGGAAGAGTTAAAGGTACCGATTATGCAGGTCATGAATCAGTTCTTCACACACGGGTCGATTCATCGTACATGTAGTGCCTTTTTCATTGCACTTATCCCAAAGGTAGGTGATCCTATGTCCTTTTCTGATTTTAGACCGATATCGTTACTAGGGGTGGTGAATAAAATTTTATCTATAATGCTAGCAAATAGAGTAAAAGGGGTAATAAAAAGTGTTGTATCTAATGTACAGTCAGCTTTTGTGTCGGAAATAAATATTGTAGATGGACCTTTAGTAATAAATGAAGTGGTGGGTTGGGCAAAGAAAACAAAGAGAAGCATTTTCGTTTTCAAGGCCGATATAGAAAAAGCTTACGATACACTCAATAGGAAATTTTAATTTCCATACTAGCACACATGAGGTTTCCATCAAGGTGGAGAAACTGGGTCATGGGAATTCTTTTCACGGGTAGAGATTTGGTTTTGGTAAACGGCTCTCCAACGGAAGAATTTCAATATAAAAGAGGGTTAAGGCTCCCTTTCTTTTCATTGTGGCAATGGAAGCACTGCACATTATAATGGTGTCACACCCCTAATTTTTCCACGTGTCACCGGTGGGCCCGGTGGGGGTATAGTGACGTAGTTGATATCGTCATAGTCAAACAACACAAATATCTAAATGCACAGCGGAAGCAAAGGATAGATTTATTTCAACCAACAATTGTAATATCCAAGTATCACAAGTAGTCGAAACAGATCCACATGCGGATCGAAATAAAAAGGAGAGTTGTTCAACAGATTCACTGCATCCAAGCTTGCGAGACTCCAAACGATGCTAAGGAGAGGCCAGCCTATTTCGTGTAGAACCTGCACTTAATATTTTGGGGAAAATACGTCAGTTTACACTGGTAAATACAATTTAACTGACTCATTTTGAAAAATGTTTTAAAAATTTATTTGAATGCACATGGTACAAAACCTTTTATAACTTGGGATAATTAATCAAATTTAAACTTGTAAAAGAATTACATGTTTGTTATGCGTTTAGTCGCCCGCTTCGTGCCGGGTTTAAGATTAATAGACACACCACATAGTATAAACCCGTGGCGGGAAACCAACGGTTATACCTTAATAAATATGGACACATTGTCGGGTGTACGCCTACACCCGCGTGTCAAGGTCGTGGCTATTTCATGAATAATGCCAAGGATATCTGGGACATGGTCATTAAACTCCCAAAGGCGTAAAACAAACAAAACCAATTTTCAAACGGGTCATCTTGATAATACTTAACCACTAATCGATTAAGGTCAAATGCCCGACCAAGCGGTAATTTATATACCGTACCCCAAGCCCGTATAAGGGAAAATAAGTTAAAAGTATTTACCTAAGTAAGTACAAACCACAACAAGTAAGTGCAAGTTTCTTTTACTGGATTCTCCTATTCTGGAACGAAGGTTTATAATAACCTATTAGAATCCTAACGGGTCTTTTAATTTAGCCTAAGCTTAGACCGGTTAGTTTTAAATAAGGAATACGGTTTAAACGCATAAATAAGCGAAACCGTTTTAGAATGTGGTTTTGACCCGACAAGCTTGTATACTTGTTTAATAGGGGTAACTTAATCACATTCTGGATTTTGACACAAAGATGATATGGTTTGACCCGTTTCGGCTAATATGTGTTAACTCGTTACATAAGCCGATCCGAACGCGAAAAGTGCGTAACGAGTAACCATAAGAGTCATATACAAGTTTCCTGAATTAATATGCCTTAAATATGTTGTAATATCAGAAAGATACCTTCTATTATGCCTAAAATGGTTTTAAACCCAATCTATGCCTCAGAAGGGCATTTTGGTCATTTTAAAGGGTGTAAAAGAGTTTAAATAATATTCTGAGTCACAGGTCTGAATAAATCAGTAAATATACTCATTTTATTAAGCTATAACAGTAGGGTATAAATCATAGGTGAAATTTATCAATCTTAACCATTCTATGCACCGTAGGGGCGTTTTGGTAATTTCACATATGCCTAAAAGGTCAAAACTGGAATTCTGAGTTTAAAATATTTGCCTACTGTTAAAATATAAAATTTTACAGAGTACATCAGTAGGTATCAACTCCATATGTTTTAAAAAGGTTTTATTACATACTTATGCGTTAAAAACGCTTAAAAAGGCGATTTGGAGCCATTTCCAGGTTTGGCATAGAAAGCTGATATTTTTAAAATTCCAGAAGGCTCAAAATACTTTATTTAACATATTAGATCATTAGAAAAAGGTTCGGGGTCAACAGGATTTATAAAACTCATTTTATAGCCCAAAAGGGCAAAACCGGCATTAACCGAATTAAGCTTAGAACACTAAGTTATGCTCAACCTAAAATTGAATAAAAATATTTAAAAATCCCAAAATATTATTTTATATCAGTAGGTACAAAGTTTTGTATAAAAATTTGGGTTTAGATAGGCTATATGCAATTTACGCCTTTTAATTACTAAAGAAGCTTCTAATTACGCTAATGAGCATAACTCTTAATCTATATCTCAAACTGATCTCAAATTTTAGGTGTAAGCTTATAAATCAGTAGCTAAGGTGTCTACCCTTTTACATTCTCAAATATCATATTTTAAGGTCATTTGGGCATAATGGTCAACATATGAGCATTTAACGGAAACTTGCATAATAATTAGACAACTAGTGAACCAAGCCGTATAACCACAGAGGGTTATATTAACATGTAACTAGGTCCAAAAGAAGCTTTAAGGCAATCCTAAACTTGGCCTAAACGGGTCAGAACTGAAAGTCAAAGCGAAAGTCAAACTATGCGACTTTCGGTTCCAAACCGGGTCTAAACTGAAAATTGTCGAGTTGAACATGTTTAGACATGTTCTTACACTAATTACCAAGTTATTTTAATGATCAAACAGGTTGCATATATCCTACATTGCTAATTATGCTTTAATTTGAAAATAAGCATTCTGTTGACTTTTTATAATAAGCTTTGACTCGACAATTAACACAGTTAGGGTGGGAATCTGAAAATACCCTTTTAAGGGTTTATTACCCACATAATTACCTACTTATAGGTATTTTTAATTCGAGATTTGACTGAGTAATTATTGACTAATCTCGAAGTCAAACCTTAATTATGACGGTTTGACTTTTAGCTAATTAACTAAGCTAAAACGAATTAAGAAAGGTTAAGGACACTTAAAAGAATCCTAATTACAGCTAGAGATCACTAGGATAATGGCTTGATGTCCAGAGAGCTCCAGAGATGAAGTTGTGAACTTTGCAAATGAATGAACTAGATGGTCACAACTAAAGCTCCTTATATAGTGAACTAAATGTCACAAGATCTTGCCAAAATAGTCTACATGTGTTACAAGATCATCCCAGGTGTTCCTACTATGCTATATACTGCCTAGTAAGTCCCTGATTTCGAAAACCACTCATGAAAGGCGGTGGAACTGGCTGAACAGGCAGCTGTCCATTTTCTGCTACCAGCGACAGGCTTACGGACCGTAAGCCTAAGCTCTTGCGGTCCGTATGCAGCTTTTGCGGACCGTATGCTTGAACGGTTGCGGTCCGTAACCGACCCTTGCTGAATTCGCCCAGATATGCACCTTACGGACCGTAAGCCTAAAGCCATACGGTCCGTAACCGTTGACCAGAATTCAAAAATTTGACAACTTTCAAGCCTTGACCATGCAACTTCGTAGACTCCGAATTTTTGGGTCCTTTAATCAGCTGAGGGTCCCTCTTGCTCAGACCTTGCATGCTTAGCATGCTCTTACATGTTTTGGCACTATATGGGAGGTTGAAATTGACGGAAATACTAAGAATACATGTTTGAACATGCTTTACCTCAAATTTAATTCTTTTAGTCAAGAATGGTAAATTCCTAAATATTGTAGTAACATTTTAAGGAATTAAATTTCCACATAAGAATGGAATTTTATTTATTTAAGACTAACCGGCTAATATATATATCAGATGTTTATCATAACGATTTAAGGATCTTGGGATTTATGATTCGGGTCTCTCAGAGGTGTTTTAATAACATGTCGCCCTTGGGTCGTTCAGATGTATTTTAATAACATGACGCCCTTTTTAAATCCTACCATACATCTTTATTTGTCCCGGTTCCTGACATGTTTGTCTCGCATGACACGTGTCTTTATTTTATTGGTCATGAATTTTCGAGGTGTTACATCCTCACCCCCTTAAAAGAAATCTCGACCTCGAGATTTACAAAAACAATTGAGGGTATTTTTCTTTCATCGTGGAGTCTAACTCCCACGTATATTCGGGACCTCTGCGGGCATCCCATTTGACCTTGACAATAGGCACATGCTTCCTTCGAAGCTTCTTTACCTGTCGGTCCTCAATCGGCACATGTTTTTCCACAAATTTCAAGCTCTCATCTATGTGCACATCGGTGTGTGGTATGACTAGTGATTCATCAGCTAGACATTTCTTCAGATTGCAGACGTGGAACACATTGTGAATACCACTGAGCTCTTCTGGTAAGTTTAACTTATAAGCCACTGACCCTACGCATTCGATGATCTCGAATGGTCCTATGTACCTCGGGCTTAACTTACCTTTCTTGCCAAATCGCATCACCCCTTTCCAAGGTGATACTTTGAGCAAAACTTTATCACCAACCTCGAATTTGAGAGGTTTTCGCCTTTTATCAGTATAGCTCTTTTGTCTATCTGGGGCAGCTTTTAGGCGATCGCGAATCTGGACAATCTTGTCCGTTGTCTCGAAGACTATATCAGGACCTGATAATTGAGTGTCTCCTACTTCTGCCCAATAGATGGGCGTTCTGCACTTCCTACCATATAATGCCTCAAAAGGCGCAGCCTGAATGCTGGTATGGTAGCTATTGTTGTAGGAGAACTCGACCAATGGTAGGTGCTTATCCCAGCTACCTCCTAAATCAATCACACATGCACGAAGCATGTCTTCCAAGGTCTGGATGGTACGCTCACTCTGCCCATCCGTCTGAGGGTGGTAAGCTGTACTAAAATTCAATTGCGTGCCCAGAGACTGTTGGAAACTTTTCCAAAAATGCGACGTGTATCTGGTATCTCTGTCAGAGATAATAGCCACTGGTACTCCATGTAGAGACACAATCTTATCAACATACAATTGGGCATACATGTCAGAACTATAAGTCTCTTTAATGGGTAGGAAATGTGCTGACTTAGTCAGTCTATCAACTATGACCCATATAGTATCATTTCCCTTCTTCGTCCTTGGCAATTTGGTGATGAAATCCATCGTCACCATTTCCCATTTCCAACTGGGAATTTCCGGCTGTTGTAGCAAACCTGACGGCTTTTGATGCTCAGCCTTGACTTGAGCACAAGTCAGACATTTAGCTACATAGGCAGCTATAGACTTTTTCAAGCCTATCCACCAATAGTTTGCCTTTACATCCTGATACATCTTGTCAGCTCCAGGATGAACGGAATATTTGGAACTGTGGGCTTCCTTGAGGATAACATCCCGAAGTCCTCCATAAACAGGAACCCATATTCTTCCATTTAATTTCAGGATTCCGTCCTTGCCATAGGATAACTGTTCTTCAGTTACTCCTAGCTTTTCATTGGGATAGTTAGCTTCTAGCACAGCTTCCTTCTGTGCAGCTAACAATCTTGCATTCAAACTATTTTTGATCTCAATGCTCTTGGCATTGATTCTTATTGGCTTCACTCTCTCTTTTCTGCTTAAGGCATCTGCGACTACATTAGCCTTTCCTGGATGGTATCTTATTTCACAGTCGTAATCGTTCAGAGTTTCCATCCAGCGTCGCTGCCTCATGTTCAAATCCTTCTGATTGAACAAATGCTGAAGGCTCTTGTGATCAGAATAGATCACACATTTAGTTTCGTATAGGTAATGCCTCCATAGCTTTAGTGCAAATACAACGACACCCAGCTCCAAGTCATGGGTGGTGTAATTCTTCTCGTGTACCTTTAGTTGACGTGAAGCATAGGCAATGACCTTTCCTTTTTGCATTAACACACAACCCATCCCGGTGTGTGATGCATCACAGTAAACTACAAACTCATCGATTCCATCAGGCAATGTCAGTACAGGAGCATTGCTCAACTTCTGCTTCAAAATATCAAAAGATTCTTACTGCTTAGGCCCCTAATCAAACTTGCTATTCTTGCGAGTGAGTTGAGTCAGGGTGCTGCAATCCTTGAGAAGTTTTCAATAAATCTCCTGTAATATCCTGCTAGTCCTAAGAAACTGCGAATCTCCGTAGGCGTCTTCGGCTCTTGCCAGTTCATGACAACTTCAACCTTAGCGGGATCCACTTGGATACCTTGCTCACTCACAACATGTCCAAGAAATTGGACTTCTCGAAGCCAAAACTTGCATTTAGAAAATTTGGCATAGAGCTTTTCTTGATGTAGCAGCTTCAGAATACATCGAAGATGTTTCTCATGGTCAGCTTGGCTCTTTGAGTAGATGAGAATGTCGTCGATGAAGACGATGACAAATTTATCTAAATAAGGCTTGCAGACGTGATTCATGAGATCCATGAATGCAGCAGGTGCGTTAGTGAGCCCAAAAGGCATCACTAAGAACTCATAATGACCATAGCGAGTTCTAAACACAGTCTTGTGTACATCCTCATCCTTAACTTTCAACTAATGATAGCCTGATCTCAGATCTATCTTGGAAAAGTGGCTTGCTCCTTGTAGCTGATCGAATAGATCGTCGATCCTGGGTAATGGATACCTATTCTTGATAGTGACCTTATTAAGCTCATGGTAATCAATGCACAAACGCATCGACCCATCTTTCTTCTTGACAAATAAGATTGGTGCTCCCCATGGAGACGAACTAGGTCTATTGAAACCTTTGGCTTGCAAGTCATCTAAATGCGTCCTTAATTCCTTCATTTCTGTTGGTGCTAACCTATATGGTGCTCTTGCAATAGGTGCTGCTCCTGGAATGATGTCAATTCTGAACTCTACTTGTCTATCTGGTCGCAAACCAGGTAGTTCTTCCGGGAAAACTTCGGGGTATTCAGAAATAACAGGTATATCTTTGATCCTGGGCTTCTTCTCGTCAATGGTTACCTGTGCCATATAGATGACACAACCCTTCTTCAGACATCTGGATGCCTTGAGCATAGTCACTTGCTCAGGCAATCCATGTTGAGTATTTCCTTGAATGGTAAGTGGTTCACCAGACGGGGTCTTGATCGCCACTTGCCTCTTGTTGCACACAATCTGGGCTTGGTTATGCGATAACCAATCCATACCTATCACTACATCGAAACCGGCTAACTTAAACGGAAGGAGGGACAAGGGAAAAGAGTGGTTCCTAATGGATATGCCACATCCATCTAACATAGTCGAAATTGTTTCCTTGGTCCCATCAGCTAATTCCACCTCATAATTCACACTTAAGGTTTTAACAGGCAATCTTAGCAACTCACAAAACTTATTATCTACAAAGGATTTATCTGCTCCAGAATCAAACAATATTCTTGCGAAAACATCATTAATGAGAAACGTACCGGTTATAATATTGTCGTTCTGGATGGCCTCCTAAGCATTCATTTGAAAGACCCTGGCGTTGGTCTTTTTCCCTTCCTCAGCTTTCCTTGCCAGTTTTGGGCAGTTGGTCTTGATATGCCCTTTTTCATTGCAACTATAGCAAGTTGCATCTTTTAGCTTTTTGCAATCAAGGGTGCTGTGCTCAGAGGACTTGCAAATTCCACATGCCTCCGGCTGGGATTGGGGTTTCTGCTCATACCTGCATTTCCCAAAATGGTGCTTCTTGCAAATCTTGCACTTGGATCTATCACCCGATTATTGATCACCTTTCTTAGATCCTGACCCCTTTTTGTGATCATGATTTCCCTTATGCTTCTTGCTCGACCGACGTGAATTATCATCTTCACGTTTCCTTTTCTCCACATCCGTATTTCTCAGTGATCTCTGTCTCACTGCGTCCAGTCTGAGGGACAGAGATATATCAGCTGCGGATCTAAATGTAGCGGGCCGAGAGGCCTTCACGCTTGCTTTTATTTCTGGGGCCAAACCCCCAATGAAATGTGCGATTCTCTTGGGTTTCGGGGTCACTAGGCAAGGAACCAACCTTGACATAGTATTAAAACTTGTGAGATAAGCCTGGCAATCCAGGTTCTTCATGACCAGAGATAGAAAGTCAGACTCTATCTTTTCAACCTCATGCTGAGGGCAGTAATTTTCTTTGATAAGAGTAACAAATTGCTCCCAAGACATGTTATACAGTGGAATCTTCCCAGTAGCCTGAATTAACGACCTCCACCAGGCCAGGGCTTCACCTTTAAAGGACTGGGATACAAACTTTACAATGTCCCTCTCCGCACAACCACTAATGTCCACTACAGTGTCCATTTCATCCAGCCAAGTCATGCAATCCACAGCGCCCTTCTCCCCAGTAAAGTCTCGGGGTTTGCATGAAACAAAGTACTTGTAGGTGCATCCCTTAGCGCGAGGTGCATTATCGAACACTATTTTCTTGGGGTGAACACTTTTCTCATTTGAAGAATGTCGATCATCATCTTTCTTAGGTTTAGGCTGGACAGAGGGTGGTTTGCTATGATCCTCAGAATGGGTTTTTGGCTTGGAATGTGGTGTAGACAGGGTTCTACTTCGGGTCTCAGAGGACTCACTGTTCTGCCTATCCAAAGCCTTTGTGATAGCATTATCTACTAGCGCTTGCAGCTCCGCGCCAATTAACTGTATTCTAGCGTTATCGTGGTTTTCCACTGGATGACTATTGACTTCATCTGACCCAGCCATGTAGCTTCAATTACTACATATAGCAATAATGGGCAAGGTTTTATTTAGAAGCTTTTACAGTATTTTATATTCTATTAACCATGGTTTTAAATTGCCATTTTAGGTTAATTTGCTAAAATTTTAGGATCTTTATTATTACCCTAAATTTTAAATTAATAATAGCACATAAGGCCTAGTCACAAGGACAATTTAATCTAATTATAAACTAGGATTTTACAGTATCCAGGTATTTAGGTTTGAATCACAGTTCATCACTTTTTCTTGACAGGGAGTCATAGGCTACCACTGTCCTTAGTCCCAGAGGACATTTAATTATTGCCCACAGGCACTTCGTCCACAAGGGGCGGTTAAATAACTAAGGGAATTTAAATTAACCCTTTTTAAAGGATGGCCCGTGTGACTTTGATAATTCACAGTTTGCCAAGAATGCTAACATACTTACAGATGTTAATAAGAATTGGAATCTTTTAGACAGGTTTTACCATCTTGGCCATGTCTACAAGGACACGTGGCTAGGTCTTACCCCTAGGATTCTCTTTTAATATTAAACGCAAAACAATCCAAAGTTGAGATGTTAATTATAGATCTGAATCTAATTATGGAGATACCATCTTAGCCTTGTCTTAAAATGGCACATAGCTAGGTCTTATCCTTTTTAAATTTTGCCACTTTAATATAATGGTAGCTCTTTTATAGGAATGTTATTTTCATTTATTTTATGTTTTTAAGTTTATGCACATACTTAATAATAAACAAGTATGAAAATTTAAATTCAACCATTCCATTACTCAAATTAACAAGTACAACAACTGCCCTAAACGGGACTTCTACAAAAATAACATGCCTGCGCAGGGGCGAAACAAACAACAAACAAACCCACGCAGGGGTTAACTAAAAGATATGCCCACGCAGGGGCAGAGTACAAAAAGACAAGCCCACGCAGGGGCTGAGTACAGAAACAAAAAGTCCACGCAGGGACTTGATTACAACCCAATAAAATAAAAAACAAGGTCTTTAATGACCCCTTCTTTTGGACTTCCCCTTGAGCAAGTCTGGCAGACCCTTGAAGAAGCCTTGACGTTCCCTGCGGTCTTCTTGAACCACCTGCTCGACATGGTTCAACCTATCGAGAACCTCTTGTTGGCGCTCCAGCGGAATTAGCTGCGGCTGCGGCGGCTGGTACAGAGGTTGAGGAGGTGGCGGACGCTGGTACCCATAAGTTGGGTAACCAGTGGTCCAAAGACCACCATAGGGTCCCTCTGGGTGACGAGCATTGTAGTCCCATGCCTCTTGGTATGGGTCCACATTAGCATAGTCATAATGGATATGAGCCGGCTGCTCAAAAGGGTTATACGCCGCTGAACTGGCGTAAGCAGGGATTGGGTTATCAAAACCCACTGGTGGCGCCATAGGCGCAGAGTTGATCTCTGGGATGGGGTTTGATGGACCCCCTATCTGCGGTTCTTCTTCCTCTTGGAGTGGCGGATAGTGACTGCCACTCGATGGCTGAGGAGTGCTGATACGGACTCCTCCTTGCACGGACATCCGTGCGTTTGACCTCCTCCGCCTCGGTGGCTCCGGAGGCGGCTACTGTTCCACTGGTGGTGGTGGTGGCGGAGTGACTGCCACAAACCGGGGATCCTCGGAAGGATCCTGCTACTGTTGCTGCTGCTGCTGCTGGTATGGGTACGAGTGTTCAGAGGGCGTGAAATACCAGTCCCATTGGTTAAACCTTGCCTGGTAGCTGTCAGGACCACGGTAAGGTGATCCATGAAAATATGACCCATCGGAGATTTCGATGTGGTGGTTCGGGGTCCCGGTAGCAGGCTCCACGGGATCCGTATCCTCGTCCATGTCATTTTCACCCGAGAAGTGATCCTCGGGTCCTAGTGGGTTAAAACCTACGGGTTCTTGAATGAAATTAGTCGGGTTGAACCGGCTTTGGAAAGCAGGGGTAGGGTCGCCAAAAGAGTGGTGAGAGTTGGATTGTTGCAAGGGTATGAAGGAAGGCGGAGGGTGGTCGGGCTCGTTTTCGGACTGCGGCCCGAAAGAATGCAAATAGGACGGTGAGGAACTTAAGGAGACTGATCGCCTCCCAGGTTCAACGTAGACCCTCCACGGCTCCTGAGGGCTAGTGCTCATTGTGATAGACGAGGTACGCCGGTGCGAAGGCCCGGCTTCATGGTCATGGCCCGTAAATGGCCCCTTGCCTCTTCCTCTCAAAAACCTTGGCGGCATTCTTACCTGTAAGCATGGTTAAGATAACAACAACAAATATATAATAAAAAACCAAACAAAACAAGAACAAGACAGAGTTTGTCCTATGTTCTTTGTCTAGACTCGGAAATCGAGGAATGTGCAATTTGTGCACTGAGATTAAACACAAAAGGCTAGTGTTTAATTCACTCAGTGTTGGCTCTGATACCAACCTGTCACACCCCTAATTTTTCCACGTGTCACCGGTGGGCCCGGTGGGGGTATAGTAACGTAGTTGATATCGTCATAGTCAAACAACACAAATATTTAAATGCACAGCGGAAGCAAAGGATAGATTTATTTCAACCAACAATTGTAATATCCAAGTATCACAAGTAGTCGAAACAGATCCACAGGCGGATCGAAATAAAAGGGAGAGTTGTTCAATAGATTCACTGCATCCAAGCTTGCGAGACTCTAAACGATGCTAAGGAGAGGCCAGCCTATTTCATGTAGAACCTGCACTTAATCTTTTTGGGGAAAATACGTCAGTTTACACTGGTAAATACAATTTAACTGACTCATTTTGAAAAATGTTTTAAAAATTTATTTGAATGCACATGGCACAAAACTTTTTATAACTTGGGATAATTAATCAAATTTAAACTTGTAAAAGAATTACATGTTTGTTATGCGTTTAGTCGCCCGGTTCATGCCGGGTTTAAGATTAATAGACACACCACATAGTATAAACCCGCGACGGGAAACCAACGGTTATACCTTAAAATACGGACACATTGTCGGGTGTACGCCTATACCCGCGTGTCAAGGTCGTGGCCATTTCATGAATGATGCCAAGGATATCGGGACATGGTCATTAACCAATTTTCAAACGGGTCATCTTGATAATACTTAACCACTAATCGATTAAGGTCAAATGGCCGACCAAGCGGTATTTTATATACCGTACCCCAAGCCCGTATAAGGGAAAATAAGTTAAATGTATTTACCTGAGCAAGTACAAACCACAACAAGCAAGTGCAAGTTTCTTTTACTGGATTCTCCTATTCTGGAACGAAGGTTTATAATAACCTATTAGAATCCTAACGGGTCTTTTAATTTAGCCTAAGCTTAGACCGGTTAGTTTTAAATAAGGAATACGGTTTAAACGCATAAATAAGCGAAACCGTTTTAGAATGTGGTTTTGACCCAACAAGCTTGTATACTTGTTTAATACGGGTAACTTAATCACATTCTGGATTTTGAGACAAAGATGATATGGTTTGACCTGTTTCGGCTAATATGTGTAAACTAGTTACATAAGCCGATCCGAACGCGAAAAGTGCGTAACGAGTAACCATAAGAGTCATATACAAGTTTCCTAAATTAATATGCCTTAAATATGTTGTAATATCAGAAAGATACCTTCTATTATGCCCAAAATGGTTTTAAACCCAATCTATGCCTCAGAAGGGCATTTTGGTTATTTTAAAGGGTGTAAAAGAGTTTAAATAATATTCTGAGTTACAGGTCTGAATAAATCAGTAAATATACTCATTTTATTAAGCTATAATAGTAGGGTATAAATCATAGGTGAAATTTATCAATCTTAACCATTCTATGCACCGTAGGGGCGTTTTGGTAATTTTACATACGCCTAAAAGGTCAAAACTGGAATTCTTAGTTTAAAATATTTGCCTACTGTTAAAATATAAAATTTTACTGAATACATCAGTAGGTATCAACTCCATATGTTTTAAAAAGGTTTTATTACATACTTATGCGTTAAAAACGCTTAAAAAGGCGATTTGGAGCCATTTCCGGGTTTGGCATAGAAAGCTGATATTTTTAAAATTCCAGAAGGCTCAAAATACTTTATTTAACATATTAGATCAGTAGAAAAAGGTTCGGGGTCAATAGGATTTATAAAACTCATTTTATAGCCCAAAAGGGCAAAACCGACATTAACCGAATTAAGCTTAGAACACTAATTTATGCTCAACCTATAATTGAATAAAAATCTTTAAAAATCCCAAAATATTATTTTATATCAGTAGGTACAAAGTTTTGTATAAAAATTTGGGTTTAGATAGGCTATATGCAATTTACGCCTTTTAATTACTAAAGAAGCTTCTAATTACGCTAATGAGCATAACTCTTAATCTATAGCTCAAACTGATCTCAAATTTTAGGTGCAAGCTTATAAATCAGTAGCTAAGGTGTCTACCCTTTTACATTTTTAAAAATCATATTTTAAGGTCATTTGGGCATAATGGTCAATATATGAGCATTTAACGGAAACTTGCATAATAATTAGACAACTAGTGAACCAAGCTGTATAACCACAGAGGGTTATATTAACATGTAACTAGGTCCAAAAGAAGCTTTAAGGCAATCCTAAACTTGGCCTAAACGGGTCAGAACTGAAAGTCAAAGCGAAAGTCAAACTATGCGACTTTCGGTTCCAAACCGGGTCTAAACTGAAAATTGTCGAGTTAAACATGTTTAGACATGTTCTTACACTAATTACCAAGTTATTTTAATGATCAAACAGGTTGCATGTATCCTACATTGCTAATTATGCTTTAATTTGAAAATAAGCATTCTGTTGACTTTTTATAATAAGCTTTGACTCGACAATTAACACCGTTAGAGTGTGAATCTGAAAATACCCTTTTAAGGGTTTATTACCCACATAATTACCTACTTATAGGTATTTTTAATTCGAGATTTGACTGAGTAATTATTGACTAATCTCGAAGTCAAACCTTAATTATGACGGTTTGACTTTTAGCTAATTAACTAAGCTAAAACGAATTAAGAAAGGTTAAGGACACTTACAAGAGTCCTAATTACAGCTAGAGATCACTAGGAAAATGGCTTGATGTCCAGAGAGCTCCAGAGATGAAGTTGTGAACTTTGCAAATGAATGAACTAGATGGTCACAACTAAAGCTCCTTATATAGTGAACTAAATGTCACAAGATCTTGCCAAAATAGTCTACATGTGTTACAAGATCATCCCAGGTGTTCCTACTATGCTATATACTGCCTAGTAAGTCCCTGATTTCGAAAACTACTCATGAAAGGCGGTGGAACTGGCTGAACAGGCAGCTGTCCATTTTCTGCTGCCAGCGAAAGGCTTACGGACCGTAAGCCTAAGCTCTTGCGGTCCGTATGCAGCTCTTGCGGACCGTGTGCTTGAGCGGTTGCGGTCCGTAACCGACCCTTGCTGAATTCGCCCAGATATGCACCTTACGGACCGTAAGCCTAAAGCCATACGGTCCGTAACCGTTGACCAGAATTCAAAAATTTGACAACTTTCAAGCCTTGACCATGCAACTTCGTAGACTCTGAATTTTTGGGTCCTTTAATCAGCTGAGGGTCCCTCTTGCTCAGACCTTGCATGCTTAGCATGCTCTTACATGTTTTGGCACTATATGGGAGGTTTAAATTGACGGAAATACCAAGAATACATGTTTGAACATGCTTTACCTCAAATTTAATTCTTTTAGTCAAGAATGGTAAATTCCTAAATATTGTAGTAACATTTTAAGGAATTAAATTTCCACATAAGAATGGAATTTTATTTATTTAAGACTAACCGGCTAATATATATATATCAGATGTTTATCATAACGATTTAAGGCTCTTGGGATTTATGATTCGGGTCGCTCAGAGGTGTTTTAATAACATGTCGCCCTTGGGTCGTTCAGAGGTATTTTAATAATATGACGCCCTTTTTAAATCCTACCATACATCTTTATTTGTCCAGGTTCCTGACACGTTTGTCTCACATGACACGTGTCTTTATTTTATTGGTCATGAATTTTCGAGGTGTTACAAATGGAAAGGGCGAAAATATAAATGTTTTCTCGGGGGTAAAATTACCGGGGGATGGACCGTATTTAACCCACATGTTTTTTGTGGATGACTCAAATTTTGTGGGTGAATGGGAGGAAGACAACGTGAAGAACTGTAAGAGAATTCTTAGAATTTTCTATCTGGTATTGGGGCCAAAGGTGAATCCACGAAAAAGTTAATTATATGGAGTTGGTTTGACCGAGGAGGAAGAAAACAATATGGCATTGGTCGTTAAGTGCAAGGCTGGGAAATTTCCATTTATATACCTTGGTTTAAAGGTAGGCGCAAACATGAATAGAGTAATCCATTGGAAAGAGGTTATGGATATGTTTAACAAGAGATTATCGAATTGGAAGGAGAAGAATTTATCTTTTGCAGGAAGGGTAATTTTTGCGAAAGCAGTGCTTGGTAGCCTACCGAACTATTATCTATCTCTTTACAAGTGCCCCATAGCCGTATTGTAGGTTTTGGAGGGGATAAGAAGAAAGTTCCTATGGGGCGGATGCAACATCAATTACAAAATATGATGGGTATAATGGGAAAACGTGGTAGCATCTAAAGACTTCAGAGGTCTTGATATCGGGAACATTCGAGACCTGAATCTGGCAATACTGGTAAAATGGTGGTGGACGCTGAAAATGGAACCAAATAGTTTATGGGCAAAAGTAATAAACTTGTTACATTATTTTCGAATGAAAACGGAATCTATATCGGTTAAAAGGTCATTGTCGGTGTGTGGAAAATATCGGGATATAAGGAACGAATTTATAAAAAGCAACGTCAACGTTATTACAAGTTTGAAGGGCAAGGTAGGGTCGGGAGATAAAAATTGTTTTGAGTGGATACGTGGTTAGGAAACGACCCGCTGATGACACAATTTCCAGCTTTGTATCAACTAGCTAAAAATAAGAAAGCGATGGTAAACGAGTGCTACCGGTTAACCAATGGAGGTAAAAAATGGTATTGGACATGGGCGAGGTCACCAAATAGTGAAGTAGAAAAGCAGGAGATGGAAATTCTAAATAGTTCGCTGCAACAACAACCAATAACATTGAATCGTGACGTATGGTATTGGAGAAATTCTGAATAGCAAGGCTTCACTGTCAAAGATGTTCGGCAGTCTTTAAGTCAGCAGGTGGACTTAAACGAAGCGACCTATGAGTTTGTTTGGAACAGATGGGTAACAAGGAAAAGCTTAATGTTTGTGTGCGGGGCTGTAGAAGAGAAAGTGCCAACGGCACTAAGAGTTAGAGGTATGAACTTTCCTAATGTAATTTGTAAAACTTGTGGTGCAGCCGAAAAAACTGCTGCTCATGTGTTACTTCAATGTAACTTTGCAAAGAGAGTCTGGGAAAAGGTAACAACTTGGAATAAGATACTGATGGTTAACACAGCCGGAAATCTAAAAGAATTATTGAAGGAGCTGAACGAAGTATAGAGGAACTGGAAGATAAGGAAAGTAATACATGCAATTGCAGTCCAAACAATGTGGACTTTATGGAAAGTTAGAATTGACAACGTGTTCAAAGGAAAACAAAGTGCATTACAAACAACTGTATAAGATATTAAGGAAAACTCTTTTCAAGGGGTGAAGATGAAATCGAAGTTCAATAGGATAACACAACAGGAATGGTGGGATTTCAATGTAATATTGTAATGTCTTTTATGCTTTTCTCTTTGAACTGTGTTTGTATATGGCTTCCTAGTTCCTGGCTGGGGGTCTTGTTTTTATCCTTTGTTTAATGATGAAATGTTCCATTTACTATTAAAAAAAAGTAAGTGTATTAAGGTGGGTTTGGGTTATCTTAACCAACTTCAACTATAAGTGATATAGTAGGTGTATTAAAGTGGGTTCACGGAAAATAGATTTAAAATACCAAACTTTTAGTTTAAATAGGTCAAAATGATCCGAACCCACCTTAGTAGACTAAAAGTTGGATATTACAGTAGAAACTCGATAAATTAATACTCGATTATTTAATAAACTCTCTAAGATAATATTTTTTGCCGGTCCCGACTCGGGGATAGGTTGCTAAATTAATAATTCGCTAAAATTATAAGATAATACATTTTTGATAATTTCTTTAGACCCCATATAAAATATAAATTAATAATTCCTTATATATAGCATATTACATGAATGATTTATGAAGGTTTCTTGAAAAATGACTCAATTGTCTTTTGTTTTTTGTTGAAATCAATTTCCCCTTAAATCTCGTCTCTAATTTTCCGTGTTGTGAAACTTGGATTATCCTTGTTGTGCTTGCATAATGCTCTTCGAATCTCGTCTGTCATTGTTGTTTTTTTTCACACCTTTAAGATGGGAAACCATGTTGTGTGTATGATTTGTTTGTGTTAACCTATTTTGATCTTGTATTTATATAGAAAATATTGTTAATGTCCATAAAGTGATACATTGAACACAAGAAGCATAATAAGGTGGGGGATTGAAGGTTTCTTTCAAATTGGGCCGTTCATTTGATATACATGCATTGTATACAATAATTAAGTGGAAGCTTGAAAGATGTTTGTAAACTAAGTATTCTACTATAATTTAGTAAAATATTAATTAATATATAAATTAATAATTATTAATTTATCGATTAATTAAGAACTCTTTTAGTTAATAAATTTTGGTGGTCCCAAGTGTATTATTTTATAGAGTTTCTGCTGTATTGCTATTATTGTTTATTGTTTATAGACGTTGTACAACTTTGGATGTCTAGTATATAACACTTGTGCTGTTGGGGAAAAAAATCTAATACATGTTTAATTTTAGGGTCTTACAATTCCCATACCCTAAAATCTTATTTTCACACCCTATATGTATACGACCCGTATAGAATTATACGGGCCGTATAATTGATTGTTGCACAAAAAAATGTCAGGAAATGTTTTTTTGTCCATGTATACGGGCCGTATAACATTATACGACCCGTATAGAATGTTGTACGACTCGTATAGAATGTTATACGACCTAATATTTTTTCTATGTATATAGCCGTATAACATTATACGAGCCATATAACATTATACAGCTAAATATTTGTTATGTTAAATTATTCTATTATACAGCCTGTATACAGAGTATGAAAGTAAGATTTTAGGGTATAGAATTATTAGGACCCTTTTAGATCTCTTTGACTGACCCTATGGTGCTGGATTTTCTATAATATCTAGAGAAAAATATTAATTTATTTATTTTCAATCATCAGAGGAAAGTACTAAGGGTGTAAGGGGTGCTCACCTAAGAGGTGAGTCCCCTCTTTTACCCCCAACCAATCCTCGTGTGCCACGTCAACTCCCCTCTTAAACTCCCCTAACACCCTAAATTGATGGCGGCACTCCCCTCTTAGGTGAATTGGTTTTTTTTTTTTTTTAAAAAAAAAAGAAAAGCATTGATTGGTCCCCTCTCCCTCTCTCCTCTCTCTCTCCTCCCCCTCTCTTCGGCACCTCCCCACCGGATTCACACCCTCTCTCTACCTCACCTAATTGTTGGCAGTGCTCACCTAATCGGTGACTTGAGTCACCTAAGGGGTCACCGAAGGGTGCCCCGGACACCCTAACTCATTGCATGCAAGTGGAAATTAAACATGATATATAACTTAACTACATGATATTTACAAAATAAAATTTTAATTAATATAATCCCAAACACCATCTTAATTAAATTCATTAATTATTAATATACCACTCAAACACCACATCTTAAAAAAAAATACGAGTGTTGTTTTAATATACCAAAAAATACCACTCAAACACCTTATCTTAGATCACCCGTAAGGCCAACCATAGTGAGACTTGATATTACGGGAGAATGGAGCATAACACCCTATAGCGCCGCCAAACACCGATACGACAGGCGCTATGGGTGGTTGAATCCCGGTCCCCACGAAGAGCATCACGCCGTGGCCCATCCTCCCCCACTCACACACATATATATACATACATATATATAAAACCCCATACATATATAATATCACTACACTCTCTTGTAATATAAAGCCCCATACTTGTCGCATAATGCCCCAAAAAGGGGCTTTATGACCACACATAGTCTAATGTGGGTTTTTTGGCGTTTTTCCCCCAAAAAAAGCCCAATCACGCTTGTAAACCGCCCCTGGGCGTTTTTTTCAAAGAAAAACCCTGAACCATGCTTTATAAAACGCCATCTTTCTTTTTTTGGTCAATAGTACTTTTTGATGATTTTTTTAATTTAATTCTATTACACCTTTTTTAACATACTATCTCATATCCTCACTACACCCCTTTTAACATAATGGCCACAATGCTCATATGATAACTGTACCGTCACATGGCGCAAAACGCTTAAGTAACTTCCCCTCCCACTACACATGGTGTTAAAAAATAATACGTGTGTTGGAACTTTCAATATACCAAAAAGAAAACAAAATACATGGCGGCTCGCGTAGTTTTTCCCAATGAGTTTTTCTCTTGTTTTTTAAAAGTCAAATTTTGGAATCGAATGTAAGGGTCACTTTAAATGTCCAGTTCTGGAATAGAATGGAAGTCAAAAATTGAATTTCATTTATAAAGTTGTGACCTACATAATCGGTTTTAGTTTTCTTTGCATTTCATTTTTCTTTGTTAGGTATTCTTATATATTATTTATATATTAGCAGGGTTCTCACACGGATGTGACACTTTGCATTGTGAGACTTATTTCTGGTAATTTCTTACTCGTATAATGTTTATTGTAGCATCCACTAGTGGATATATGTCATAATCGAAACCATCGGTTAGTCATTTCATTTTGGTGTGCATGGTTCGTTTATTATCCTCAATTGAAGCTGAAACTGAAGTCATCGGTTAGTCTTTTATTAATCAATTGGTTTTCAATTAATCAGTTTGGTTTATTCGGTTAGATTGACGGTTTTTGTCTCGGTTCATTTAGTTTCGGTTAATAGCCAAAACTAAACTGGGGCAAAATTTTTTGCTTTGAAATACATAAATTTGAAGTATACTAAAATGAAATAAAAGTATATAAATACATGAAATAGAGATATAAAATGTGAAGTACATGAACCAGAGGTATAAAAGCTAGTGATATATAATAATATGAACGGTTCAGTTTGGTTAATTTTGCTAAAATGATGGTACAAAAAAAAACTGATAACCGGTTTTTGGTTAATTTGGTTTCTAGTTAATCGATTTTCAGTTCATTCAGTTGTTGGTTGATTTTGGTTCGGTCTTGTTTGGATTTGGTTAACGATTCAGTTATTACTCACCCCTACCACCGTTAATCACGTAACATATCATTTTTTTTCAATTAGCTATACTATAATTAAAGGGAATAAAATGTAAATGTTACGGCCGTTTAAAAATCATGGGGTAGTTAGTTTTTATAAGAGGGAAAAACTGTAACTACTAACTAATAATCTAATATTTTGTTAAGAGTTAACAACCATTTTCGTCCCTGTGGTTTGTTCACTTTTGCCATGTCAGACCAATTTTAAAAAATACACTACAGTCCAAAAATTAAAACCCAAAGTTAGACAGGTTATATGAAGGGTATTATTGTCAATTCATAAAATAAGGTGAAAATAAAAGATATATGAATTAACAATAATTACCCTTAATGTAACCTGTTTGACTCGACTAGGTTTTAATTTTTGGACTGAAGTGGCACGTTTTCAGTATGTCAGGGAGGGAGGAAATTGGTGCATTTTTGGAAATTTGCCTGAAATGGCAAAGATGAACAAACCATAGGGACGAAAAATGGCAATCAACTCTTTTGTTAAAGACGAGAGAATTAAAGTATACTTAGTGTTTGAAAGACTAATTTACCCTTATTTTCTATTGTACCTTATGCATTAAATAAAAAAAAGTTCTAAACTTTTGGGTATCTTAAAATACCCTTCTGTCATGCATTAGTATAGATTAGTAGGAAACCTTTGTGATGCGGTGGAGGTAACATTTTGCATTGCTATGCTCGTTTATTGAAGTTTTCTTATTCGTATATATTTATTGTAGCATCATTGTGGTGCATATACGTTAGAAAATTAAAATACAACTCAAATGATCAGAACACATGAATAAGGAAAAATAAGTCTTAACATAAATTATTAAGTACTTCATGAAACCACTTATGCAAAAGTAACACAAAAATAATAAGGAAAATAAGTCTCAAACATAAAAGTTGAAAACTAAAAGTTCAAATGTTAACTACTTGCATCATGATGAAATAAATTTAATCATACGCCATAATCTCAATTATATCATATATATTGTTCCGCCACCATTCATCGTCATCAAGAGGGATCCGGGGATTTTCTTTTATCTCTACTTGTTTGACTGTTAAATCTTTTGGAATGTGAGTATCTTCTAGCTTCTCTTTAACTGGCACATGAGTAGTTGGAGCAGGTTTGAGCACTAAAAAAATAATGTTAACGTTTTAAATAACCAACTGATTCTCTCGAACAACCTTATACTGATTTTTCTCATGATTAAAGAAATAAGCAAGTCCTGGTTGTTGTTTTTGATAATTTGTCATATAAGTTTATGTTTTTCCATTCAAAACGCTTCTTTGGTATCTTTGCCCCCCCTATGTCGTCACTATATGTATCGTCGTGACAGGCTCTGATTCTTGTAGTGTTAGATAGAGGGGACGGGACGCTAATGGGTACCCCTACACGCAACCCAAACACTATCGCCGATGGTGCGGGTATGGCCTAGTGGGTAGGGATTGGGTTGGAGACTACCTGATTGCTTTTGATGGTTGTGTGGATATTTGTAATAAAAAAGGAAAAAAAGGAAGAGGGTTTGTCGGTCTAAGTTACGCCACTAAAGAGGGTAGGAGAGGGCAGTAGATGATTTAAGTGACGTTGCGCAAGAAGATTTGAGACAGTTAGGGTAAAGGGTCTTAGCACCCCTTCCCCCCTTAGGAAAACAATCATCTTCTGATCTCCTCAGTTAAAAAATGTCTTTTGTTTTTGGTTTTCCATTCACAAGCCCCGACTCTTAAGTCTCAACACGTTAGATTGTGTAGTTGTAACAAAAAATAAACAAACAAATGTGCTTAGTATAATGTCACTTTTATCATAGTTATTGGTAAGGTCTAAGAAGGATGCGATGAGGCAAACTTTACCTCTCTATAAGGGAATATAGAGGCTACTCCTGCTTAGACCCCAATTCCAAAACCTTTTCTCACATGAACTATACAGAGTATAGTAATCCAGACGGAAGTTGTAAACTACCGCTAACATGTTGTAATGAACAATTATAGTAGCTAAAAATAAAAGCGCAAAGAGACAGGAAGGGAGAGCAAGAACCCTAGTACTAAGGCAAGACTAAGTCAAACAAGAGTATAGAAAAAACTAAGGCCCACGATTAATCTTAAACGAATATATACGATATCAAATAAATCTATTAATCTGACGAGGGCGAGAGTTTACGGATTCCATCCGGTTCCCGTGCATCAAGGGCACAGTCTCATGACGGTCAAGGAGTCGATCTTGAACATAGCCACGAGCAGGGTAGATTTACATGTGAGATTCTTTGCCATAAAAAAAGTCTATTACCGTAAAATATAGACGTTTCTACGAACTCCAGTCCCATTTAAAAACGTAGCTTTTGTAGGGAGCGATGCGATTTTTGGACCTAAAAACGTAGCTTCTTTTTTCAAGCTTGTTGAGCCGGACTAGTCATACATAATGATATTTTACAATTACGACACAATGATAAAAGGCAATAATTATTTCATCCACTCATATTGTTAGGGAGGAATAAGCACTTAAGGGTAAGTACCCTAGTCCTGACCAACCATCACTTGCCACGTCAAATTTAATGTAAAGTACCCATTAACTAGTAAACACTAACAGAGCCTACACATGACATAAACTACTTTTTAATATTAATACATTCAAATGCCCCAACTAATAAAAAAACCAACCAATTCCAAGGTGCAGCTCAAACAACTCAACTCGTTCACTAGTACCCCCTTCTGGCAACCAACCCGCTTTGTCTACCCTTAGGGGTGGCGGCGGTGTTCTGGCGTGGGTTCGAAGCCACGCGAGCCTACCCGTGGAGTGCCCGGGTGGCCTTAGTTTTGTATTATTATTCTGTTCTGTCCATCCCAACAAGACAATTTTGTCTTCTAAAGAAAACTAGACAATTTTGTCTTCTAAAGAAACCATAGTAAAAGACACATGCACATTGATTTCGAAGAGCATTATTCCCATTGAAAATTACAATGGGTATCTCTAGTTGATTTAACTCATTTTGTATAAGATGGCGTCTTCAAAGGCATCTCTCTTCGAGGGTTTCTAGGTTGTTTCCCTTCTATATATTTGATTCCATGCAAGAAAGAAAGCTACTAAGTTAAGACTTTTAACTTTTCTTTCTTTATTTTTTAAGGAAAAAAAAAAGCAAAAACATATTAAAACTCAACTTGCAACTAAAAAATTAACAATTTAGAATCAAATACTTTCAACTTTCTATTAAACAAGAACAGGGATGTTGAAGTTTGTTGATTCATAAATGTTATTTATAAAATGATAAAATTTTGATATAGGCCTATACCATATAAAACTTTATGATGTCTTTTAAGATGAAAGTTTACATTGTGTTCTTTAAATAAAATTAGCTGATTTTGTCAAAATATTAATAAGGATCTTTAATCAAGATGAAACTTTGAACTTGTGAACTCAAGATATTAGCTCATACATAGTTGGAGTTATAAGAGGATGAATTTAACTCGAGATCAATAACATGATATGATAATATTTGGCATAAAGTTGATGCTTATCATCTTATGCACTAAGAAACACCAAGCACAATTTCACCTTCACCTAGACATGTCAAATTTGATGCTTATGCATAAAGATGGTAAAAAGCCTCAAAACAACAATTCACCTTCTCATAGGTACTAAACTCCTAATAAATGGATAAAGTTTGTGAACTAGTAGACACAAAATTAATTCACTCTTATACATAGTTGGAGTTATAAGTGGGTGAACTTAGCTAAAGATTGACAATATTGACAGGAGACTTGATGAAAGAGAGATTAAAATTCAAAGAAACTGTTAGGGGAAGTAAGGCATATAAGTAGATGTGTCGAAGCATTATCTTAGTCACCTTTTGGCATCTTCGGATGGCAAGAAATGATAGAATCTTTAATCGCATCAATAGGGAGCCGGAAAAGTATTAGACGTGATTATAGCAAGTTCGTATATTTGGTTAAAAAACAGAATGAGACTGAACACATTAGATTGGAATGAGTGATGTAATTTTGAGTTTTCGTTGTAATGTTTTGTTTTTACTATCTAGCTTCTTGCTAAACGCGGTCCGTTTTCTGAATAAGATGCTTGCCGTTAGAAAAAAAAAAAAAGCTTAAGATTGACAACATGTTGATTTTAGGCTTCAATTCGACGCTTATGAATTAACAACTCCATACACAATTTCACCTTAGTTAGATTAGACAAGTCAAATTAGTAATTTAATGCTATTGTATCAAAGATGTGTAAAACCCTAGAAGGAAAAATATCACATTCTCATATGTACTAAACTACCGATTGATGGTGTGTGTGACAGAGAGAAAGAGGAGTGACTAACGGTGTTGACCTAGTAGCCACCATAGTAGACAAAGATCACGTTTTAAATAAATTTTGTATAATAGACTTAGATGCTCTCTCAAAGAGCACTAGTTTGATTACTTAACAGAATTTTCAATTCAAAGAAAGTGACAAAACCCACATCTTGAAAATTCCCATTTGGCTTATACATGTATAAACAACCTAAAGCAATATTTTAATGGGGGTGTACTTTCCTATTTTCCTTTTTAACTTTTACAAGAAACCTTTTTTTGTGTTTGGGAATCACTTTCTCGTATATATAAATGTCCACTTGGTTTCCTAATACCCCATCATTGATCAAGCACTACAAACCTTTTTCTTTTTTCCTATTCCTCTCTTTGGTTACTTCTTTTCATAACTTTAATGAGGGCTACCAAGAATATGACTAATGCTTGCAAACAAGAAGAGTTTGAGCAACTCAAAAGAGGGCCATGGACACTTGAGGAGGACAATCTTCTTATCCATTATATCAATCGTCATGGCGAAGGCCGTTGGAATTCGCTAGCCAAAGCAGCAGGTAACAAAGCACGATAGCGTAAAAAATAACTTTAAGCAACATGGATCATGTTTTCGTTTTCTCATTTCATTTTCTTTAATTTTTTGTTTTTTCTTTGGCTTTTTAGGATTGAAAAGAACAGGAAAAAGTTGTAGGTTAAGATGGTTGAATTACTTAAAACCAGATATCAAGCGCGGAAATCTCACACCACAAGAACAACTCGCTATCCACGAACTCCATTTAAAGTGGGGCAATAGGTGAGTTTATTTTATATCATCTATAATGTGTACTACAAAGAAATTAATATACAAGATTGTTGTTTATATTATCCATATGTGCTCTATAAATCTTAGTTACTTTAAATTCCAGATGGTCGAAAATTGCCCGCCATCTGCCCGGACGTACAGATAATGAGATCAAGAACTATTGGAGAACACGAGTACAGAAACAAGCTCGCCATCTTAAGATCGACTCTAGTAGCAAGAGGTTTATAGAAACACTACAACAATTTTGGATGCCAAGATTGCTTGAGAAAGTAGAGCAAACATCATCAACATCGTCATCAACATCAACATCAACTGCTTCTACTTTAACCATGGAAACTGATCAGAAAAAACTAAGCTCTCAATCTCCACAAGCGGAACAGGACATACTTACAGTATTATCTCCAACAGAACCAAGCAACAAAGAGTGGAATAACTCAAGCTCAAACACTTGTGCATCAGATTCTTGTGTGAAGATGTTGTCACAACTCCCTGAAATGTCCCAACTTTATGAGGACACTGCCTACTATAACTCTTCACTCCAAAACATTGACAGCTATAATGTGCATATAAATGAGTTTGACATGATGGGATTTGGTCAGCCAGATGACATATCATCTCTGAGTTTTCAGGTGGAAGATACTTATGGAATAAGCAGTGGTGACATGGCAACTGAAACATATTGGAACATGGATGATTTGTGGTAATTCAGGAAGTAGATTAAGGCCTTGATTTAATTCCTATCAGTCCATCTTTAATTATGGAAGTGCTGATAGTGTTTATATTTGTAAATACAACTGTTTAAAGAGAACCACAAGTCTTTAATCCTACCAAGTAAATTGTATAGGGTGAAGTGATATGTCTATTTATTAAACCTATAGTAGAATAAAAGGGACCATATGTGTTACTCGCACCAAACAATATGACTAAAGATAGTTTCCGAAATTAATTTGCATCATATGGCTTGATGATTAAGGTTCTTGACTTTTCTATATGACATTAAGTTTATGTGTTATAGCACTTCCATAATTAGAAAACCTATAAATCGTCGTTGTGAGAGCTAAATGAAAAACTTGTTGGATGATATATATTTAAAAAAAAAAGAGAGAATTAGTGTCGAGACGTACATATAAATATATAAAGAAAACGTCTTAAGACTTTAAAATGTATAGAAAAACCAAATAACTCTACACTAAGTCTAATCTTGAAAGGTATTATATTAATATTAAATAAAAGTCTCCTAAAAAATTCCGAATAATGATATTAAAAGGACTTAAATTGACCTCATTCAAGCGACATTGTAAGCGTCTCATCGAACTCTCTGATATGAGATTTCAGGTTTTCACTTTTAGATTTTTAGTTTGTAGATTTTAGAATTTTTGTTTATATTATTCTGTTTTTTCTACATTTACGTAATTATATTTTTTTGTGACTCATTGTGTCTTTTTACCTTGACATATTGTTATATTTCATTAGACATTGTGTCATACTTTACGATTTAATGTGTATTTGTATATTTTCTCATTTTAAAAGACTTTGTAAGATAACTTTACCTAGGTGGTATTGTAATATATAATTGTTTTTTCCTTCCTCAAATCTTAAATCCTACTTACATTAGGTAATACAAATATGACAAATACACTAATATAGACCTTCATATAACTACCCGGCCACTATTTAAAAACTAACACTGCTATAACACTTTTGGAGAAAGAAAAAAACAATGTCCTTAAAAAACACAAATATACTTGAAAATATAAGGTTTATTCCATTTTTATTAAGTACCTTTAATTTGGCATAAGTTGCAATTTAATGACCTTATAACCAATCTAGCCGTTTACATGAGCAATTCAACACAAATTATCTAACATCTAATTATTGGCATAGTGTTTAAATATCGAGAGTGTATTCAAATTGCCCAATTTCAACCCGATTCGATCCATTTGTTTCAAAAATCTTTATAATGAGTTTGATCATGTTTTACACCAATTTTAAGTGGTAACTAAACCCCTTATTAAGGTATATATATTTTTTTAAGGAAAACTTCATTAAAACAGCAAGCACAGCCCAAAGAGGGCGATCACACAACTATACAAATTTACACCACTCGTCCCAAGTTACATCTTTATATTTGGATCTATTCTTAAACAAACGAAATCCTATAGACTTTATCGCACTAACAACTTCCTCCACTTTTGAGCTTTTCTCCTCAAAAATAAGGTCGTTCCTATTATTAAGGTATATTCTAACTTTGGTAAAAATAACCATTTTTGCCGAAATTTATAATTTTAATAATTAAAAATTAGATTTTCACACTATTCAACTTTAAGGATGATTATAATAAATTTCAATGAATACTGGTGTTTATAACATTATATTCATAAAATTCAACTATAGGTCAAAATCGAGTAATTAAAGTGCTTAGTTTAAGAACTTATACATAATTATACTAGCTAGATAATTAAGATTTAAAGCTAGCAAACTAATAGCTTTATTTACACTAAACATTAGACTAGAGAATTAAGATTAAACAGAAATAACGTTATTTATAGTAAACAATTAAACATGAATATTAAAGAAAATACATGCATATTAGGTTACACGATATGGGGTGGTCCCCCTACCGTTCCGGTCCGGCAACGGTCTGAACACCGTGCCGCCCCCCCACGTCGCGTCGTCTCCGTCGGTAAAAGGACGTTGGCGACGATCAAGTGAAGACAAAAAAAATGGGCCCCCGAATTGAATATGAGCGTTTAAAAAAAAATCAAATTCTTAATTATTAATTGTAAAATAACGGCTAGTTTTTTAATATTCCCCCATTTCACTTCCATTTTTATAAATACTCACCTCTTTTACTCATTTTTTCACAACTTTCACCCACTACAATCTCACATCTCTTTCACATTTTATAACCTCTCTTCCCTTTTTATAAAAACTCACCTATTTTTATACTCGCTAGCACCTCATCTCTCTATAAAAAATTATCATGTCTTCACCTTCTCCGATTTCTTCAATTTCTTCTATGTCTTCATCATCTTCGGAAGAGGATGGTATTATGCACAACATGATTATGAACGCGGCTCAGATCTTCATGGCGGGTGATAAAGCGTCGTCCCAACGGCTAACTAGACGAGCAAAATATAACCGAGACCAAGAAGGTATTTTACTTTTTTTCCTTATGTTTTATATAGATTTGAAAATGTATTTTATAATTAATTTTCATTTATGTTTCGTTTTAAACTTATAGCCGGCCACGTTAAACTAGTAGCCGATTATTTTGCCGACGAACCCGTGTACCCACCCGAGATTTTTCGACGTCGGTTCCGCATGAGTCGTCCACTGTTTTTACGTATTGCAGGCGACATGGCCCAGTCTGATCCGTTTTTTACATTGCGATACGACGCTAGGGGGCAAATGGGTTTTAGTAATTTACAAAAATGTACGTCGGCCATTCGCCAACTTGCGTACAGTTACGCACCTGATGCATTAGACGAGTATATTAGGATGTCTGAAAGAACCGCACGTCGATGTTTGCACAAGTTTTGCGAATGGGTTGTCAAATTGTATAGCAAGCGATACCTGCGGAAACCGAACGCAAACGACGTTCAAAAATTATATCAAGCATACGAACAGAGACATGGTTTCCCAGGAATGCTCGGGAGCATTGATTGCATGCACTGGCCGTGGCAGAACTGCCCAGTTGCCTGGCAAGGTCAGTATACTAGGGGAGATCATGGACATCCGACTATTATTCTAGAGGCTGTTGCGTCACAGGATCTCTGGATATGGCATGCTTTTTTTGGTCTACCTGGTTCGCTCAATGACCTTAACATCATATACCAGTCACAGATATTTGAACAACAAGATTTGAACATGTTCGCTCTACGTAACGAGTACACACATCATAACCTACAAGCGGACTTAGTGGAGTACATTTGGAATAACGCTCAAAACGAACCCGACCACGACATGGAAGACGAAGACTAATAGCTTATTGGAATATATTAGGATATTTTTAAGTTTATTTTTTTTTAAGTTTATGCTTTTTTTAAATTTATTTTTTTAACTTTAATTTTTTTAAGTTTATGTAATGTTTTTTAATATTAATGAAAATATTTTGTTACTTTATTTGTTAAATGTTAAAAAAAGTTGAAGATTAAAAAAATAAAAAAAACATAAAAGTGGTGGAGGACTATGACTAGGACCATCCTCCCATGCCCTCTAGTTTTGGAGGATGATCCATCCTTGGGAGGACTATGACGTGGCGCCTACGTGGCGGATCATCCTCCAAGGATGGACCATAACCATACCCACTAGCCTTAGGGGGTAGGGGTGATCATCACTCATCATCAATTTTTTTTAAACGGCCAACAAATCAATCCCGAGCACTCTCGGGGCACCCACTGGACAAACGGAGTACTTCGAGAGTAACCCGAGTCATCCACCACCAATTTCGGGGAAAACCCAGTAACCCACCCGCCCGTAGACACGACGATAAATTACCAATAAAACCCGTTTGGCTCAAGGATTGAACCCAGGTTTTCCTGAGTCTCCTATCACTGGCCACCAATGCCTCACTCTTTTTTGCATCAAGTGAGAATTGAACTTGAGTCTTCAAAGAAGAACTCAAATCCTTCTATCACTTGCTAGAGGTCATTGGCCACTCATCATCAATTTATCACTCACAACTTTCAATCAAATTTCATCACTTCATCGAGCTTTATTCCATCACTCACACCCTTTTTAGTGGAAATGCCCATCACTTGTTTAAAGGTTTTTTTTTTTTAATTAAACATAACATGCAAACGGTTGATTTAAGAAGTTATAACGCATCAAAAATATAACGCAAATTAAGTTTCACTCGTTGAATTAGAGGGGTGGTGGTTGTGTTTGGCCTTGTTCCACACGTGAAGAAAATCTATCACGTACAAATTTTGCACCACCCCGGGTGGCCGTAAAGCATCAATCACAATGTTCTGTTGTTTCTCGTGACGATGTCATTCCCGTTTGCATTAATTATGGTATTGAGTATAACAACCATAAATATAAATTAAGCAAATTTAATTGTAGGCATGATGTCTATCTTTCTTATATTTATCGGAGTAAAATACCTGGATAGTCCCTTTGGTTTGGTGAAATTTCATCTTTAGTCTCCAATTTTTTAGAATTACACTCTTAGTCCCTTTGGTTTGACAAGCTGTTACTCGGATAGTCCCTAAAGCGGATGAAGGTTACTCAGATTGTCCCTTTGGTTTGATAAGTTGTTACTCGGATAGTCCCTGTGGTTTGACAAGTTGTTACTCGGATAGTCTTTGTCATTTCACACCCACTTAACCAGAAAAACTAACCTCCATCCGCTTTGGGGACTATCCGTGTAACAACTTGTCAAACCACAGGGACTAAGAGTGTAATTTTGAAAAGTTGGGGACTAAAGGTGAAATTTCACCAACCTACAGGGACTATCCGTGCATTTTACTCTATTTATCGCATATGTGTTCCTACGTTTTTAACGAATTATAAATTTTTCAATGCATAAATACCACAATTACATTCGAGATTTATCTATGGATATGATGGCTTAGCCGCTTGAGATAAGAAGATATTACTAATCAAATCATTCTCTTAACATCATGAACGATAGTGTGAATTGTTTATTGGAATTTTGTGGGTTAAAAGAATCGAGATGAGAATGACAACACGATGATAGTGGCCAAGTTGAAGTGTAGAACTATCTAAATATATTATTTGTTAACTATTTCATATGCTGATTTCATGTGTGTATAACTTTTGACCTTTTTATACTTCATTCACACCAACAAGTTTATCAAATTATTTTTTTTTTGTACGGCAAGACTTTTATAAAGTAAAAATAGAAGATATAATCATCAAACAATGAGAAAGTAGCACACCACCAACACAATCTAGTACGACTCTCACACACTACCTCAACAGATGCTACAATAAAAACCAACACCGACGCATGAGCAAAGGGCATGTATCCATAATATATATATATATATATATATATATATATATATAGGGTGAGGTTCATGAGTGAACATAAATGTTTTTGTGAACAAAATGAACCAATCTTGGCCATTGATTTGCTAGATCTTTGAAAGTTATATTAATGGTATTTCTGTAAATAATAATAGACTTATTTAAGTAAAATATGATCACCAAGGGTAAATCTGGTAGTTTCCCAATCATTTGTTTAAAACCCAGGAAACTGCCATCTCCCATCTAAATTTTATTCCGATATATATGCATTATTTTTATCTACTTCAAAGCAATCAAATCATATTCTTACTCATGCTAATAAAAATTAGGGTTTAATATTAATTGGAGGTTAGCAATCAGAGTTTATACGTTTCTCTTTAGTAGAACTTACATTATACATATGTGTATTGCTAACAAAATCAATGTGTTTATGCTAGGTGTATAGAAACTCATATGTATACATTTATGCATTGCTAAAAAAGACATGTTTTGCAAAATACAATAGTGTAATAATTATTTAATCAAAATACAAAAACAAACTTTTTAAACTTTTTAACTAGTGTCATTAACTGAGTTGGAGCATGTGTACATATGTGTATCATGAAACAATACATCCATATATTAGATCCTATGTTATATGTATGTGTATTACTTAATAATACATTTATGTACTTCGTGAATAAGAAAAAATAATATATGAATGTGTAGAATACTCCAGAAAAACCATGATCACAATAAATAAATTGATGATAAGAAAATATTGTTTTGTTCGAATATTTAATTTTGTAATCTTGATAATATTGGATCAATAAATTAAAAATCACATGAAAATAGGAAACGGTTACCTAACATGGTAACTGATTTTGATTAATCAATTTTAAAATTTGTTTAAAATTAAAAAAATTAAGTTAATTGACAATCCTACCCTTATATTTAGTGAATAAGATCTATGGCCAGGATTTGTTCATTTTATTCACAAATAGGGAAGTGTTCACAAATGAACCTAACCCTATATATATATATATATATATATATATATATATATATATATATATAGGGGATCGCTAAAATGAAAACCACATCTAATTGTAAAAACCATGAGAACCACTTTATGGCCCTTAGATCAACTAGATGGATGGATGTGATTAAAAGTAGTTAATATTAATATTAAAAACTTTTTGTCTTATTATGTCTTTAATATTATAATACAAAAGGGTATTTAAGTAAAATAACTCTATTTTGTCTTTTTATATATATTAATTTTAAATTACTTTTTTTGTCCTATTCATTAATTACTTTTTATTACTTTTATTTTTTAAACATAATCTCTTTATTAAAAACATTTTTAAATTCAGTTTTTTTTTAAAAAGATTTTTATATATTTTACAATTTAAGTTTTACGTTAAACTTTTTACGTTTTTTTGACGCGCCGTTTTTAACGCCATTTTTTAACGCGCCGTTTTTTTACGCGCCGTTTTTCAAGCGTAACGCGCCGTTTTTAACGCTGTTTTTTAACACCGTTTTTTTTAACGCGCCGTTTTTAACGCCGTTTTTAACGCGCCGTTTTTTACGCGCCGTTTTTCACGCGCCGTTTTTTACGCGCTGTTTTTACGCGCCGTTTTTTTAGGCGTCGTTTTTCTCAATCGGCGTTTTCTTAACATGCCGTTTCTAACGCGCCGTTTTTAACGCGCCGTTTTTTAACGCGCCGTTTTTAACGCGCCGTTTTTTAACGCGCCGTTTTTAACGCGCCGTTTTTTAACGCGCCGTTCTCAATCGGCGTTTTTAACGCGCCGTTTTTTAACGTCGTCTTTTAACGCGTCGCTCTCAATCGGCGTTTTTAACGCACCGATTTTTTAACGCGCCGTTTTTTAACGCCGTTTTTTAACGCCGTTTTTTAACGCGCCGTTTTTTAACGCCGTTTTTTACGCGTCGTTTTTCACGCGCCGTTTTTACGCGCCGTTTTTCACGCGCCGTTTTTACGCACCGTTTTTACGCGCCGTTTTAACACGCCGTTTTTTAACGCGCCGTTTTTTAACGCCGTTTTTTACGCGCCGTTTTTCACGCGCCGTTTTTACGCGCCGTTTTAACACGCCGTTTTTTAACGCGCCGTTTTTACGCGCCATTTTTACGCGCCGTTTTAACACGCCGTTTTTACGCGCCGTTTTAACGCGCCGTTTTAACACGCCGTTTTTTAACGCGCCGTTTTTTGCGCGTTTTTACGCGCTGTTTTTTCAAGCGTCGTTTTTTCAAAACGCGCCGTTTCTCCACGTTTTTTAATGCGTCGTTTTTTTACACGCCGTTTTAAACGCGCCGTTTTTTTCACTTTTTTTAACGCGCCCCTTTTTGTACACTTTTTATGTTTTGCGTTAAAAAATTAAACTTTTTACGTTTTACGTAAAAGTTTTTACGTTTTACGTTAAACTTTTTACGTTTTACGTAAAACTTTTTACATTTAACGTTAAAAATTTAAACTTTTTACGTCTTACGTAAAAGTTTTTACGTTTTACGTTAAAATTTTCACGTTTTACGTAAAACTTTTTACGTTTTACGAAAAACTTACGAAAAAGAAAACTTTCGAAAAAAATTTACGAAAAACTTACGAAAAAGTTTACGTAAAACTTACGAAAAACTTTTATCGTTTTACGTTTTACGTAAAACTTACGAAAAAATTTACGTAACACTTTTTACGTTTCACGTTTTTACGTTTTACGATAAAAAGTTTACGGTTTACGTTAACAAGTTTACGGTTTAATTTTTTTTTACAAAAACGTTTTTTTACGTTAACGTTTTTTAAACATTTTACGCGCCAATTTTTTACGTTAACGTTATTTTACGTTTTACGCCCCGATTTTTTACGTTTTACGCCCCGTTTTTTTACGTTTTACGCGTCGGTTTTTTACGTTTTACGCGTCGGTTTTTTACGTTTTACGCCCGGCTTTTTCACGTGTCGTTTTTTCAACGCGCCGTTTTTCGGTTTTACATTAAAAATTTTACATTTTACGTTTTACGCTCGATTTTTTCAAGCGGCGTTTTTTTACGTTAAACTTTTTACGTTTTACGTAAAACTTTTTACGTTTTACGTTTTCCGATTTACGTTAAATTTTTACGTTTTACGTTTTTACATTAACGTTTTTTACGTTTTAGTAAAAAAAAATTACGTTTTACCTAAAACTTTTTACTTTTTACGTTAAAAAGTTTACGGTTTACGTCAAAAGTTTACGGTTTATTTTTTTTTACAGAAACGTTTTTAGGAAGAAACGAACGCACCCAGAAATCGCAAACTCGGTGAAGCGTCTCGGATATATTGTTTTCATCACCGACGCCTAAAAAAACCCAACAAACAAAATATTTTACGTATAACTTTTTACGTTTTACTTTTTATGTTAAAAAATTTACGTTTTACGTAAAATTTTATTGTTTCACGTTTTACATGAAATTTTTACGTAAAACTTTTTACGTTTTGCGTAAAACTTCTTACGTTTTTACGTTTTACGTTAAAACGAACGCACCCATAAATCGCAAAACAAATGCACTCAGAAATCGCAAACTCGGTAGGTGTCTCAGATAGGTTGTTATCGTCATCGACGCCTCAATTTTTTTTTAAACAACAACATCAAAACAAAGTGTATCTCGAAAAAAAACGTGGTTTGGCTCAGATTTTCCGATAATCAAAAAGGCTGCAAAGTGGGTTGCAGGTTCAAAAACCTACCCTCCGCCGTCCTTGCCGCGCCATCGTCATCAAAATCTAGTTTTTTTTTGCATCATCGCCATCCAATCCAAAACATATCAACCCCACAGTCACTGATCAAACAAGAACAAGCCAGATTCAAAACCACAAGATTCAAAACCAACAAGATTCAAAACCAACAAAAACCCAGTTCATCAAAAAAGCACCCAGTTCATCAACAAAAACCCAGATTCAAACCCAACAAAAACCCAGTAACAATAACAACCAAACATGATGTAGATACCCAAAATCAAATCAAAGGAAACCCCATCAACAATAATAAAATAATGTACATACCCAAAATCAAATCAAAGGAAACCCCAAAACATGGTGTCTGACTTCAGGTTGCTTCTGGGGTGTGGGTGACCGGTCGGAGGTCCGCCTCTGCCCAACTCCCACCAAGTCGCACAAACGACCACTACTACAACCCCCCCCCTCTCAATTTCTTTGCCGCAGTTGTACGCCACCACCAGACGGTGGTACCCACCACCACAACCAACCCTTCGCCACCGTCTCCGTGAAACCCACCACAACACCCCCCGTCGTCGTCAAACATTTAATCTAATGAGAGAGGAGAGAGACATAGTAGATCTGATCTAATACATCATCGGAAAACGGACAGGGGTATCATTGAAAACATGGGGGTTTGTGGTGGGCTTAGGGTGAAGAAGGATGGTAGTGGAGGGTGTGAGTGTTACGTCGGAGCAAAGAACAGCAGTGGTCGGAGTCCAACTCCGGCCGCCGGAAAAAGAAACGAGAGGGGGACTGTTACCCACACAAATCGGAGTTCAATACCCCAAATCGGAGCTTTGGGCGATGGTTTTGGGACTGTTACCCACACAAATCTTCATCAAATCCAGGATTGGGGCGGTGTTTGGGTGGTGAACGGTTGGGTGGCGGTGAACAGCGGTGTGTGGTGGGGGGAGGGGGCCGGAGATGATGGGTTTGTGGTGGTTGTTTTTTATTTTGATTTGGGTTTTTCCACTGCATAATCATTCGAAACCATATTCAAAGAGAGAGAGAGTAATGAGAGAAAAAATGGAAAGAAAGAAGAAGATAACTGATAAATAATGAAAGAGGAGAGAGAAGGTACTTTAAATGAAGAGAGATAAGGGGATTTGATGTTTTGAGTAAATGACCAATATACCCTTTCTGTTGGCATATTTGATTGGTTAAAAGTGGTTCTCACAGTTCTTACAACTGGGAGTGGTTCTTATTTTAGCGGCTCCCTATATATATATATATATATATATATATATATATATATATATAGGGGAAGGTTCATTTGAGAAGAATCTTCTTAAAAGAAGAAAATATGAATTAATCTAGACCCTATATTTTTTGATCAATGGTTGTGAATCAAAATATCATTTTTGTCCACTTTTAATTAATGCTTTATTACTAAGGTTAGTATAGACATTTTGATGTAGAATATTAATAAATATTTTAAAGAGTTACTCAACTATTATTAATGTAACCATAAATTCCTCCTTCACCATCATTAATGTATTGACTCCTACACAAATTTTACTAGAAGTGACAAAACTATTTAAAAATCTTGTGTTCTACACATATTTTATTATGAGTCGCAAAATAATTTAAAAGTGTTTGAGTCCTACACATTCTGTTTCCTACACCAAAATATTGTTTTAATGGTGTAAGAAACGTTGAAAATGTAAGATCATGTGCAGGATTGTTTTCATTGTGTAAGGTGCACAACAATTTTATAAGATAGGCTTATTAAATGATTAGAGTTCATTAATTTAAATAGTAAAAATAAATAATAGACTCATTAAATGATTTGTTCAAATTACCTTTTTATCCTTTATTCTTAATTTTTCATTCTTCTCATTTGAACTCTCCACTATATATATATATATATATATATATATATATATATATATATATATATATATATAGGGTTAGGATCATGAGTGAACAACATCCTTGTTTGTGAACAAAGTGAACCAATCTCAACCATTCATTTGATTAGTTGATGAACAGGTTGGGATTGTAATTCTACAATTAATCTTTTTTGTTTAAATTTGTTTTCAATAATTCTATCAGTTACATGTTCGTTATTTTTGGAATTTTAGGAGATTTCCTTTAATTACATCTTTATACAATATTTTTCGAAATCATCTCTTTATTTAACATACGAAGAAAATCGCCCAGTATTCTCGAAATCATCTCTTTGTTTAACATACGAAGAAAATCGCCCAGTATTTGCCAGATCATTTGTTTATTTAACAGAATTCAATCCCGTTTTTACACAATCATGAATCGTCTGTGATATCATTTTAGTTCATCTCATATGTCTCGTCCAGGTCCAACTGTTTTTTATTTTTTGTGCCGCAAGCGTAAACGATTTCGTAAATATGCTTTTTAGTTCATCTGATTGTTGATTTTAATATGAGATTGAAGCATTATACTGACTTTGATTATATGTCGAGAAATAATTGTTTTTGGGTGCAGTTTTAATAGAATTCCTAATCAGTTGTTTATTCCCAGTATGATAGGTATTTTTTTCTAGATATACTGAAGTAAATGATTTTTTTATTAAGATAACAGTTGCATGTACACATATGTATATACATTTACAGCACAGATATACACATATGTATTTACAACACGTTTTTTCGTAAAGACAGCCATTGCATGTACACATATGTATATACATTTACAGCAACATCAGCACCAGATATACACATGTGTATTTACGTCTGTAATTGGTTTCTCTTCAAGTTCCTGATCAACACAAACATTCGCTCCATCAGCACCAGATTCTTTCTCATATGTTTTACCATTCACCATCTGAACACCTGTTTCCAATTATAAAAACTTAATACACAAAAAATAAGGCATACAATCCTTATACTAGTATATAACATACTTAACCCCTTTATCTTACAAACATTTTTTCCTTTCAACGCACATTACATACAATTTTTTCTCCCAAAAACCCATATACAACACTAATGTACATATGTGAATAATTTTACAACAAAGATATACACATGTGTATAAACAGTGTACATAACAAGATTATAACTATTGTACACACAGAACATACGTATACACATTTACAGCACATATATACATATGTGTATTAATGGCACAGATTTCAAATCACAGGTTACAACTATTGTACACACCATACATATGTTTATACATTTTGCAAAAAAAAAAAAAAAATCATATACATCATAAATACACAAGTGTACAACAACAACATTACACCAACTATCCCAGACCCAAGGGTCTGCAACCCATCGTTCCGATTACAATGCCGCGAAAAACAGAGCACCGACAAACCTCTTAATCACAAACCCCAAACCGACAAACCGACAAACCAACTACTCATGTAATCGAATTCATACCAATCAAAACAAAAACTCGTACCATAAACTTTTGATTAAACAACTAGTAAAACTTCAAAACGATCTCATACAGACCGATCGGACTAAACCCTAACTTTTTTTGTTTCAGTAATTTAGAAGGATTAATGATCATAAATAACCGGAATCTATGTACTGAGTATAAACATACCGTTTTGTAAACTTCCGTTGATTTCCCTCGCGGAATGCCACTCCGATTGTCCTACTTCGTATCACTGGTCCCGTGTGAAGGTGAGTTATATAGAAGATGTTCTTATTACCAGGGATATTTTGATACCAAATCAACAAGAGCAATTATTATGGAAGAAAATATTTGATTATAATCTAAAGAGACAATTACAATTACGTTACCAGTTTCCCAAAAACAAACAAGTGTACTTTTACATTATTACCCTTATTGATTATTTCTCTTTATTATTGTTTAATCACATAATTACTAAATTAAATCTCATCATCTAACAAATGAGTGGTCAAGATCTGTTCACTCTGTTCACAAGTTACTCCTTGTTCACTCTAGAACCCTACCCTATATATATATATATATATAGGGGAGGTTCATTGGAGAACACTAAAAAAGTGGGGAACAGCGGGGAACCGACTCAAACGAACTCCGATTGGACTCATTACAGCGGCGTTGGAACCGTCTCGTCGAACCCTAACTAAGATCTGTTAACCCTAAACCTTAAATCGTAACTCCTAAACTCTAAACCCTAAAGCTAAAAAATAAGGCTAAAACCTGATCTAAACCGTAAAATCTAAACTATAAACCCTAAAAGCTAAACCCTAAATGCTAAACCTAAAGCTAAACCCTAAATGCTAAACCTAAAGCTAAACCCTATAGCTAAACCCTAAACCCTAAAGCTAAACCCTAAGGCTAAACCCTAAAGCTAAACTCTAAAAGCCAAACCCTAATATATTTAGGGTTTAGGGGTTTTGATTTAGGGATTAGTGTTAAGAGATCCTAGTTAGAGTTTGACGAGCCGGTTCCAACGCCGCTGGAATGAGTCCAATCTGAGTTCGTTTAAGTCGGTTCCCCACTGTTCCCCACTTTTTTAGTGTTCCCCAATAAACCTCACACTATATATACATATATATATATATATATATATATATATATATATAGAATTGCGCTAAAATAAGAACCACCTCGAGTTGTAAGAACCGCGAGAACCACACCATCCGGGTCGCCGTTTACCATGATTTTCTTTTTACAACTAGATGTGTGTATTATAAACACATCCGTAAAAAAAAATTTTAAACGCCGCGGCCGAGGGGGTAGTTTTTTACACCACAAGTTTGGTGTAAAAAAAAAGAAAAAAAAAAATAAAAACACCAAACTTGTGGTGTAAAAAACTACCCCCTCGGCCGCGGCGTTTAAATTTTTTTTTTACGGATGTGTTTATAATACACACATCTAGGTGTAAAAAAAATCATCGTAAACGGTGACCCGGATGGTGTGGTTCTCGCGGTTCTTACAACTCGGGGTGGTTCTCATTCTAGCAGCCCCCTATATATATATATATATATATATATATATATTGAGCTGTATACTAAATAATCGGATAAGCATCCTGAGAAAATGTATTGCCACGGGCCACCACTAATGTCTTTCAAAGTGATGTTAGTGGGAGTTGAACTTGAGACCTCAAAGAGTAAAACCAGGTGACTAACCAATAGACCAATTTATCAGGACGGGCAGGGGCGGACCTAAGGCTTCCTGTTTTGGTCAAAAATCACACAAGGATAATGCAACCAAACTCTCTGTAACGGGGAATGATGCTTGAAATGATGAATAAAGAAAAGGATCACTTAAATGTAAATTGCACAAGTGACACAAAGATTTATACGAGGAAAAAGCCCTTGATCAATGAATGATCTCCGGCATAAAAAACCTCGGGTGATGGAAACTACCGATCACCAAGTTCAAATATAATAAATAATGTTTACCACTTCGGATAGTAACGAGCTAGGTACAAGGATCACTATGGTGTAGTATGCTAGAGCGTGTAAGAAATGTGTCGTCCCCTGCCAAATGCTCGAGAGTGCAGTTTATATAAGTGAGTGTGGTTGAATTTAGGCAAGTCACCTAACTACTAGCTCGTTACCCCGTTTAGAAATAGAAGTAAATTTAGCCTAACAAACTATCCGTAATTTGTGCTAAGTTTCCATATTCTCCACAACGTCCATTTCTGGTTATGCATGTGCGAAATTAGCGTGGAAGATTCCTTAATGACGTTGCCAAGACCAGGTCCAACTTGTAATTCCTGCAAAACAACATGAAATTCAAAGAGAACAATCATTAGTATAAGGATCCTTAGGATGATCCATGATCCTGATCCTGAAGCTTTTCTGAGGATCACTATCTGCCACAGAAACAAGGATCACTGTTAGGATATCATGTAAGGATCACAGGTCATTAAAAATCCTGCCCTAACAATTGCCCCCAAAATATAAGGAGTAATTATATAATATTGACGAGTTATATTTTGCTGATCTTATCCGTAACTAACTTAACGGATATATAGCCGTTGTAAGTGAACTATCCGTTGCAATCCTGACGTCACGGAAGTGACAACCCTGCACAAATCATGATTATAAACAGAGATAGGGATAGGATCGTTTGCATTTAAAATCAAGAACTTCTCCCTTTATAACCGCATTCAGAGGATTTGAACAGGTATTCTCCCCTTCATCTTCTTTCTTGCTTGCTCTGTTTTTCTTCTCGTATCTATTTCGTTCAAAATGTTGCTCCGGAATTCCCCTGCCAAGGATCACCGGAAAGAAAGCCCCTTCAAGAGTCAAGGGATCATTACAGACTCTGCTAAAGAACGCTGCATCTTCACTGATCCTCAAATTGACAGGATTCGGTGCTGCTTTCCTGCAAATACTGTGTTCAAACCCTATGATCCTTCTGCCCTGAGCGATCACACTTCTGATTCATGGGTTGCTTTCCCTGTGACCCCGTTTGCCATAGGTTACACGTATCCCTTTCCAGCCTTCACCCAAGCCTTCTTCTCCTTGACCGGCATATCTTACATCTAGGCCATGCCGATGATCTGGAGGGTTTTGTATACCCTTGAGAGGATCATCGAGCAAGAGGGGATAGACTTAGGCATGGCCAAGTTAGGTGAGCTGTATGATCTAACCACCTTTGGTTCCCATCGTTATCTGTTCAAACGTAGACCTGGGGAGGAGCATCCGATCTTCAAGGCTACCAAGAATGATACTAACTGGAAGCGGCGGTTCTTTTTTGTGAGGAGAGATACCATCCCTGATGGGAAGGATTTACCCAAGAAGTGGGCTACCCATGGTAGGATAGAGGATCCTGGGATCACCGTAGAACTTATCCTTTAGTATAAGGATCACTGACATTCTTTTGTTTTCTTGTTGTGCAGCTATCTCCGTTTCACATATTAGGTTGACTCCTGCTGCAAAAGAGAGACTCTTGGCCTTCAAGAAGCTTGATCCTGAAATAAGAACTTTCAAGATTACCACCCAGGATTCTCAGGAAGTATCCTCTGCTTCTGTCACAATGTCAAGTAAGTATCCTTATTTAAAGAGTAATTATATAATGAGAGTCAAATAAAATTAAGATACTTATCTTGTTTTGGTTGTGTATGTTAGGGCTGGATTTTTATACATGATCCTTACATGTGATCCTAACCAGTGATCCTTGTTTCTTTGGCAGATAGTGATCCTCAGCAGAGTTCCAGGATCAGGATCACGGACCATCATAGGATCCTCATGCTAACAGTTGCTTTCATTAACTTTAGTGATGTTTTGCAGGAATGACTAGCAGGATTCGCTCTTAGCATCACAATCAAGGGACGCGTCTTTACAATTTTGGCACACGCTCAATCAGAGATGAACGTTGCAAAGGATATGGAAACTTGGCATGATTTAAGGGCGACAATTTAGGCTAGATTTACTTTTATTTCTAAATGGGTAATGAGCTGATTATTAGTCTTTTTACCTAAAATAGGCCACCTACACTTGTATATATAAATACTCTTCCCCATTCGGAAGACACACAACACAATTCTCACACGCTTAGACACACATTACGATAGTGATCCTTGTACTCAGCTCATTATCATCCGAAGTTGTAACCATATTTTGATATATTGAAGTTGGTGATCGGTAGTTGCCATCACCCGAGGTTTTTTATGCCGGAGATCATACATTGATCAAGGGCTTTTTCCTCGTATAAATCATTGTGTCTTTGCATACTTCATATTGAAGTGATCCTTTACTTTTTCAATAAACCAAGCATCGTTCCCCATTTACTTAGAGTTTGGTTGCATTATCCTTGTGTGATTTTTAACCAAAACAGTTTGGCGCCCACCGTGGGGCAATTGGTGCTTCATTCATAAGAAAACTTTCTGTTCGAAATCATTTCAAAGAGTTACATGGCTTCATCATTGAAGAATACATCCACAGCGATGTCGGCAGTCAATTCATCTACTGGCATTCCACCTTTGCCTCCACCACCAGCTGGATCTCAGAAAAATGCTGAGAAGAGACCAACTTCTATCTCCTCTAAACCATCATCTTCTGCTCTAACTTCTTCTGTTCCCAGTACTAGTGATATATTTACTTTGATTTTGCAGATGAGGGATCGTATGCAGCAGCAGGATGAAACTAATGACAGGATCCTTAGAGAAATCGGAGATCTCAAAAGGCAAAAGAAAACGGCAGAGGATCATTCCCCACTAATGCCCAAATATTTGAATTTTGATACTCCAATGATTACTTCTCAGCCAACAGAGGTCCCAGACATACAATATATGGGTGGATCAAGAGGAGTGCATTTCAGCCCAGCAACAATGACACAGGCATCAGGATCATATTTCCAACCGGCGGGATCCTACGCCCAGCATTTGGGATCCTTCATGAGCTTAGGACCCTCCTTTGTCCCAGGATCATCCCAGGTTCAAGGATCCTCCTTCGTTCCGGGATCGTCCCAGGTTCAAGGATCCTCCTTTGTTCCAGGATCATTCCAGGTTCAAGGATCCTCCTTCGTTCCAGGATCGTCTCAAATACCAGGATCCTTCCAGATGCCAGGATCCCTAAAGAATTTGCAAACAGGAAGCCTAGATGTCCATCAAGGAGATTTTATTCCAATGCAGACCATTGCTTCCACTGGTCCATCCATTATCCCAAAATCCCAGCAATATGGATTCACACCCAATGTTCCTAACTTGAACCCGATGGGAGGTAACACCTTAAATAATTATCTTACCACTAACCATGGATTCGTGCAGGATACAGGTATCAATCATGCTATGGCCAGGGAGTTACAGAAGCTGAAGGATATGATCTCAAGTGTTCCAGGGGTAGTCAAGCCTATCCCGGAGATTGCAGATGGAAGCCATAAGGTATCTCGTTTTGCACCACCAATTTGTGATGCAGAGGTACCCAAAAGGTTCCATATCCCTACTATGAAGCTGTATGATGGTACAACGGATCCTGAGGAGCACATAGCACAATACAGGGAGAGGATGGAGATCAATCCAATCCCAGAGAAGTTAAAGGAAGCATGCCTATGTAAAGGATTTGGATCCACCCTTACTGGATCAGCTCTTAAATGGCTGCTAAGTCTCCCCCTTACTCTATCACTTCATTTGCTAATTTAGTTAACTTATTCAATAACCAATTCTCTTGTAGTAGAAAATTTGAAAGATTAACTAGTGATTTATATAGGATAACTCAAAGTCATAATGAATCATTAAGGGATTATATAACTAAATTCAGTAAGGAATCCTTGGACATTCCCAACTTGGATATGGCCATGGCTGTTGAGGCCTTCAAAATGGGACTGCTTAAGGATTCATTGTTCTATGATGATCTTGTTATGACACCATGCAGGAACCTAGATGAAGTAAGAACTCGGGCACTCAGGTTCATCCGGCTAGAGGATGACAAGAGGATCCAGGAGAGGCAAGTAGGATCCTCAAAACAGGAAAAACAAGGATCCTCTTTCAAGAACAATAAGTTCAAATCCTACCATAGAAATGACAACCAGAACGTGCATGCTGTTAACCAGGAAGAGGATGATGAGGATTATCCTCCGATTTCTGAATATTGTTTTTCTGTTGACAATCACGAACTAATCCTTGCAATGCAGAATCTAGGAGAAAAAGCCAGATGGCCTAGAAAGAATGACAAACCATCCGGGACTAAAGACAAGTCAAAGTGGTGTGCATACCACGAGGATTTCGGGCATCTAACTGAAGAATGCATAGCATTAAGAAAAGAAATTGGATATCTGCTAAGCAAGGGACATTTGAAAGAATTGTTGGGAAGAAAAAAGCAAAGGACTCAGGATCCTGAAAGGATCCCTGAAAAGGCTCCAGCCCCTCCGGCGAATGCACAAGTGATCAACTTTATTTCCGGAGGATCAGATATTTGTGGTACATCCTTCTCGGCAGCCAAAAGGCATGCAAAGGAAGCAAAAATGGATAATGGAGAAAGACCTATTCGAACATCAAGTGTCTCGGAAGGAAAGACGATAACGTTTGATGAGGATGATCGCATTAACATCCAGGATCCTCATCATGATAGCTTAGTTATTACTCTCTTTATTTCTAACCATTTTGTCCGCAGGATCCTTATCGACGGAGGAAGCTCAGTAAACATTATCCAGCTTGATGTTCTAAAGAAAATGGGTATCCCAGAATCAGACATCACACCAAGATCCTCCGTGCTTGTGGGATTCAGTGGAGAAACGAAGAAAACTCTGGGGGACATTAAACTCCCAATCTACGTGGAAGGATTACATAATTATCAAAAATTTTGTGTCATCGACTGTTTATATTGTTGTAATGTTATCCTTGGCAGGCCCTGGATACATGATATGAAAGCAGTCCCATCTACCTACCATCAATGTGTGAAACTCCCTAGCCCATGGGGGATAATCAAGATCGACAGTGACCAGCAAGAGGCTAAGGATTGCTATACCTCATCCATGAAACCAACCTCGAAGCCAAGGGAGCAATAGCAATTACAGTATCCTCCAAGGAGTGTCTTGGAGGCAAGGGAACAGGATGTGGACGAAATCCTTTTGGATCCTAGTGATCCTGAATCAAAAATCTATATCGGATCAGGGATCCTTGGCGAGTTGAAAGAAGACATAATATCCTTCCTCAAAAGAAGAAAATCTACCTTTGCATGGAAACATGAAGATATGACAGGTATATCTAAGGATATTATCACTCATAAACTTGGCATTGACAGGTCTATCAAACCAATCCATCAAAAAAGGAGGAAGTTTGCACCAGAAAGGAATGCCATTATCCAAGAAGAAGTAGAGAGACTACTTCGAGCAGGTATGATCAGAGAGGTAAAATATCCAAAATGGTTAGCCAATGTGGTTGTTGTCCAAAAGAAAAACGGAAAGTGGAGGGTATGTGTCGATTTCACTGATCTGAATAAGGCATGTCCCAAGGATCCTTTCCCACTACCCCACATTGACTCCATGGTGGATGCAACGGCGGGGCATGAACTGTTGACCTTTATGGATGCATCATCTGGATTCCAACAAATTCAGATGGAACCATCTGACCAAGAGGATACAGCCTTTATGACCCCAATCGGTTTATATTGTTATATTGCCATGCCTTTTGGACTAAGAAATGCAGGTGCAACATATCAAAGGCTGGTGAATATGATGTTCAAAGATCAAATAGGACAAACTATGGAAGTATACATAGATGATATGGTAGTCAAGTCAAAGAAAGCTGAGGATCACCTAAGGGACTTGGAGGAAGCATTTGATATCCTTGATAATTATAACATGAAGCTTAATCCTTCGAAATGTCACTTTGGTGTTAAAGCAGGCAAATTTCTAGGATATATGGTAACTCAGAGGGGCATTGAAGCAAGCCCAGAACAAATTAAAGCATTGGTGAATATCAAATCCCCTGCCAATGCTAAGGATGTGCAAAGGCTAACAGGCAGGATAGCAGCTTTAAACAGGTTCATATCAAAATCCTCAGAAAGATGTAAAGAATTTTATGATATCCTAAGGAAAAACAAGAAATTTGAATGGACTGAAAAGCATGAGAATGCTTTACAAGCCCTTAAAGAATATATGTCCTCAGCACCAACATTAATGAAACCCGGAAAAGGAGATGTGTTATCCTTATACCTAGCGGTATCCTCAACCGCTGTAAGTGCTGTCCTTGTTAAGGATCACGAAGGTACACAACATCCTATTTACTATGTAAGTAAGAGTTTACTTGATGCAGAATCCAGGTACTCACACCTTGAGAAACTTATTCTCGCATTAATTATGGCATCAACTAAGTTAAGACATTATTTTGAAACCCACACTATTGTTGTTAGAACTAATTTTCCAATCAAGAATGTCCTCAGGAAACCAGAGATGTCCGGAAGAATGGCTAAGTGGGCAGTAAAGCTTAGTGCCCATGATATAAGATATGAGCCTAGAACAGCCATCAAATCCCAAGCACTAGCTGACTTTGTGGCTGATTTCAGTAGTGATCTACAAAAGGAAGCAGAATTGGAAGTCCAGCAGCTGGATGAGACCAAGGATCCTTGGATACTACATACTGATGGATCCTCAAATGTCAAGGGCACAGGGCTCGGGATAATACTAAAATCGCCACAGGGGGACATAATACCCCACTCCATAGCCTGTGAGTTCCAAGCAACTAACAATGAGGCTGAATATGAAGCCTTAATTGCTGGCTTGCAAATTGCTAAGGATATGGGGGTGAAATATCTTAAAGTATATGTAGACTCATTATTGATCACCAATCACTTTAATGGATCCTATGCTGTTAAAGGAGAAAAACTAACCAAATATTTAGAGATAGTCAAAGAATTGGCACTCTCTTTTGTCTCTTTCAGCTTAACACAGGTACCAAGGGAGGAAAACACAGAAGCTGATGCATTGGCCAACCTAGGATCATCCTTGAAGATCCCAGAGGATATAAGTATCCCCATCATCCATATCCTAGCTCCTGCTATTGAAAATCAGGTGGCCATGGAAATAGAAGAGGATACTGCAGTGATCCCTAGTGAAGAAGCTCAATCTTATTCAGGATCATGGATCTCACCAGTCATGAGATACTTGCAACATGGGGAGATTCCTATGGGAGAAAATCCTAAAGCTTTCAGGATTTAGGTATCTCAATTCACAATCTTACATAATATGCTATATAAACGATCTCTTGCAGGACCATATTTAAGATGTATCGAGGATCCTGAAATTCAAGAAGTATTGAGAGACTTCCATGAAGGAGATTGTGGAAACCACACTGGGGGCAGGGCATTGTTCTCAAGGATCCTTAGAACAGGATACTACTGGCCAACTATGAAACGGGATGCTGTAGAATATGCTAAGAAGTGTGATCCTTGCCAAAGACACAGCAATATCCTTCATCAGCCAGCTGAATTTTTGCATCCAATACCATCCTCTTGGCCATTCATGAGATGGGGGATGGATATAGTTGGCAAGCTCCCTAAAGCACCCGGTGGAAAAGTATTTATGCTTGCCATGACCGACTACTTCTCCAAGTGGATAGAAGCTGAAGCTTTTGATCAAGTCAGAGAAAAGGAAGTTATATCCTTTATTAAGAGAAACATTATAACCAGATTTGGCATTCCCTCTGAAATTGTATGTGATAACGGTTCCCAATTCATTGGGAGCAGAACCACTAACTTTTGTGACAGTTGGGGAATTAAGATGATAACATCAACACCAGTCCATCCACAAGCCAATGGTCAAGCAGAATCATCCAACAAGATCATCATCAACAATCTGAAGAAGAAGCTAGGATCCAAGAAGGGGAAATGGGCAGAGGAATTGCCTTATGTGCTATGGGCTGATAGAACAACTCCCAAGCATGCCACTGGTCAAACACCCTTCTCTTTAGTATTTGGGGCAGAAGCAGTGATCCTAACAGAAATGGTGGTTCCAACTGCTAGAACAAGTACTCGTGATCCTGAAGAGAATGCTGCAATCTTAGCTCAAGACTTGGATACTATTGAGGAAATCAGGGATTTGGCTAGGATAAGGATGGCAAGCTACCAACAAAGAATGGCTGGTGCTTACAATAAAAATGTCAGGATAAGGAAGTTCCAAGTCGGGGATATGGTGTTGAGAAAAGCATTCCAAAACACTATCAATCCTGCTGACGGAAAATTAGCACCAAAATGGGAAGGCCCTTACTTGATTGAAGCTGAAGCAGGAAAAGGGGCATATAGATTGCTAACCATGGAAGGAAATTTGTTACCTAGAGCCTGGAATGCTGTTCACCTAAAGAAATATTTCATGTGAACAGGACCCTCCAAGCATATGATCCTTACATTGGAAGCATCCTCGAAGGATCCCGACGACATCAGTGATCCTTTACTCTGGTAAAATCCTTATCTCAAAACTTTTCCATTTTCTTATTTTTACCTAAGGATAAGGATCACGTATCCTTCATCCTTCTCTCACAAGAATTTGAGTTATGATAGTCCAGGTGTCTTCAGCATATCGTTAAAGATCTTCAAAAGCACCACAGATCCTTGGGTTCAACCCCAGTTATCCTTGGGCTTGTCCCCAGTTTTCGCCAGTAGCGCACGATGATCCTGGTATAGTTCACGTCTTTGGGACCAGTACCCACTTTCGGGGCTGACAACCTCATCGTACTGGCTATACCTAGGATCCTACGTATAATGGTAGACGTACCATACATCCGTTCCTAAGGTTTCTAACGTTTTCACGTTAGCTAAGGTTTTGACATTTTCATGTCACCAAGCTTGGATAGTCGCCAGTAAGGGCCATACTCCAGTTTACATACGACCCTTGGGCTTATCCCCAGTTATCCTTTGGGCTTGTCCCCAGTTATCCTTTGGGCTTGTCCCCAGTGATCCTTTGGGCTTGTCCCCAGTTATCCTTCGGGCATGTCCCCAGCTACTAATTTATCCTTTACATTGGCTTAGTCCCAAGTTATGTTCCATTTTCCAGGTTTTCGAAGTTAAACAAATAAGGATCCTTAATCCTTATTATCTATTAAAATCTCATCTACGGTTATCTTGATTAAAGGTTAGGATCCTAACTTGGATCCTCAGGTATGATCCTTGACTATTTTGATTATACTCATTATTCTGAACAACCCTTGCACTTTGACAGCTAAACCTATGATCCTTGAAATAAACTGCCTTGAAAATTTTCAATGATAGGATATTTGATCTAGGATCATATCCTAAATTTATGAAACATGATTTGCTCAACTTCTGTTATTCTAACAAATATATTTCCAAAGTAATTGGACAACAAGAGGATAAATAAAGGATAACGAAACAAGGTAAGCCAGAAAGATTAAAGTTATTTTATTAACAAAGGATCTTAAACCCTTTCAAAAAAATTGTCAAAATTGCCAACCCACGTTTCTACCAGCAAAACGTGGCCCGTCCACATGGGTTGGCAAAGGGTGTCCATTGTCTATGCGGTCATAGCAGGTGCAGGTAATTAAAGCGGCAGGATCACAAAGGCTTCATCCCCCAAACAGAGGATCCCTCCACCATTTGCGATCCTACCTATTGTTCAAAGGATCCATGATCCTTAACCCTAAAAACTATTGTTTAAGTTACAGACCATAAATTGTTTCAAAACATCACAACCACAAAAACCACTACCAAACTTAAAAAATTGGGCTCCGGCCTAGTCTCGAAATATCCATCATCGCCCAATCCTGCAGCTCAAACCTTTGCTGCTCCATCTCCACCCTGATCCTTGCCAGCCTCACCACCTTCCAGCATTGGGATCTCCTCAGCTTCGTCCTCGTCCTCCAGCTCTGCCAATCTTGCCTTCCAACCCTCCACGTCCCATGAGCTTTTATCAAAGGCAGGATCCGGAGCCTCCGCAGCCATCTGCAGTTGTATCTTATACATAGCTATTGCAGTAGAAACCTTGGCATCCTGGGTGATCTCCTGCTTCTCACCATCCATGTTGACCAGCATTTGAGCAGCTTCATCCTTTGTAGCCCGGAGTTCCTTCTCAAGATCAGCTATCTTGAGATCCTTCAACACGCCCATTTGTTGGAGGTCGGCGATTTGGTGATCCTGATCCTCGACGTGGCCAAGGTAGGTTTCTATTTCAGCAAGTTTCTGCAGAAAGGAAAAAAGGTAAGTTCAGGACCAGGTGATCCTCAAAGAAGCAGGATATACAGGCAGGAAATTAAAGCAGGATATTCAAGCAGGATAACCAACAGGGGAAATGATCCTTACTTCATTAACATAATCAAGAAACTGCTGGCGGAGCAGGGGAAATCCTTGAAGATCCTCAGAAGCCTTTCTCTTTTTTCCCTTACCCCTAATAGGAGCTTTAGGGGCTGAAGCAGAGGGACTAGCAGCAAGGGTCTTCTTCCTTGTGGACTTGACATTGGCAAGCTCGTCAATACCAAACTTGGAGGCAGACTTGACAGATTTCCCAGCGCCTACACAATCAAAACAAGATAAGTACCCTAACTAATTTAAAATCTTACATAGAACTGCCTTTTAAATAAAGATACTTACTTGACATAGTGGCAGATGCGGAGGATACTTCCTGTGAATCCTGGGTAGCAACTTGAAAACTTCTGGTCTCAGGATCAAGCTTTTTGAAGGCTAGAACTCTCTCTCTTGCAGCAGGAGTTAACTTGAGATGAGCAATAGATATGGCTGCACAAAAACAGAATATTAGTAATCCTCGCCTTAAGGAACAAGTCTGATAGCGATCCTTCCAGGATCCTCTATCCTACCATGAGTAGCCCACTCCTTGGGCAGATCCTCCCCATTAGGGATGGTATCCCTCCTAACAAAGAAGAATCGCCGCTTCCAGTTCGTATCATTTTTGGTAACCTTAAGAACAGGGTGATCCTCCCCAGCTTTCCGTTTCAACAAATATCGACAGGATCCAAACGTTGTGAGATCATACATCTCAGCCAGCTCCGCCATTCCTAAATCAATCCCTTCTTGCTCAATGATCCTTTCCAGGGTATACAAAACCCTCCAGATCATTGGCATGGCTTGAATATAAGACATGCCGGTCAGAGAAAAGAAAGATTGGGTGAAAGTTGGAAAAGGATATGAATATCCTATGGTGAACGGAGTTACAGGAAAGGCCACCCATGTGTCAGAGACAAAATCGCTTAAAGCGGTGGAAGTGAATGACTTGAAGATAGCATCCGCCGGAAAACAGTGACGGATCCTATCGACGTGAGCATCGGTGAAGCAGCACCTCTCAGTAGGAGAGTCTTTAATGATCCCTTGGCTTTTTGGGGGGCTGCTCTTCTTGTGATCCTTGTGAGGGGAATTTCGGAGCAACATACTAACAGAAGAATGTAAACAGAGGAGCAGAAAAACAGAGTAAAAGAAGGAAGAAAGAAAAGAGGAGAATACCTTATCGATCTTCGGACGATATTATAAAGGGAGTATATCTTGAATTTAAATGCAAATTGATCCTAACTCGATCTCCTATTTATAATCATGATCTGCAGGGTTGTCACTTCAATGACGTAAGGGTTGCAACGGCTAGTCCGATTATAACGGCTAGTTATCCGAGTCGCCCATTGCAGATAAGATCAAAGCAAAATATAACTCGTTAATTTACAATAAACTCCTTATATTTTGGGGGCAAATGTTAGGGCTGGATTTTTATACATGATCCTTACATGTGATCCTAACCAGTGATCCTTGTTTCTTTGGCAGATAGTGATCCTCAGCAGAGTTCCAGGATCAGGATCACAGACCATCATAGGATCCTCATGCTAACAGTTGCTTTCATTAACTTTAATGATGTTTTGCAGGAATGACTAGCAGGATCCGCTCTTAGCATCACAATCAAGGGACGCGTCTTTACAATTTTGGCACACGCTCAATCAGAGATGAACGTTGCAAAGGATATGGAAACTTGGCATGATTTAAGGGCGACAATTTAGGCTAGATTTACTTTTATTTCTAAAGGGGTAATGAGCTGATTATTAGTCTTTTTACCTAAAATAGGCCACCTACACTTGTATATATAAATACTCTTCCCCATTCGGAAGACACACAACACAATTCTCACACGCTTAGACACACATTACGATAGTGATCCTTGTACTCAGCTCATTATCATCCGAAGTTGTAACCATATTTTGATATATTGAAGTTGGTGATCGGTAGTTGCCATCACCCGAGGTTTTTTATGCCGGAGATCATACATTGATCAAGGGCTTTTTCCTCGTATAAATCATTGTGTCTTTGCATATTTCATACTGAAGTGATCCTTTACTTTTTCAATAAACCAATCATCGTTCCCCATTTACTTAGAGTTTGGTTGCATTATCCTTGTGTGATTTTTAACCAAAACAGTGTAGGTGCTGGAAAATCCACCAAATCTGCCTCGAAGTTCAGCATCACTGATCTTACTAACGTCAGATCCTCTAAGAAGAAGACTCCTGCTGCTAGCCCAACTGCTTCGGTCCCTAAAGCACCCCTCAGAGGAAAGGGAGGCAAGAAGAGAAAGACCTCCAAGGCTGAGGATCTGCAAGGCCTTCCCTTGATCCGCCAACAGTTCCTGGAGTACTTTAATGAGGTAAGGATCACTGTCCCAGCTTATATATCCTACTCGTTTTGAGGATCATTTGGTTCTGATGTTATCCCTTGTCTTCCTTGCAGAAATTTGCGGAGATAGAGACATATGTTGGCCACGTTGAGGATCAGGATAGCAAGATCGCTGACAACAAGTTGCTGTGCTGAAAGACCTCAAGATAGCCGATCTTCAGAGGGAGCTCCAGGCCACCAAGAATGATGCTGCCAAGATGCTGATCAACTTTGATTATGAGAAGCACGAGATCACCCAGGATGCTAAGGTTTCTGCCGCCATAGCAATGTACAAGATCCAGCTGCAAATGGCCATGGAAGCTCAGGATCCTGCTTTTGACAAGAGCACCTGGGATGTGGAGGGCTGGAAAGCAAGGCTGGCTGAACTGGAGGACGATGAAGAGGCTGAGGAGATCTTGACGCTTGAGGCTGGAGGCAGTGGCAAGGATCAGGGTGGTGAGGCAAGTGGAGCTGGTGGTGATGATGCAGCGAAGGATTAAGCTGCAGGATTGGGCGATGAAGGAAATTTCTAGACATAGCCGGAGCCCATTTTTTTGTTTGTTTGTTTGGTGGTTGTTTGAACAATTTATGGTCTGTACTTATGAACAATAGTTTTAGGGTTAAGGATCAAGGATCCTTCAGACAATAGGTAGGACTGCATATGGTGGAGGGATCCTCTGTTTGGGGGATGAAACCATTGTGATCCTGCCGCCTTTATTTTCCTGCACAACTTGAAAACCATTATCATGGACACCCTTTACCTACCCCAGCGGACGGGCCACGTATTGCTGGTAGATGCTCGGGGTAGGTAATTTTGACAACCTATGAAGGGTTAGTCTTCATGCTTAATAAATAAAATCTTAACTTTTGTCGCTTATCCTGTGTTGTTATCCTTTAAGTTCTTTTAATTTTTAATTGTCTTGATGTATACTTATTAAATAAGTTACTTTGAATAACTCAGATTGAAAGCATTTAGGATATGATCCATGATCAAATATCCTGTAGTCGAAAAATCCCAAAAAGTAGTGTATGTTTTAAGGATCATAAGTTCAGTTGTCAAAGTATAAGGGTTATTCAAATAAACAATGAATAAGATAAAAATAGTTAAGGATCATACCTGAGGATCCAAGTTAGGATCCTAACCATAATCAGGATAACTATAAGATAAACCTTAGAGAGAAATAAGGATCAGGGATCCTTAGTTGTTTAACTTCAAGGACCTGAAATAGAGCATAACTTGGGACTAAGCCAATATAAGATAAGAGTTAATAACTGGGGACAAGCCCAAGGATAACTGGGGACAAGCCCAAGGATAACTGGGGACAAGCCCAAGGATAACTGGGGACAAGCCCAAGGATCGTATGTAAACTGGAGTATAGCCCTTACTGGCGACTATCCAAACTTAGTGACATGATAATGCCAAAACCTTAGCTAACGTGAAAACGTTAGAAACCTTAGGAACGGATGTATGGTACGTCTACCATTATACGTAGGATCCTAGGTATAGCCAGTACAATGGAATTATCAGCCCCTAAAGCGAGTACTGGTCCCAAAGACTTGAACTATACCAGGATCATCGTGCGCTACAGGCGAAACTGGGGACAAGCCCAAGGATAACTAGGGACAAGCCCAAACAACTGGGGTTAAACCCAAGGATCTGAATTGCTTCTGAAGATTATCAACAATATGCTAAGGATACCTGGACTATCAAAACTCAAAATCTTGTGAGAGAAGGATAAAGGATACATGATCCTTATCCTTAAATAAGAAAATAAGAAAATGAAATAGTTCAAGATTAGGATATTACCAGAGTAAGGATCATTGACACCTTAAGGATCCTTCAAGGATACCTCTAATGTAAGGATCATATGTGCCAGGAGGATCCTGCTCACATGAAATATTTCTTCAAGTGGACAGCATTCCAGGCTCTTGGTAGCAAATCACCTTCCATGGTTAGCAATCTATATGCCCCCTTTCCTGCTTCAGCTTCAATCAAATAAGGGCCTTCCCATTTTGGTGCCAATTTTCCATCAGCAGGATTGGTGGTATTCTGGAATGCTTTTCTCAATACCATATCCCCAACTTGGAATTTCCTTATCCTGACATTTTTGTTGTAAGCACCAGCCATTCTTTGTTGGTAGCTAGCCATCCTTATCCTAGCCAAATCCTTGATTTCCTCAATAGTATCCAAGTCTTGAACCAGGTTCTCATCATTTTCCTCAGGATCACGGGTACTTGTTCTAGCAGTTGGAACCACCATTTCTGTTGGGATAACTGATTCTGCCCCAAATACCAAAGAGAATGGTGTTTGACTAGTAGCATTCTTGGGGGTTGTCCTATCAGCCCAAAGCACATAAGGTAATTCTTCTGCCCATTTCCCCTTCTTGGATCCAAGTTTCTTCTTCAAATTGTTGATGATGATCTTGTTGGATGATTCTGCTTGACCATTAGCTTGTGGGTGGATTGGTGTTGATGTTATCATCTTAATCCCCCAGCTGTCAAAAAAGTTAGTAGTTCTGCCCCCAATAAATTGGGAACCATTATCACATATAATTTCAGAAGGGATGCCAAATCTAGTTATAATATTTCTCTTAATAAAGGATATAACTTCCTTCTCTCTTACTTGGGCAAAAGCTTCAGCCTCTATCCACTTGGAGAAGTAATCAGTCATAGCAAGCATGAACACTTTTCCACCAGGTGCCTTAGCGAGCTTGCCAACTATATCCATCCCCCATATCATAAATGGCCAAGAGGAGGATATAGGACGTAGAAATTCAGCCGGCTGATGAAGGATATTGCTGTGTCTTTGGCAAGGATCACACTTCTTAGCATACTCCACCGCATCCCTTTTCATAGTTGGCCAGTAGTATCCTGTCCTTAAGATCCTTGAGAACAATGCCCTGCCCCCAGTGTGGTTTCCACAATCTCCTTCATGGAAGTCTTTTAAAACTTCTTGAACTTCAGGATCCTCGATACATCTTAAATATGGTCCTACAAGAGATCGCTTATACAACATATTATTTAAGATTGTGAATTGAGATACCTTAATTCTGAAAGCCCTAGGGTTTTCTCCCATAGGAATCTCTCCGTGTTGTAAGTATCTCATGATTGGTGAGATCCATGATCCTGAACAAGATTGAGTATCCTCACTAGGGATCATTGCAGAATCCTCTTCTATTTCCATGGCCACTTGATTTTCAATAGCAGGAGCCAGGATATGGATGATGGGGATACTTATATCCTCTAGGATCTTCAAAGATGATCCCAGATTAGCCAATGCATCAGCTTCTGTATTTTCTTCCCTTGGTACCTGTGTCAAACTGAAGAAAACAAAGGAGAGTGCCAATTCTTTGACAATCTCTAAATATTTAGTTAGTTTTTCATCTTTAACAGCATAGGATCCATTAAAGTGATTAGTGATTAACAATGAATCCACGGATACCTCAAGATACCTGATCCCCATATGCTTAGCAATTTGCAAACCAGCAATCAAGGCTTCATATTCAGCCTCATTGTTAGTGGCTTGGAACTCACAAGCTATGGAGTGGGGTATTATGTCCCCCTGTGGCGATTTTAGTAGTATACCAAGTCCCGTGCCTTTGACATTTGAGGATCCATCAGTATGTAGTATCCAAGGATCCTTGGTCTCCTCCAGCTGCTGGACTTCCAATTCGGCTTCCTTTTGTAAATCACTACTGAAATCAGCCACAAAGTCTGCTAATGCTTGGGATTTGATGGCTGTTCTAGGCTCTGTAACACTCTAGTTATTATTTTAAAGGTTTTCGTATAAATTACGAAAACAGACATGTATTTAGTGTTATGTATCCTTAGACAATTCCGAGTAAATTAAAACTTTTACAATTCATAAGCTATTCTATGAACGTGATTGGGTTCGTCTTTAAAATTTACAACGAGGCAATGTGCGGAAGCATGAGTCTTTATTGTGTTCGGTTCTTCAGTTTGATCGTCTTCCGGCATCCCATAGTGTACCTACATTTCATAAACATGAAATGCTTAGTCATACAGGGTTTTAAACGTGTCTAAACGGGTTCGAGAAACAATTGATAACAAAACAACAATTTCAACCTGACCTCCACCGTAAATTACGGTGGCACCGTAATTTACGGTGGCCACTGGTTTTACATGCCCCTACCGTAAACCAGTAGGGGGCTACCGTAAGACTTTCATCTCCACCGTAAATTACGGTGGCACCGTAATTTACAGTGGACTCTGCATCCAGCTTTTCCAATTTGCCGCAATTTTGACCCATTCATGTTTTTATCAAACGAAACATGTTTGTTTGATCCTTATTCTCACGGTAATCATAATTTCAATAATTAGTATCATATTAGGTTCAAGTCACGGGTTCCTTACGTATCTTAAACCCATTTACGCTCCTATGCATGTTTTGACCCGTTAAGGGTGTTTATGCATATTTTGATCATGAAACGCTCTCATTCATTTCTAGCATTATCATACAACATTTCTTATCAAGTGATCTTCCACCACAAACTTATTTGTGGTGGACTTAAGGGGGAAATCTAAATAATCCGAGTTTTTCTCGTCGGATTACTAAATTTACGACAAAGACTCGTATAGAGTCATTTGACCAAAGGTTTACATCTTTTGCGACTTAATGCTTATTTCAATTACTTACTTGATCGTAAAACTCGTTTCAAAACTACCTTTAAAGGTAGTTTGTCCAATTTAGCTTATAAGGGCGTTTTAGTCCGTTTAGCCAATCATTTACGATGAAGGACTTTTGGAAGTATATTCGACCCGAAATCCCTCTTTTAACTTATGATTTTGTTTGAAAAGTCATTAAGCTTCCCACGCAATGTTCACTATATTAAACATTTGGTTTACTTATCAAGTAACCAAATGTTTATTTTGACTTCTATTAGCACTCGTTGAACCACATATTCTAAATGAGTGTTACCCTGTTTCACATACCTGGCGCGGGTCAATATATCAACCCGTTTTTAATACCTTGCTTTTATAACCGCTAATCCATGGCGTTGCTAATACCCATTTCACATTTACTCCTGAAATAATATAACTCGACAATAATCATTAGTCGTTATTGTCAAGAGGTGATATCTTCACCTTTTGACCCGTTTGGTCTAAGTGACCGGTTAGGTTGACGAGATGGCATTTATTACCAACTCATCTATACGACTCGCTCCGGTTTACACCGTGCGGTCATTTCACCTATTGATCGTTCCCTAACGCTTTTTTTTAGCCTATCATAGCTTACGCCATTCGGTGCCTTTCGAAATCAATAGTTATGGTCAACACGTGACCAATTTACCGTTTTACCCTTATCGTTTGTTTTGGTTTACCCTAAAAGGCAACCATTCCAACGTTTCATTTCCCTTTTGTCATAAAATAATCGAATTACTGCTTTTAAGTCTTTTCTAAACCATCAACATGGTTTCTTGTCATGCTTGTCTAACTTGTTCCGTGCGTCTACATGCCGGAACATCATACCGCAAATTATGAATTTATCTTATTCGTAACTAATACGATAAGAGGATATTCTAAAATACAAGACTAGTGTAAGCCATACTTACCTCGCATCCGAATACGCTTTTTCTTCTCGTGCTTGATTCGTTTGACCGCTTCTTTCCCAAGCCTCCACCTAGCTTGTAGAGAGTGTCAAACTATTATTATAATCCGTTTTATCCCATGTCTCATGTAATTAGTCAAATTTGCCAATTACATGTTTTAATTGAATTTCAACACTTTACTTCTCATGTAGGCATTTTATCAAACACCTAATAGGCATACTTCTACACATTTGCTAACTAGTTCACAACTAGTTATTTTTACCAAGATTAACATCAAAATTCAAACTTTCATGTCTAGTGTTCATGAACTACACTTAGTACTAGTATCATAACATCAATATTCATCAATTTAACACTCTAATTCAAGTGTTCATCTTCTTGTCATAAAACCCACTTAGCACACATATGGGTAATCATCAAATTTCTATTTTTCAACACTAGTTTATCAAATTATTAACTAGGGTTGTTCCTAAACATGGATTTCATCATAATAACACTCATAGATTTAACATTCATTCCAGAATTTCGATTATGATTGTTCATCATAATCTCAAAGTATCACCAAATCATAAAATTCGACATACCTTGTGATCCCCACGACTAGGTGATCATTTATATGTGTTCATGCATCGATTTGGGTCTTGATTTGAGCTTCAATTTGTTGAGATTGTTGGAGCTAGGGTTTTGGAGCTCTTGCTCCTTCTCCTGGACTACTTCACGCACGCACACACACATCTAGTGTGTGTGTTGTGTTATATTTTTAAGTTATAATTCCATTTTCAAGTTACCCGGCTTTGGTCCCTCGTGTTTGGTTAGTTATTAATTAGGTTACAACCTAAATTACTTTCAATAATATTCCCACTTATTAACTAGGTTTTACATTTCTAGTTAACTTAGCGGGTTCGGGAATATTTATGACTAAGTTTATTTTAGGTCCCGTTAACTCGGGCCTTTTATCCATTTTGTTTCCTTAAAAGCTTTTATTCACCTTTTAGTTAATATTATGATTATTTATTTAAGTCCTAATATTCACCGGGTTAAATTTTACCACTAATGGTATTTTTACCAAGTCATTAATATTAACGTGGTTTGATTACCAAACCCGTTTTTGGGGTGTTACAAGTCTACCCCCCTTAAAGAGGTTTCGTCCCCGAAACCTTTTCTTATATAATTTATCGAGTTTAACTCCATGCATTTGCTCTCGATAATCAATTAAGCATTTCTCATACTTTAACCGATTGTTAGTATTACCAGAAAGGTATGGTAATATTCTTTTGGTTATTAATCATCTACGTATATTGCATGACATAGTGCGACTTGAAACAACGTAATCTCGTTATTTCTATTAGTTTAGTTAAATTAGCGATTCCCGTCGCTTTCATATATTCTCGAATTCTTTATGAATCCGTGACTTTGGCCTATTTAAAGGTCTTTAATGAAATCTGTCACTTTTCGCAATGATTTCTTTTGTTTTCAATTTTATTTATTCGGTTCATTTATACCGAATCCACCGCTTTCAAGCAAACCAAATTTATTTAAATGACCTTGACGGGTCTCACTAATTAGACTCATTAGTCCAGTTACTTTTTACCGCTTGCTTGGTTATAATGTGATTCTACTTCACATTACATTTCTTGACCGTGATTGTGTTACATCATGTTTAATTTATATCAAAATTTCATTTTCGAAAATATCACTTTTCGAATATATCGTCTTGCGCCTATCAGTGTCAAGACTTGTATCTTTCATGCTTACTATTTGAATTCCTATCAGAATTTATGTTTATAAGAACATTATTTCTTACTAAAACCGAAGTTTTAGTTTTAGGATCTTTTCTTTATCTTGTGTCAATCATCCATACCGGGATATTGACAGTACGTAATTTAATCCTTTACAGTCTTAGTTTTTATGCGGGGATTCTTAACTGATTTCCTTGCTTTATTCCATCTAACCCGTAGGTTTATCACTTAGCCTTATGGGCTATTTTCGATTAGACATTCACCTCTTTAAGGCGAAGTCCTTATAACTTCTTTCTAATCATGACCCGTGGGTCGTTTTGGCCCCGTAGACCTTTTGCTCTAATTAATACCTCGTAGGTTATGATGATCCCGTAGATCATTCTTTTATTCGAGTCTTCCTTCAAATGTGTATACATTTATATACGCATACGGCGTTAAGGCACCATGTTTTTGCTTAACATCATTTATTATCGTTTTGATATTATCTTTGACCTTGACCGTAGTCTAAGGCTACATTCGTTTCTTTTCGGGCACAATTTCCGACTTTATGATTTCTCACGTCATTTATGCGTCGGTTAATCTTATGCTCACCGTTATCCAGTTTACATACATTCGTGTTTGATTATGTCCCATTGCCGGGCTCATTATTCTCTTGCATTCAACACTACCTTTATCTGGCTAGTGCTCATTTGTGCCATTCGGCGTTATATTGTATTCAACATGTTTGACCTATTAATGTGAAATCCATCACTTATAAACAATCAATTTTATTCTTTATTCGACCCATTCAACTTCGAATAGTTGAACATATTTACTCACAATTTCTATATACGAGATTTTATAGTCCTAACTCGTAATCCAAGTTACTTTGATCTTTCAACCCGCGTTCACGTCTCTTGGTTTACGCATGTGTTTAATTCTTACCCATCCACCGGGTGTTTTACCGAAGTTGTTATTATTGCAACCCTCCCGGTATGCATTAAGACCTCGCTTCGGTTTTTATATTCTGACTTTATCGTTAAGTTCGACGTTTTACAAAAATGACCCGTTAAGGAACATATTTGCATTTTCCGGGTTCGAGTGTAAGTACACCCCCTCCCAATGCATATCTAACTCATCTTACATGTTTACATTCTCCGGGTTCGAGTGTAAGTATCACTCCCTCCCAATATTTGTCTAAATCGTTTTACATGCTTGATGTTTTCTGGGTTCGAGTGTAAGTACACTCCCTCCCAATACTTGTCTAAATCATTTTACATGCTTGATGTTTTCTGGGTTCGAGTGTAAGTACATTCCCTCCCAATACTTGTCTAAATCATTTTACATGCTTGATGTTTTCTGGGTTCGAGTGTAAGTACACTCCCTCCCAATACTTGTCTAAATCATTTTACGTGCTTCATGTTTTCTGGGTTCGAGTGTAAGTACACTCCCTCCCAATACTTGTCTAAATCATTTTACGTGCTTGTTTGTCCCTTCACCCGGGCTCATTATCCTAATGTAATACGCTCCCGTCACTTGGTTGTGCGTTTACATTATTATCAAATATTTTGCTTATCTGATTCATTTGGGTACTTTTTAAGTTAGTCCCATTTACCCCACCCTTACTACATCGGATGTAAATGTGTCCGCCATAAGAAGTTCATGGTATCATATGCCGCTACTTACTTGGCCAGAGTAAGCGATTAACACATGACACGCATGACCTTTTTATAGTTTTCACATCACGCCCTATGTAAGTAATACCTCTATCTGTTTTTCTTGGAAACAATATCCCGGATAGGTTTTCTATTCAGGTCTTTCCAAGTTTTCAATCTACATATGCAACTTTCAGTCTCTACATATCTGTTGCATATTACTATTTATGCAATGATTTAAAATGTGCACCTGATAATGCTTGCCCTAACGGGCTTCTCTTGCCATTAGCCTTGTTCGCGGTCGTTACGCGATTTAGTCCTTGATGGGCATGTTCCTCTTGTCATGCCTCGGACTGTTCCTCTATCACATCTTGCATTTGTTTAACCTTTGCCATCTTTAAATGTAAGTGTCCTTCAATCAAGACATTCACAAAGTTAGTAATGTCAACCTTACTAAATGCCTGTATCATAGTACAAGGCTTTTGTACTATATGTGTCAACGCACGTAATGTTGTTAACCATATCTATCATTTAATTTGGGGTAACGTGTATTTCACAATAACCCTATGTGTTGTTTACAACACTCTAATACGCTAAACGATTAACATACATACACTTACCGGATTTGCGATCAAGCCTCGAACCGAACACATTTGTCAACAACCTTGAGCTCTGATTACCAACTTGTAACACTCTAGTTATTATTTTAAAGGTTTTCGTATAAATTACGAAAACAGACATGTATTTAGTGTTATGTATCCTTAGACAATTCCGAGTAAATTAAAACTTTTACAATTCATAAGCTATTCTATGAACGTGATTGGGTTCGTCTTTAAAATTTACAACGAGGCAATGTGCGGAAGCATGAGTCTTTATTGTGTTCGGTTCTTCAGTTTGATCGTCTTCCGGCATCCCATAGTGTACCTACATTTCATAAACATGAAATGCTTAGTCATACAGGGTTTTAAACGTGTCTAAACGGGTTCGAGAAACAATTGATAACAAAACAACAATTTCAACCTGACCTCCACCATAAATTACGGTGGCACCGTAATTTACGGTGGCCACTGGTTTTACATGCCCCTACCGTAAACCAGTAGGGGGCTACCGTAAGACTTTCATCTCCACCGTAAATTACGGTGGCACCGTAATTTACGGTGGACTCTGCATCCAGCTTTTCCAATTTGCCGCAATTTTGACCCATTCATGTTTTTATCAAACGAAACATGTTTGTTTGATCCTTATTCTCACGGTAATCATAATTTCAATAATTACTATCATATTAGGTTCAAGTCACGGGTTCCTTACGTATCTTAAACCCATTTACGCTCCAATGCATGTTTTGACCCGTTAAGGGTGTTTATGCATATTTTGATCATGAAACGCTCTCATTCATTTCTAGCATTATCATACAACATTTCTTATCAAGTGATCTTCCACCACAAACTTATTTGTGGTGGACTTAAGGGGGAAATCTAAATAATCCGAGTTTTTCTCGTCGGATTACTAAATTTACGACAAAGACTCGTATAGAGTCATTTGACCAAAGGTTTACATCTTTTGCGACTTAATGCTTATTTCAATTACTTACTTGATCGTAAAACTCGTTTCAAAACTACCTTTAAAGGTAGTTTGTCCAATTTAGCTTATAAGGGCGTTTTAGTCCGTTTAGCCAATCATTTACGATGAAGGACTTTTGGAAGTATATTCGACCCGAAATCCCTCTTTTAACTTATGATTTTGTTTGAAAAGTCATTAAGCTTCCCACGCAATGTTCACTATATTAAACATTTGGTTTACTTATCAAGTAACCAAATGTTTATTTTGACTTCTATTAGCACTCGTTGAACCACATATTCTAAATGAGTGTTACCCTGTTTCACATACCTGGCGCGGGTCAATATATCAACCCGTTTTTAATACCTTGCTTTTATAACCGCTAATCCATGGCGTTGCTAATACCCATTTCACATTTACTCCTGAAATAATATAACTCGACAATAATCATTAGTCGTTATTGTCAAGAGGTGATATCTTCACCTTTTGACCCGTTTGGTCTAAGTGACCGGTTAGGTTGACGAGATGGCATTTATTACCAACTCATCTATACGACTCGCTCCGGTTTACACCGTGCGGTCATTTCACCTATTGATCGTTCCCTAACGCTTTTTTTTAGCCTATCATAGCTTACGCCATTCGGTGCCTTTCGAAATCAATAGTTATGGTCAACACGTGACCAATTTACCGTTTTACCCTTATCGTTTGTTTTGGTTTACCCTAAAAGGCAACCATTCCAACGTTTCATTTCCCTTTTGTCATAAAATAATCGAATTACTGCTTTTAAGTCTTTTCTAAACCATCAACATGGTTTCTTGTCATGCTTGTCTAACTTGTTCCGTGCGTCTACATGCCGGAACATCATACCGCAAATTATGAATTTATCTTATTCGTAACTAATACGATAAGAGGATATTCTAAAATACAAGACTAGTGTAAGCCATACTTACCTCGCATCCGAATACGCTTTTTCTTCTCGTGCTTGATTCGTTTGACCGCTTCTTTCCCAAGCCTCCACCTAGCTTGTAGAGAGTGTCAAACTATTATTATAATCCGTTTTATCCCATGTCTCATGTAATTAGTCAAATTTGCCAATTACATGTTTTAATTGAATTTCAACACTTTACTTCTCATGTAGGCATTTTATCAAACACCTAATAGGCATACTTCTACACATTTGCTAACTAGTTCACAACTAGTTATTTTTACCAAGATTAACATCAAAATTCAAACTTTCATGTCTAGTGTTCATGAACTACACTTAGTACTAGTATCATAACATCAATATTCATCAATTTAACACTCTAATTCAAGTGTTCATCTTCTTGTCATAAAACCCACTTAGCACACATATGGGTAATCATCAAATTTCTATTTTTCAACACTAGTTTATCAAATTATTAACTAGGGTTGTTCCTAAACATGGATTTCATCACAATAACACTCATAGATTCAACATTCATTCCAGAATTTCGATTATGATTGTTCATCATAATCTCAAAGTATCACCAAATCATAAAATTCGACATACCTTGTGATCCCCACGACTAGGTGATCATTTATATGTGTTCATGCATCGATTTGGGTCTTGATTTGAGCTTCAATTTGTTGAGATTGTTGGAGCTAGGGTTTTGGAGCTCTTGCTCCTTCTCCTGGACTACTTCACGCACGCACACACACATCTAGTGTGTGTGTTGTGTTATATTTTTAAGTTATAATTCCATTTTCAAGTTACCCGGCTTTGGTCCCTCGTGTTTGGTTAGTTATTAATTAGGTTACAACCTAAATTACTTTCAATAATATTCCCACTTATTAACTAGGTTTTACATTTCTAGTTAACTTAGCGGGTTCGGGAATATTTATGACTAAGTTTATTTTAGGTCCCGTTAACTCGGGCCTTTTATCCATTTTGTTTCCTTAAAAGCTTTTATTCACCTTTTAGTTAATATTAGGATTATTTATTTAAGTCCTAATATTCACCGGGTTAAATTTTACCACTAATGGTATTTTTACCAAGTCATTAATATTAACGTGGTTTGATTACCAAACCCGTTTTTGGGGTGTTACAGGCTCATATCTTATATCATAGGCACTAAGCTTTACTGCCCATTTAGCCATCCTTCCGGACATCTCTGGTTTCTTGAGGACATTCTTAATTGGAAAATTAGTTTTAACAATAATAACATGTGTTTCAAAATAATGTCTTAACTTAGTAGATGCCATAATTAATGCAATAATAAGTTTTTCAAGGTGTGAATACCTGGATTCAGCATCAAGTAAACTCTTACTTACATAATAGACAGGATATTGTGTACCTTCATGATCCTTAACAAGGACTGCACTTACTGCTTTTGAGGATACCGCAAGATACAAGGATAACACATCTCCCTTTTCTGGTTTCATCAATGCTGGAGCTGAGGATAGGTATTCTTTGAGGGCTCGTAAAGCACTCTCATGCTTCTCAGCCCACTCGAATTTCTTGTTCTTCCTTAGGATATCATAGAAATCTTTACACTTCTCTGAGGATTTGGATATAAATCAGTTTAAAGCTGCTATCCTGCCTGTTAGCCTTTGCACATCCTTAGCGTTGGCAGGAGATTTGATATTCACCAATGCTTTGATTTGTTCCGGGCTTGCTTCAATGCCCCTCTTGGTTACCATATATCCTAAGAATTTACCTGCTTTAACACCAAAGTGACATTTTGAAGGATTAAGCTTCATGTTATATCTGTCAAGGATATCAAATGCTTCCTCCAAGTCTCTTAGGTGATCCTCAGCTTTTATGGATTTCACCACCATATCATCTATGTACACTTCCATAGTCTGTCCAATCTGATCCTTGAACATCATATTCACCAGCCTTTGATATGTTGCACCTGCATTCCTTAATCCAAACGGCATAGCAATATAACAATATAAACCGGTTGGGGTCATAAAAGCCGTATCCTCTTGGTCAGATGGTTCCATCTGAATTTGTTGGAATCCAGATGAAGCATCCATAAAAGTTAACAGTTCATGACCCGCCATTGCATCCACCATGGAGTCAATGTGGGGTAATGGGAAAGGATCATTGGGACATGCCTTATTTAAATCAGTGGAATCGACACATACCCTCCACTTTCCATTTTTCTTTTGAACAACAACCACATTGGCCAGCCATCTTGGATACTTTACTTCCCTAATCATACCTGCTCGTAGCAATCTCTCTACCTCTTCCTGGATAATGGCATTTCTTTCTGGTGCAAACTTCCTCCTTTTTTGATGGATTGGTTTGAATGACCTGTCAATGCCATGTTTATGAGTGATAATATCCTTAGATATACCTGTCATATCCTCATGTTTCCATGCAAAGGTAGACTTTCTTCTTTTGAGGAAGGATACAAGGTCTTCTTTCATCTTGCCAAGGATCCCTGATCCGATGTAGATTTTGGATTCAGGATCATCAGGATCCATGAGGATTTCGACCACATCCTGCTCTCTTGCCTCCAAGACATCCCTTGGAGGATACTTTAATTACTATTGCTCCCTTGATTTCGAGGCTGGTTTCATTGATGAGGTGTAACAATCCTTAGCCTCCTGCTGATCACTATCGATCTTGACTATTCCCCAAGGGCTAGGGAGCTTCACACATTGATGGTAGGTGGATGGGACTGCCTTCATATCGTGTATCCAGGGCCTGCTAAGGATAACATTACAACAAGATAAACAGTCAATAACACAAAATTTTTGATAATTATGTAATCCTTCCACATAAATTGGGAGTTTGATGTCCCCCAGGGTTCTCTTAGTTTCGCCACTAAATCCCACAAGCACGGAGGATCTTGGTGTGATATCTGATTCAGGGATACCCATTTTCTTCAGAACATCTAGCTGGATAATGTTTATTGAGCTTCCTCCGTCAATAAGGATCCTGCGGACAAAATGGTTAGAAATAAAAAAAGTAATAACTAAACTATCATGATGAGGATCCTGGATGTCAACACGATCATCCTCATCAAAGGTTATGACTTTTCCTTCCGAGACACTCGATGTTCGAATAGGTCTTTCTCCATTATCCATTTTAGCTTCCTTTGCATGCCTTTTAGCTGCTGGGAAGGATGTACCACAGATGTCTGATCCTCCAGAAATAAAGTTTATCACTTGTGCATCTGCCGGAGGGGCTGGAGCTTTTTCGGGGATCCTTTCAGGATCCTGAGTCCTTGGCTTTTTTCTTCCCAGCAACTCTTTTAAATGCCCCTTGCTCAGCAGATATCCAATTTCCTTTCTCAATGCGATGCATTCCTCTGTTAAATGCCCAAAATCCTCATGGTATGCACACCACTTTGATTTGTCTTTAATTGCGGCCGGTTTGTCATTTTTTCTGGGCCATCTGGCTTTTTCTCCTAGATTCTGCATCGCAAGGATTAGTTCATGGTTATCAACGGAAAAACAATATTCAGAAATTGGAGGATAATCCTCATCATCATCTTCTTGGTCAACAGTATGCACATTCTGGTTGTCAGTTCTGTTATAGGATTTGAATTTGTTGTTCTTGAACGAGGATCCTTGCTTTTCTTGTTTTGAGGATCCTGCTAGTCTCTCCTGGATCCTCTTGTCATCCTCTAGCCGGATGAACCTGAGTGCCCGAGTCCTTACTTCATCTAGGTTCCTGCATGGTGTCATAACAAGATCATCATAGAACAATGAATCCCTAAGTAATCCCATTTTGAAGGCCTCAACAGCCGTGGCTATATCCAAGTTGGGAATGTCCAAGGATTCTTTACTAAATTTGGTTATGTAATCCCTTAATGATTCATTATGACCCTGAGTTATCCTATATAAATCACTAGTCAATCGTTCAAATTTTCTACTACAAGAAAATTGATTATTGAATAAGTTAACTAGATTAGCAAATGAAGTAATAGAGTAAGGGGGAAGACTTAGCAGCCATTTGAGAGCTGGTCCAGTAAGAGTGGATCCAAATCCCTCGCATAGGCACGCTTCCTTTAACCTTTCTGTAATCGGATTGATCTCCATCCTCTCCCTGTATTGTGCTATGTGTTCCTCAGGATCCGTTGAACCATCATACAGCTTCATAGTTGGAATATGGAATCTTTTGGGTATCTTAGCATCACAAATTGGTGGTGCAAAACGAGATATCTTATGGCTTCCATCTGCAATCTCCGGGATAGGTTTGACCACCCCTGGAACACTTGATATCATATCCTTCAGTTTTTGCAGCTCTTTGGCCATAACATGGTTGATACCTGCATCCTGCATGAATCCATGGTTAGTGGTAAGAGAATTATTAAAAGTGTTACCTCCCATTGGGCTCAAGTTAGGAACACTGGATGTGAATCCATATTGCTGGGACTCTGGGATGATGGAGGGACCAGTGGAAGCAATGGTCTGCATTGGAATAAAATCTCCCTGATGGACATCTGAACTTCCTGTTTGCAAACTCTTCAAGGATCCTGGCATCTGGAAGGATCCCTGAAACTGGGATGATCCTGGAACAAAGGAGGATCCTTGAACCTGGGATGATCCTGGAACAAAGGAAGATCCTTGAACCTGCTGTGCTCCTGAGTAGGCTCCTGAATTCATGAAGGATCCCATATGCTGAGGATAGGATCCCGCCGGCTGGAAATATGAACCTGATGCCTGAGTCACTATTGCTGAATCGTAGTGCACTCCTCTTGGTCCACCCACATGTTGAACGTCTGGAACCTCTGATGGCTGAGAAGTAATCATCGGAGTATCAAAATTCAAAGATTTGGGCACCAGTGAAGAATGATCCTCTGCCGCTTTCTTTTGTTTCTTGAGATCTCCGATTTCTTTGAGGATCCTGTCATTGGTCTTGTCCTGTTGCTGTATATGATCTCTCATCTGCAAAATCAAAGTAAATATGTCACTAGTAGTGGGAGTATAGGAAGCAGAAGAAGTTGGAGGTTTAGAGAAAATAGGAGTTGGTTTCTTCTCAGCATTTTTCTAAGATCCAGCTGGTGGTGGAGGCAAAGGTGGAATGCCCTGAGATGAATTGACCGCAGACATCGCAGTAGAGGTATTCTTCACCGATGAAGCCATGTATTCGTATGCAACGATCCGGAATGATCACCAACAGAAAACTTTCTTATGAATGAAGCACCAATTGCCCCACGGTGGGCGCCAAACTGTTTTGGTCAAAAATCACACAAGAATAATGCAACCAAACTCTCTGTAACGGGGAATGATGCTTGAAATGATGAATAAAGAAAAGGATCACTTAAATGTAAATTTCACAAGTGACACAAAGATTTATACGAGGAAAAAGCTCTTGATCAATGAATGATCTCCGGCATAAAAAACCTCGGGTGATGGAAACTACCGAACACCAAGTTCAAATATAATAAATAATGTTTACAACTTCGGATAGTAACGAGCTAGGTACAAGGATCACTATGGTGTAGTATGCTAGAGCGTGTAAGAAATGTGTCGTCCCCTGCCAAATGCTCGAGAGTGCAGTTTATATAAGTGTGTGTGGTTGAATTTAGGCAAGTCACCTAACTACTAGCTCGTTACCCCGTTTAGAAATAGAAGTGAATTAGCCTAACAAACTATCCGTAATTTGTGCTAAGTTTCCATATTCTCCACAACGTCCATTTCTGGTTATGCATGTGCGAAATTAGCGTGGAAGATTCCTTAATGACATTGCCAAGACCAGGTCCAACTTGTAATTCCTGCAAAACAACATGAAATTCAAAGAGAACAATCGTTAGTATGAGGATCCTTAGGATGATCCATGATCCTGATCCTGAAGCTTTTCTAAGGATCACTATCTGCCACAGAAACAAGGATCACTGTTAGGATATCATGTAAGGATCACAGGTCATTAATAATCCTGCCCTAACACTTCCTGTGGGTGAGCGGGCGTTCCCCTTAAAATAAAATGAACTAGTGTATTATATTATACTCTTTAAAATCACAATCGCCCCCATAAAATTTTGCAATCGTACCCCATAAAATCCAGCAAACCACGGTTGGAAGCTAGTTGAGAAAAGGGAAGTAACATAATCGGTGGTTTTTTTTTTCCGGCTTAACAAGACTACTGCACTATTAGCTTTTAAGTTGAAGACGAGGAGAGGAAAAAGAAAGTGAACAGAAAGAGAGATGGGTTGTTCTTTTTTAAGGCTCAATCTAAAGAGCCATTTCCTCGGAAAAAGAGGGGATGGTTCAGTAGGGGAGCACATGAGCCTAGGAAGCGTATGAAAAAGTTACAAGAGCAGAGAGCACTAGCCGCAGCTAAAAGAGAAACTGATGCATATGCCCAGGATATGCTTAATAGGGGAATAGTCAATATTCATATCTTAGCAACCACTGCAGCTGACCCTAACCTGGAGCAAATGCTAGCACCCCAGCCACAACCACCAATTCCTGATCAACCGATGGAGATAGAAAACCCTGAAAACCAAGTAGAAATGCATGACTTCAATCCAGAGGAAATACCTAGGGTACCCGCACCAAATCCCTTAGACCCAAATTACGACCCATGGTGGGATGATAATAGGAACTATGTGCAACGCTACCCGAAACACGAAGACATGCTCATGCAAAACCTAGGAGCCTATCCAGGGTTAGATCCTCTAGATCCCTATTTCGACAACGATGTGTACATTAGGGAGATCTTAGAGAACCCTTACCCATTTCAGGCCCCTACACCTCCATACCAGGAACCCTCACCCCAGATTCCAAACCCAGTCCTAGAACCTGCACCCCCAATGAGTGCAAACAATGTACAAGAACTTAGGACTTTTGGTGAGGAAATTTTAGAAAATAGTGAGAGAATGCGACAGGTGGGAGAGCGTCTCGTATGGAAATACGACGAACGCAATATGGATTTTTGGATGAATCGATATCCTTGAATCGATGGTGGAGACGGTAGAAATAATAATAATAAATAATATAATAATAAAATATGTGTGTATGTGTATAAAAAAACTACGGATGCCTATTATTAGTAGTGTGACTTTAAATTTCAGTTATGTAACACCTCGAAATTTTGTGTCCAATGATGTGTTAACACGTGTCATTTGTTTACACGTGGCATCTATAATAAATAAAGGACTAATTTTGACAAACCTTGAAAGTATGTAAATTCGAGGGTTATAAATGTCAACAAGGGTAAATATACTGTATAGTATCCCTAAATAATGCTTAAACCTTCGAACGAATAAATTATAGATCGTACAAAAACAAAACGCGGAAGAAAGTGAGAGATTACAAACTACAGGGGTTAACTGTGTCAACATGTTTAATAATACCTCTGAGTGACCCTTTAACGTTCCAAAGACTTTGTAACGGTATTATACCCTCACTAAAATAATATATATGAATTTCGCGAAGTTTCGATATGAAACGAGAAAGTTACGACCGAATTCGTAGAAGAAGGGTTAAAAGCGTCAACAGTGAAAGCTAAGGCTTTCCAATATAATTAATAAATAAACCGGGGACTTTATAATGCGGGTAAATAACACGAGGCCCCTATCGGTAAATAACCGAGGGCCAAACCGCAAAGTTACCCCTTCAAAACCGAAAGGTCAGGCGAATCATTACGAAAGATTTCGTTATTAATGGTCAGATTCTGTAATCATTATAAAAGATTTGAGAAATTCAGAAAATATAACCTCTCGCCACCCGCGTAAGGTTTAGACATAAGTTGAGGCGGGCAGCGAGCCTCCTCACTAACTCGCCTGGTTTCTTAATCTTTAGGCGACCCGCATTATAATGTATGGGAACTCCCATGCGGGCCGCGTAAAGTGCCCAGATGCAGAATTGTTGTAACTACTTGGCTTTTGGAGCTTTTGAACGATCATGAGCCAACAAATGGGGCATGGGCACCCTATGCTCGACCCATAACACTTAGGGGACATCTACCCATCACCCCTGACCTGTTGTAGGTGTTTGTAATGATCATACATCCTTGACATTGGCTATAAATACCAAGGTTATGAGCATATGTTTACCACACCTCAAACAACACCTCTCTGATCATTCTAAGTGCTCCCAAGCATTCTCTTCTGCTCCATATTCAAGTACTAACTTCTGTAAGTTACCTTGATCATCCATAATTCAGTTTATGCTTAGTTTTTAGCTAAAAACCAAACCGTCGTAACTACGGTTTGACTTTACAATAAATCAGTAATGGTTCAGTCTTATGACGAATCAAAAGTGGTTATGAGTTGGTATTTATGTGGGTAATAAACCTCTAAAATGGTTCCCCCTGATCACCACTCTAACTATGTCAAATGTCGAGTCAAACGTGCGGTTAAAAAGTCAACAGAAAGCTATTTTAGCGATTTATGCATAATCTGTAATGTATATGTTATGGAACCTGTTTTGACAATCATAAAACATGATAATAAGTATATAAACCTGTTTGCGCTCGTTTGAATCGATCATTTACTATATTGAACCGGTTCGGAGCCGAAAGTCGCATAAGTTTGACTTTTGCTTTGACTTCAGTTCTGACCCGTTTTAGTGAGGTATAAATATACCTTAGGACTCTCTTAGGACCAGGTCACATGTTGGTATACACCTCTGTGGTCGGTTCATGAGTTATCCGAGACTTTTACGTATTTCCGTCATTCGCCTAAAAGTTGACCGTAACGGCCTTTTAAAATTAAAACGAGTATTTCGGACACGTGAACGGACCAAAACCTTGCTTGTTAAATTATAAGCATGTCCTTAAAGTTTCACGTCAATCCGAGGCCTAGAATGAGAGTTATGCTAAAAGGCGCACTTTTAAGAAAGTTTTGTAATTAACGGTGCAATTAGCATGACGCCCATCTAACCCAAGTTTTCGTCACCAAAACATTTACCCACTGTGGTAAAATAATATTTTGGGAATTTTAAAGATTTTTAATAATTTTTACCTTGCTCATAACCTGCGGTTATGGCTACGGTTCGGTTAATACCGAATATGCCCTTTTTGGCCAAAACGGGAGTTCTACAAGGTCTTTTGACCCGATTCCAGTTGCTACTGGTTTTAAATAATAAATAAAGTATTTTAAGCTTTATAAGCTGTTCGGGAAACTCAGAATTCCTGTAGAACTCGAAAAGCCTTTTTAAAGTCTTTAAAATGACCGAAAAGCCCCTACGGGGCATAATATTAACTTAAACTCGTTACGGGCATTACGGAAGGTATCCTACTGATACCAAAATACTTTTAAGGCATATTGACTTAGGAAATAAGCGTAGGACACTTATGGTTAACCGTTTCGCCTATTTGCGCACACGGTACGGCTCATGAAACTAGTTTTCGTGCAATAGCCGATATGGGTCAAATTATATTATTTGAACCCCAAAATCCAGAGTATGAACCATAAACCCATATAAAACAAGTCACTGAACTTGTTGGGTCCAAATCATACTCCATTCTCGGTTTTCGCCTTTTCGTGCGAATTAACCATATCTATATATCGGAATCAACCGGTTTAAGCTACGGCTAATATAAGGACCGTTAGGATTCTAAGAGGTTAATTAAAACCTTCGTTCCAGATTAGGAGCCCCAGTAAAAGCTATCGGTGACTTGATCTAAATTAAGGATTAATACTTGCAAAGGTAAATACTTTAACTTATTTTCCCTATATGGGCTTGGGTTACGGTATATTAATACCGCTTGATTGAGCATTATATAATTCCATCGCTTAGGTGGTTAATTGATTAAATATGATCGGCTCATTTAAACAGTTTTGTTGCTTATAAGCCTTTGGGGGGTTTAATGACCGTTGTCCCGGATATCCTTGGCATCATTTTACGAAATGGCCACGACCATCGACATCCCGGTGTAGGCGTACACCCGGTATAAAGTGTCGACATTAAAATTAAAAGACGTAGCCGTTGGTTTTTGTACTACGGTTTTACGCAAACGTGGTGTGTCTATAAATCTTTAACCCGGCACGACCCGGGCTACTGAACGCATAAAAGAACATGTAAAACGTTCACAAGATCATTATGAATTTTCCCAAGTTATAAAAGAGTTTGTGCCTTGTGCATTCAAATCAATTTTAATAAACATTTTCAAATGTGTCAGTTGAATGTATTTACCAGTGTAAACTGACGTATTTTCCCCAAAAAGATTAAGTGCAGGTACCTAAACGTAATTGGCTGGTATTAGCTCCCTAGCGTCGGGATAAGCCTCGCAAGCTTGATTGCAGTATCTAATGGAACAATACTTTACCTTTATTTACGATCCACTGTGGATATTCAACTTCTGTAATACATTGATATTATCACCAGAGGCTGAAATATATATATTTATCTTATGCTTCCGCTGTGCATTATATAATTGTGTGGTTTGACTATATTGTTGCCAACATCGTCACGGTAATCCCCCACCGGACCCACCGGTGAGACACGTGGAAATCGGGGTGTGACAGGTTGGTATCAGAGCCAACATTGAGTGAATTAAACACTACCCTATTGTGTTTAATCTCAGTGACACAATTGCACATACTTGAGTCTAGACCATAACTTAGGACAAATTCGGATTATTACTCCTTTTTGTCTTTATTTTCGATTTGATTTTTAATAAGTTTTGGAGCAGGAAAATGCCACCTGTTATATTCCGAGGAAGAGGAAGGGGACGTAGAGGCCGAGGAGAAATCGTGACACATCACGATCAAGAAGCTGGACCATCTGGTACAAGACATCCTTCGATGACAAGGAGCGAAGAGCCACAACGACGAAGAGATCTTTACGAACCCGCGAGGCATTCCACTTCGCACAGCTCAACGCCATCCTACCGACACTCCTTTGGGCCAGATTCAGAAAATAATCCCAACAACCCACAACCTTCCTTCATACCTCTACAACGTTCGGTTTCGCACCGGAATTATGACGACCCTACTCCATACTACGTAGCTCAGTTTAATCCGGCTGACTACATACAGGAACCTTCAGGTTTTGTTCCACTAGGGCCACAAGACCATTTTTCTGAAGATCCCATGGAGGAAGATGAGGATCCAACTGAACCAGCTCGTGGTACGCCCACGCATCCGATAGAAGTATCTGATGGATCTTCATATCATGGTCCGCAGTATCAAGGCCCAGACAGCTTTATGGCCTTGTTTGACCGACATGAGTGGTACAACACACCATCTCATCAGACATCGCAACCGAGACATCCACAGGATCCCTCTGAGGATTCACGCTTTGAGGCAGTTACGCCACCACCTCCGCCTCCGGCACAACCAGTTATACCTGATCCGCCGAGGCGTAGGAGGACAAATGCTCGTATGTCTACACGAGGAGGAGGGGGTATCCACTTCAGCACTCCTCGACATTCTAGTAGTAGCCACTATCCGCCGCTACAAGAAGAAGGACCTTCAAGTCCTATACAGGAGGCGAACTCCGCACCAGCTGCACGAAATTCGCCACCATTTGGGTATGACCAACCCATACCTGCTTATACGGGTCCAACGGCTTACAACCCGTTCGAACCGTCACAAGCACAATACAACTACGGCTATGAGCGCGACCCCTATGTGGTGTCGGCAAGATATAATGCGCGCTACCCTGACGGAGCACATGGAAACATGGGACCACCGGACTACTCAGCTCATGGGTATCCAATACCTCCCAGACCTCCAGTTCCGCATCAAGCGCCACAACCACGTTTCTCTCCTCCTGAACAGGAAGAAATACTCCATCGACTAGATCGTGTGGAGAGAGAGTTCGAAGAAGAGAAAAAGAGCCACCGAGGATTTCTCAAAGGCTTGGCGAACCTACTAAAGGGCAAAAAGAAGAAACGTGACCACTAGCCTCTTAATAGTTGTACTACTGTAATTCCTACTTTAAAATAAGTCCCTGTGTGGACAACTTATCGTATTTCAGTCCCTACGTGGACTTATCTTTAGTCCTTGCATGGACACCTATCTTGTATTAGTCCCTGCGTGGACTTGTCACTTATTTTAAACCCTCTATGAGGTATGTACTATTTGAAAGACCCGTTTAGGGCAATATGTAATTGTATTTGAGATTTTGGAATGTATGTTATGAGTTTTGTTTTAATATATATAAAATAAATCAAAACCATTCCTTTTATATTGATCTGCCTAAATAAAGAATCTTAAAGGGTAAAACCTAGCTTGGGGTCTTTTAAGATCTAGTCAAGATGGTACGACCTAACTGAAAAGATTCTGATTCCCTGTTAACCTCTGTACGCATGTTAACATTCATGGCAGATGTGATTCGCTATAATCACGCACGTCATTCTTATACAATAATCCTTTAAGGATTTCAAAACCCAACTAAATGATTTATAAATCGCGGGTTAAATCACCAATGAAGGTGATCAGTATTATAAAAACATCCATTAGTGATGCAGTGCCTACGGGCCAGAATTATTAAAACATCCATTAGTGATGTAGTGCCTACGGGCCAATATTATAAAAACATCCATTAGTGATGCAGTGCCTACGGGCCAATATTATAAAGACATCCATTAGTGATGCATTGCCTACGGGCCAACATATTAAAACATCCATTAGTGATGTAGTGCCTACGGGCCAATATTATTAAAACATCCATTAGTGATGTAGTGCCTACGGGCTAGTATTATAAAAAAAACATCCGTTTGAGATGTAGTGCCTACGGGCCAACCATACTAAAACATCCATTAGAGGTGTAGTGCCTATGGGCCATAATAATTGTCTTATAAAGACAAAAGACAGTGGTGGTCTATGACTCCCTGTCAGATAGAGATAAAAGAACTACGGTTCAACTCTCTATGCCTTGATTCTCTGAAATCTCGGCTAACATTATAAAACATCATCATGATTAGGCTTTATGCCGCCAATACTATTTATATAGTTAAAATAGGATATATTCAGATCCTAATATTTAATGAAATAAAAAGTTAACCAAATATGGTCTCTGTACCATGGTTGACAAATTGTCATAAAAGACAATCATATAATAATCTCCTAAATTAAAATTTTGTTATCTTCTGTAACAGATTCAAGTTACAAATGGCGGATCCCAATGGAGAGAACAGCCACACAAATGAAGATGACTATGACAATGCGTCAGTACATTTGACAGGCGCAAAACTGAAGGCTCTGATCAACAATGCTGTCCAGGCAGCTATTGATCGTCAACATACTGAGTCTCAAGGCAGAACTGTGTCAAAACCACCCTCTAAACCAAAGACACACTCCAAACCACCCTCTGAACCCAAGAAAGATGACGACAAACATTCGTCTACTGAGCACAGCGTTCATCGCGATAGAGAATATACTGATGCGTCCAGTGCTAAGGGTTGCACCTACAAATACTTTGTATCATGTAAGCCCCGTGAATTTACAGGGGAGAAAGGTGCGGTTGATTGTATCACCTGGCTAGACGAGATGGACACGATAGTGGACATCAGCGGGTGCGCTGAGAGGGATGTGGTTAAGTTTGTGTCCCAGTCATTCAAGGGCGAGGCCCTGGCGTGGTGGAGAGCTCTGGTGCAGGCTTCAGGTAAGTCTGCCTTGTACAAAATGTCATGGGGGGAGTTTATTACCCTCATAAAAGAAAACTACTGCCCTCAGCACGAGGTTGAGAAGATTGAGGCAGATTTTGTCTCACTAGTGATGACAAACCTGGATTGTCAAGCTTATCTGACAAGCTTTAACACTATGTCACGCCTGGTGCCATATCTTGTGACACCAGAACCACGAAGGATTGCCCGTTTCATTGGGGGCTTAGAGCCGGCGATCAAGGCCAGTGTAAAGGCCTCTAGGCCGACGACCTTCAGGTCAGTTACTGACCTCTCCTTGTCTCTTACACTTGATGCAGTCCGTCTGAGGGCACAAAGGAGCAAGGAGGCTGAAAAGCGAAAACGTGAGGATGATACCTCACGAAAGTCTGGGAAAAAGCACCGTGGAAACGGTGAAGGCAAGAGAGGGTCGGAAGCAAAGAAGGAGGGGCAAGCTGATGGAAGACCTCACTGCAAGGTCTGCAAGAAACCTCACTCCGGGAAGTGTAGGTTTGCGTCTGGTTCACAGTCGCAACAAAGGACTCCACCCTGTGGGCTATGCAAGTCCAGGGATCATAAGACAGTGGAGTGCAAAAAGATAAAGGACGCAACCTGCTTTAATTGTAATGAAAAGGGGCACATAAAGAGTAATTGCCCGAAGTATGCCAAGAAGGCGGAAGAAACGAAGAAATCAAATGCGAGAGTTTTTCGCTTGGATGCAAAGGAAGCGGTTAAGGACGACAATGTGCTTACAGGTACTTTTCTCGTAAATAATATATTTGCAAGAGTACTATTCGATTCTGGCGCTGACAAGTCCTTTGTAGACCAGAAATTTTGCCAACTACTAAATATGCCAATCAAAACCCTTGACGTGAAATACGAAGTAGAGTTAGCAGACGGAACGATAGAAACCGTCTCTACCGTTCTAGAAGGATGTGAAATATCCATTAGGAACCATTCTTTTCCTTTATCTCTACTTCCTTTCAAACTTGCGGGTTTTGACATCGTGCTAGGCATGGACTGGTTATCCCATAACCAGGCCCAAATCATTTGTGCCAAGAGGCAAATAGTTTTAAAGACTCCGAGTGGTGAATCTCTTACCATTCGAGGGGATACGCATTACGGATTGCCCGAAGACGTATCTATGCTGAAAGCTTCAAGGTGTTTGAACAGAGGCTGTGTAATTTACATGGCTCAGGTGATAATAGAAGAACCAAAGCCAAAGATCGAGGATCTTCCTGTCATTTCTGAATACCCCGAGGTTTTTCCTGAAGAACTACCTGGTTTGCCACCAGATAGACAAGTGGAGTTCAGAATTGACATCATTCCTGGAGCAGCTCCGATAGCAAGAGCACCTTACAGATTAGCGCCAACGGAAATGAAAGAACTGAGGACCCAGTTGGATGAACTGCTGGCGAAAGGTTTTATCAGACCTAGTTCATCTCCCTGGGGAGCTCCTGTCCTATTTGTAAAGAAGAAGGACGGATCAATGCGGTTGTGCATCGACTATAGAGAGCTGAATAAAGTTACCATAAAGAATAGATATCCTTTACCAAGGATCGATGACCTATTCGATCAGCTACAAGGAGCAAGCTACTTCTCCAAGATCGACTTAAGGTCGGGTTATCATCAACTAAGGGTCAGAGATGAAGATGTACACAAGACTGCATTTAGGACTCGCTATGGTCATTACGAGTTCTTAGTGATGCCTTTTGGGCTCACAAATGCACCGGCTGCGTTCATGGATCTCATGAATCGCGTTTGCAAGCCGTATCTAGATAAATTCGTCATAGTCTTCATCGACGATATCCTTATTTATTCCAAGAATCAAGCTGACCACGAGGAGCACCTTCGTTGCATTCTCGAATTACTACAGCGTGAGAAACTCTACGCCAAATTCTCGAAATGTGAATTCTGGCTACGAGAAGTTCAGTTTTTAGGACACGTTGTGAGTAAGCGTGGTATCCAAGTGGATCCCGCTAAGGTAGAGGCAGTCATGAACTGGCAAGAACCAAAGACGCCTACCGAAATCCGTAGCTTCCTGGGATTAGCAGGATACTACCGGAGATTTATTGAAAATTTTTCGAGGATTGCTGCGCCATTGACTTCCTTGACCAAGAAGAAAGAAAAGTACATTTGGGGCCCGAAGCAGCAAGAGTCCTTCGAAATACTGAAGCAGAAGCTAAGCAACGCACCTGTGTTAACCTTACCTGAGGGTACAGATGAATTCGTAGTTTACTGCGATGCATCACACACAGGCATGGGGTGTGTGCTTATGCAGAAGGGCAAGGTGATTGCCTATGCTTCAAGGCAATTAAAGGTGCATGAAAAGAATTACACCACCCATGATTTGGAGTTGGGTGCCGTTGTATTTGCACTGAAGTTGTGGAGGCACTACCTTTATGGTATCAAATTTGTGATTTATTCTGATCACAAAAGCCTCCAGCACCTGTTCAACCAGAAGGAGTTGAACATGAGACAGCGCCGTTGGATGGAAACCCTGAATGATTATGACTGTGAAATCAGGTACCATCCTGGCAAGGCGAATGTGGTCGCCGATGCATTGAGCAGGAAAGAAAGGGTAAAACCCATTCGAATCAATGCCAAGAGCATTGAAGTTAAAAATAATTTGATGGAAAGGATATTAGCTGCGCAGCGTGAGGCTGTGTTGGAAGCTAATTATCCAAATGAAAAACTGGGAGTAACTGAGGAGCAGTTGACTCTTAGCAAGGATGGAATCCTAAGACTGAATGGACGTATATGGGTTCCAGTTTACGGAGGACTACGTGATGTTGTTCTCCAGGAAGCCCATAGTTCCAAATACTCAGTCCATCCTGGTGCTGATAAGATGTACCAAGACTTAAAGGCAAATTATTGGTGGATAGGCTTGAAAAAGTCTGTAGCCGCCCATGTAGCAAAGTGCTTGACTTGTGCTCAAGTCAAAGCCGAGCACCAAAAGCCATCTGGCTTGCTACAACAGCCTGAGCTTCCCGAGTGCAAGTGGGAATGCGTAACTATGGACTTCATAACCAAGTTACCCAAAACCAAGAAAGGAAACGATACAATATGGGTCATAGTCGATAGGCTGACTAAATCAGCTCATTTTCTACCCATTAAGGAGACATATAGCTCCGATATGTTAGCCCAACTTTATGTTGATAAGATTGTAGCCTTACACGGCATACCTGTGTCTATTATCTCCGACAGGGATACTAGATACACATCTCACTTCTGGAAAAGTTTCCAGCAATCTTTGGGCACGCGTTTAAATTTTAGTACGGCTTACCATCCACAGACGGACGGTCAAAGTGAGCGTACTATCCAAACGCTAGAAGACATGCTTCGTGCATGTGCGATCGGTTTAGGTGGTAACTGGGATAAAAACCTACCCCTGATCGAATTCTCCTACAATAATAGCTACCACACCAGCATAAAGGCTGCGCCTTTTGAGGCATTATATGGTAGGAAATGCAGATCGCCTGTTTGTTGGGCGGAAGTAGGAGAGGTCCAATTATCGGGACCAGAGATTGTTTTCCAGACGACGGACAAGATTGTCCAGATCCGGGAACGTCTCAAGGCTGCCCGCGATAGGCAGAAGAGCTACGCTGATCCAAAGCGTAAGGATTTTCACTTCGAAGTAGGTGAAAAAGTATTACTTAAGGTGTCACCCTGGAAGGGGGTGATGCGTTTCGGCAAGAAGGGCAAGCTGAGTCCGAGATACATAGGGCCTTTTGAGGTCATTGAACGAGTCGGATCAGTTGCCTATAAACTAAACTTGCCTGAAGAGCTCAATGGGATTCACAATGTGTTCCACATCTGCAATCTCAAAAAGTGCTTCGCCGACGAGTCGTTGGTGATTCCACACACAGATGTGCATATAGATGAGAGCTTAAAGTTTATAGAAAAACCCTTGTCGATTGAAGATCGACAGGTGAAGAAGCTTCGCAGAAAGCACGTACCGATTGTAAAAGTCAAATGGGATGCTCGTAGAGGTCCTGAATATACGTGGGAAGTCGAAGCTACAATGAAAGAAAAATACCCCTATTTATTTGAGTAAATCTCGGGTCGAGATTTATTTTAAGGGGGTGAGGATGTAACACCTCGAAATTTTGTGTCCAATGATGTGTTAACACGTGTCATTTGTTTACACGTGGCATCTATAATAAATAAAGGACTAATTTTGACAAACCTTGAAAGTATGTAAATTCGAGGGTTATAAATGTCAACAAGGGTAAATATACTGTATAGTATCCCTAAATAATGCTTAAACCTTCGAACGAATAAATTATAGATCGTACAAAAACAAAACGCGGAAGAAAGTGAGAGATTACAAACTACAGGGGTTAATTGTGTCAACATGTTTAATAATACCTCTGAGTGACCCTTTAACGTTCCAAAGACTTTGTAACGGTATTATACCCTCACTAAAATAATATATATGAATTTCGCGAAGTTTCGATATGAAACGAGAAAGTTACGACCGAATTCGTAGAAGAAGGGTTAAAAGCGTCAACAGTGAAAGCTAAGGCTTTCCAATATAATTAATAAATAAACCGGGGACTTTATAATGCGGGTAAATAACACGAGGCCCCTATCGGTAAATAACCGAGGGCCAAACCGCAAAGTTACCCCTTCAAAACCGAAAGGTCAGGCGAATCATTACGAAAGATTTCGTTATTAATGGCCAGATTCTGTAATCATTATAAAAGATTTGAGAAATTCAGAAAATATAACCTCTCGCGACCCGCGTAAGGTTTAGACATAAGTTGAGGCGGGCCGCGAGCCTCCTCACTAACTCGCCTGGTTTCTTAATCTTTAGGCGACCCGCATTATAATGTATGGGAACTCCCATGCGGGCCGCGTAAAGTGCCCAGATGCAGAATTGTTGTAACTACTTGGCTTTTGGAGCTTTTGAACGATCATGAGCCAACAAATGGGGCATGGGCACCCTATGCTCGACCCATAACACTTAGGGGACATCTACCCATCACCCCTGACTTGTTGTAGGTGTTTGTAATGATCATACATCCTTGACATTGGCTATAAATACCAAGGTTATGAGCATATGTTTACCACACCTCAAACAACACCTCTCTGATCATTCTAAGTGCTCCCAAGCATTCTCTTCTGCTCCATATTCAAGTACTAACTTCTGTAAGTTACCTTGATCATCCATAATTCAGTTTATGCTTAGTTTTTAGCTAAAACCAAACCGTCGTAACTACGGTTTGACTTTACAATAAATCAGTAATGGTTCAGTCTTATGACGAATCAAAAGTGGTTATGAGTTGGTATTTATGTGGGTAATAAACCTCTAAAATGGTTCCCCCTGATCACCACTCTAACTATGTCAAATGTCGTGTCAAACGTGCGGTTAAAAAGTCAACAGAAAGCTATTTTAGCGATTTATGCATAATCTGTAATGTATATGTTATGGAACCTGTTTTGACAATCATAAAACATGATAATAAGTATATAAACCTGTTTGCGCTCGTTTGAATCGATCATTTACTATATTGAACCGGTTCGGAGCCGAAAGTCGCATAAGTTTGACTTTTGCTTTGACTTCAGTTCTGACCCGTTTTAGTGAGGTATAAATATACCTTAGGACTCTCTTAGGACCAGGTCACATGTTGGTATACGCCTCTGTGGTCGGTTCATGAGTTATCCGAGACTTTTACGTATTTCCGTCATTCGCCTAAAAGTTGACCGTAACGGCCTTTTAAAATTAAAACGAGTATTTCGGACACGTGAACGGACCAAAACCTTGCTTGTTAAATTATAAGCATGTCCTTAAAGTTTCACGTCAATCCGAGGCCTAGAATGAGAGTTATGCTAAAAGGCGCACTTTTAAGAAAGTTTTGTAATTAACGGCGCAATTAGCATGACGCCCATCTAACCCAAGTTTTCGTCACCAAAACATTTACCCACTGTGGTAAAATAATATTTTGGGAATTTTAAAGATTTTTAATAATTTTTACCTTGCTCATAACCTGCGGTTATGGCTACGGTTCGGTTAATACCGAATATGCCCTTTTTGGCCAAAACGGGAGTTCTACAAGGTCTTTTGACCCGATTCCAGTTGCTACTGGTTTTAAATAATAAATAAAGTATTTTAAGCTTTATAAGATGTTCGGGAAACTCAGAATTCCTGTAGAACTCGAAAAGCCTTTTTAAAGTCTTTAAAATGACCGAAAAGCCCCTACGGGGCATAATATTAACTTAAACTCGTTACGGGCATTACGGAAGGTATCCTACTGATACCAAAATACTTTTAAGGCATATTGACTTAGGAAATAAGCGTAGGACACTTATGGTTAACCGTTTCGCCTATTTGCGCACACGGTACGGCTCATGAAACTAGTTTTCGTGCAATAGCCGATATGGGTCAAATTATATTATTTGAACCCCAAAATCCAGAGTATGAACCATAAACCCATATAAAACAAGTCACTGAACTTGTTGGGTCCAAATCATACTCCATTCTCGGTTTTCGCCTTTTCGTGCGAATTAACCATATCTATATATCGGAATCAACCGGTTTAAGCTACGGCTAATATAAGGACCGTTAGGATTCTAAGAGGTTAATTAAAACCTTCGTTCCAGATTAGGAGCCCCAGTAAAAGCTATCGGTGACTTGATCTAAATTAAGGATTAATACTTGCAAAGGTAAATACTTTAACTTATTTTCCCTATATGGGCTTGGGTTACGGTATATTAATACCGCTTGATTGAGCATTATATAATTCCATCGCTTAGGTGGTTAATTGATTAAATATGATCGGCTCATTTAAACAGTTTTGTTGCTTATAAGCCTTTGGGGGGTTTAATGACCGTTGTCCCGGATATCCTTGGCATCATTTTACGAAATGGCCACGACCATCGACATCCCGGTGTAGGCGTACACCCGGTATAAAGTGTCGACATTAAAATTAAAAGACGTAGCCGTTGGTTTTTGTACTACGGTTTTACGCAAACGTGGTGTGTCTATAAATCTTTAACCCGGCACGACCCGGGCTACTGAACGCATAAAAGAACATGTAAAACGTTCACAAGATCATTATGAATTTTCCCAAGTTATAAAAGAGTTTGTGCCTTGTGCATTCAAATCAATTTTAATAAACATTTTCAAATGTGTCAGTTGAATGTATTTACCAGTGTAAACTGACGTATTTTCCCCAAAAAGATTAAGTGCAGGTACCTAAACGTAATTGGCTGGTATTAGCTCCCTAGCGTCGGGATAAGCCTCGCAAGCTTGATTGCAGTATCTAATGGAACAATACTTTACCTTTATTTACGATCCACTGTGGATATTCAACTTCTGTAATACATTGATATTATCACCAGAGGCTGAAATATATATATTTATCTTATGCTTCCGCTGTGCATTATATAATTGTGTGGTTTGACTATATTGTTGCCAACATCGTCACGGTAATCCCCCACCGGGCCCACCGGTGAGACACGTGGAAATCGGGGTGTGACAAGTTGGTATTGTAATTTTAATTTCAGTACTAGAGTGTAATAGACGCATACTATATGTGTTTTGGTCAAAAATCAAGCAAAGATAATGCAACCAAATCTTTATGTGTGAGGTGTGATGCTTGAATTAATGAACAATATTAAGGATCACTCTGAAATGTAATGAACAAGTGACACAAAGATTTATACGAGGAAAAAGCCCTTGATCAAGAGTTGATCTCCGGCATAAAAAACCTCGGGTGATGGAAACTACCGATCACCAACTCAGATTAAACAAGAAAATGTATTACAACTTCGGATGATAGCGAGCTAATTACAAGGATCACTATAGTGTAAAGTGCAGAAAAGTATGTAATTGCCAAGTGAATTGTCAAGAGCTGGTGAGAGCAGTTGCGAGTGTGTGTGTTAAGCTAAAGATAGCCCAGTGTTTCTATTTAGCTCGCTATCCCCTTTAAAAATGGAAAATATCTAAGCTAACAAACATTCCGCATTTTGTACAAGTCCTCCACAAACTCCATAACGTCCACTTTAGTTAAGCACGTGCGGAATAAGTATGGAATATGCTCCAGGAATATCGCCAAGACCAAGTCCAAGCTCGTACTCCTACAAAACAAGATCATATACAAAGCAGGCAATCGTTAGTATAAGGATCACTATGATGATCCATGATCCTGATCCCACAATAACCTCTGAGGATCACTAATTCAATAGAATTGAGGATCACTAAGCCTGACAGTAGTTGAGGATCACTGATCATTGGAAAATCTTCCCCTAACAATTGCCCCCAAAATATAAGGAGTAAAATGTAAAATAACGAGTTATATTTTCTCATTCTTATCCGTAACCAACCAACAGATATATAGCCGTTGAATCCTGACTAGCCGTTGCTAACATGACGTCCTTGAGGTGACTATCCTGCAAAATCATCATTATAAATTGAAGTTAGAGATAAGGGTTGGAGGGCATTTAAATTCGTGCGTTTCATCCTTTAAATCTTCATTCGGAGACTTGATCAGGTATTTCCCTTTCCTTTCTCTCTTTATCTTCTCAATCTGTCTCTTCTTCTTCACCACCGTCATAATCAAGATGATGCTGAGATCTTCGCCGGCTAAGGATCATTGTAAGGATAGTCCTCTAAAAAGCCAGAATCATTAAAGATTCTGTGAAGGAACGGTGCTGCTTCACTGATCCACAGATAGACAGAGTTCGTCATTGTTTTCCAGCGAGTACCATTTTCAAACCATTTGATCCCACCGTTCTAAGTGATTCTGTTTCTGAAACCTGGGTAGCTTTTCCGGTCACCCCATTCACAATAGGATACACATACCCTTTTCCAGATTTCACCCAATCCTTCTTCTTTCTCACTGGCATCTCCTACATCCAAGCAATGCCTATGATCTGGAGGGTCTTGTATACCCTCGAAAGAATCATTGAGCAGCAAGGTATTGGTTTGGGAATGTCGGAGCTTGCAGAGATGTACGACCTCGTAAGCCATGGGTCTCACCGGTATCTACTCAAACATAAACCTGGTGAAGAACACCCCATCTTCAAAGCCACTAAGAATGACACCAACTGGAAACGGTGATTTTTCTTTGTCAGAAGGGATTCTATCCCTGATGGAAAGGATCTGCCTAGAAAATGGACCACTCATGGTAGGATAGAGGATCCTGAAAAGGATCACAGGATAACCTTGTTTCTGTTTAAGGATCACTAACATCCTTTTGTCTCTATTTTGCAGCTATTACTGTTGCACACCTCATCATAACACCTGCAACAAAGGAAAGGCTTGCTGCTTTCCGAAGACTTGATCCTGTAATAAGATCATTTAAAGCAAACACCCAGGATTCTCAAGAAGCATCCTCAGGTTGTGTCACTATGTCGAGTAAGTATCCATGTTTATATGTAATTAAATGCTTAAATTAAAATGAAATAAGGATACTTATCTGTTTTGGATGTGTAGGTGCTGGAAAATCTTCAAGATCTGCCTCCAAATTCAGTGTCACTGACCTTGACACTGTCCGATCCTCAAAGAAGAAGCTTGCTGCCAGTCCAACTGTCACGATCCCCAAGGCAACCACTTCTAAAGGCAAGGGTGGCAAGAAAAGGAAGACCTCTGAGGCTGACAATCTAGAAGGCTTGCCTCTGATCCGTTATCAGTTCCTTGAGTACTTTGCTGAGGTAAGGATCACTGACTTAGCTTAATTATCCTGCCCACTTGAGGATCATGTTATCCTAAGCTTTATATCGTCTTTTTGCAGAAATTCGCTGAAATCGAGGACTACGTAGGCAATGTTGAAGAAGTTGAGCTAAAGTACTCGGACCTCCAGAAAGTGGCGCTGCTCAAGGATCACAAGATTGCCTCCCTCGAAAAGGACCCCAATGATGCCAAAACCCAGACGGCTAAAGTTCTGATCAACGCTGACTATGAGAAGCACGGGCTCATGGAGGGTGCTAATGTCTCCGCTGCCATTGCCATGTACAAGACCAAGCTGCAGATGGCCCAAGAAGCTCAGGATCCTGATTTTGACAGGAGCAACTGGGACATGGAGGGCTGGAAGGCTAGGCTGGCTGAGTTGGAGGATGAAGAGGAGGCTGATGAGGTTCTAGCAATTGAGGCAACCGAGAGTGGCAAGGATCAGGCGGTGGAGAGGCAAGTGGAGCTAGAGGAGCTGGAGATGGTGATGCAGCGAAGGTGTAAGCTGCATGAATGGGCGATGACGGACATTTCTAGACGTAGCCGGAGCCCATTTTTTTAAGTTTGGTAGTGGTTTTTTGGTTATGATGTTTTTGTTGAACAATGGTTGGTCTGTAATAACTTTAGACAATAGTTTCTAGAGTGAAGGATCATGGATCCTTGAACAATAGGCATGATAATGGGTGGTGGATGGATCCTCTGTTTGGGGGATGAAACCACTCGTTATCCTTCCGTCTTTTATCTCCTGCAATACAAAGACCCGTAAACAATGGACACCCTTTGCCAACCCATGTGGACGGGCCACGTTTTGCTGGTAGAAACGTGGGTTGGCAATTTTGACAACCTTAAAGGGTTTAATGTTTTGTGAATAAAATAACTTTAACTTTTTGGCTATCTCCCGTGTTGCTATCCTTGTTAGTACTTTACTTTTCAATTGTTGCGATATTCATTTTGTTTAAACTTATCAAGTAAAGAGAAAACTTAATAAATATCCTCAAAAAGTTTAGGATATGATCAAGGATCACATATCCTATAGTCGACAAGTTCCGAAAGTAGTATATTTTAAGGATCATAAGTTCAGTTGTCAAAGTATAAGGGTTACTCAAATGAATAATGAATAAAATCAAAATAGTTAAGGATCATACCTGAGAATCCAAGTTAGGATCCTAACCTTTAACATTATAATTAGGATAACCAAAAGACAAACCTTAGTAGAAGGTAAGGATCAAGGATCCTTGGTCGTTTGTCTCCAAAAACCTGAAATAGGATACAACTTGGGACTAAGCCAATATAAGATAAGAGTTAGTAACTGGGGACAAGCCCAACAATTCTGGGGACAAGCCCAATATACTGGGGACAAGCCCAAAGGATAACTGGGGACAAGCCCAAAGGATAACTGGGGACAAGCCCAAAGGATCGTGTGTAAACTGGAGTATGGCCCTCATTGGCGACTATCCAAACTTAGTGACATAAAAATGCCAAAACCTTAGCTAACGTGAAAACGTTAGAAACCTTAGAACGGATGTATGGTACGTCTACCATTATACGTAGGATCCCGGATACAGCCAGTACAATGAAATTGTCAGCCCCTAAAGCGAGTACTGGTCCCATTGCCATGAACTGCACCAGGATCATCGTGCGCTGCTGGCGATACTGGGGACAGGTCCAAATTGGGGACTAGCCCAAAAAACTGGGGTCAAGCCCAAAAAACTGGATACTTGTGTGGAGACTTATCCTCTGCCAAGGATACACAAACCTTCTGCAAAACTTAGAAACAAGTGAAGGGAGGATAAAGGATACAGGATCCTTATCCTTAAGTATTTGATATATAAAAAGTTAAAGAGTTTGAGGTTAGATCATTACCATTACGAGGATCCTTCGTCGATCAAGGATCCTTCAAGGATCATCATTGGCTAAGGATCACGGATCCTTATTACATGAAGTATCTCTTCAAATGGACAGCATTCCAAGCTCTTGGTAACAAATCACCTTCCATTGTTAGCAAGCGATATGCCCCCTTTCCTGCTTCAGCTTCAATCAAATAAGGGCCTTCCCATTTTGGTGCCAACTTTCCATCAGCAGGATTGGTGGTATTCTGAAATGCTTTCCTTAATACCATATCACCAACTTGGAATTTCCTGATCCTGACATTCTTGTTGTAAGTTCCGGCCATCCTTTGTTGATAACTGGCCATCCTTATCCTTGCCAAATCCCTGAGTTCTTCTATAGTATCCAGGTCTTGAACCAAGTTTTCAGCATTTCTTTCAGGATCATGGATACTTGTTCTTGCAGTAGGAACCACCATTTCTGTAGGGATCACCGATTCTGCTCCAAATACCAAAGAGAATGGAGTTTGACCAGTAGCATTCTTGGGAGTTGTCCTATCAGCCCATAATACATAAGGTAGCTCTTCTGCCCATTTCCCTTTCTTGGATCCAAATTTCTTTTTCAAGTTGTTGATGATGATCTTGTTGGATGACTCTGCCTGACCATTAGCTTGTGGGTGAACTGCTGTTGATGTTATCATCTTAATCCCCCAGCAGTCACAAAAGTTAGTAGTTCTACTCCCAATAAATTGAGATCCATTATCACATACAATTTCAGAAGGGATACCAAATCTAGTAATAATATTTCTTTTGATAAAGGATATCACTTCTTTCTCTCTGACTTGAGCAAAGGCTTCAGCCTCTATCCACTTGGAGAAGTAATCAGTCATAGCAAGCATGAACACTTTTCCACCAGGTGCCTTAGGAAGCTTACCAACTATATCCATTCCCCATCTCATAAATGGCCAAGAGGAGCATATAGGATGCAAAAGTTCAGCTGGTTGATGAAGGATATTACTATGTCTTTGACAAGGATCACACCTTCTAGCATAATCCACAACATCCTTCTTCATAGTAGGCCAATAGTACCCTGTCCTCAGGATCCTCAAGAATAATGCCCTGCCCCCAGTGTGATTTCCACAATCTCCTTCATGAAAATCCTTTAAGACTTCTTGGATTTCAGGATCCTCAATACATCTTAGATATGGACCTGCAAGAGATCGTTTGTATAGCATGTTATTCAATATTGTAAATTGAGATACCTTAATTTTGAAAGCTCTGGGGTTTTCTCCTGTAGGGATCTCTCCATATTGAATATATCTCATGATTGGAAGGATCCAGGATCCTGATTGCGGAGCATCACTAGGTATGATCGCCGAATCCTCTCCTATTTCCATAGCCACATGATCCTCTATAGCAGGATTCAGGATGTGGATAATAGGGATTTTGATATCTTCTGGGATCTTCAAGGATGATCCTAAATTAGCCAGTGCATCAGCTTCTGTATTCTCTTCTCTTGGTACCTGTGTCAAACTAGAGGATACAAAAGAGAGTGCCAATTCTTTGACTATCTCTAAGTATTTGATTAGTTTTTCACCTTTAACAGCATAAGATCCATTAAAATGATTAGTGATTAATAATAAATCTACATGTACCTCAAGATACCTGATCCTCATATGCTTGGCAATTTGCAAACCAGCTATCAAGGCTTCATATTCAGCCTCATTGTTAGTAGTTTGGAACTCACAAGCTATAGAGTGGGGTATTATGTCCCCCTGTGGTGATTTTAGTAGTATTCCAAGCCCCATTCCTTTAACATTAGAGGCTCTATCAGTGTAGAGGATCCAAGGATCCTTAGTTTCCTCTAGCTGTTGGACTTCTAATTCAGCTTCCCTTTGCAAGTCACTACTGAAATCTGCCACAAAGTCAGCTAAGGCCTGGGATTTAATGGCTGTTCTAGGCTCATATCTGTTATCATAAGCACTGAGTTTCACTACCCACTTAGCCATCCTTCCTGACATATCAGGTTTCCTGAGAACATTCTTAATTGGAAAATTAGTCTTAACAATAATGGCATGAGTTTCAAAATAATGTCCTAATTTAGTGGATGCCATGATTAAAGCAAGGATAAGTTTTTCTAAATGTGAATACCTGGATTCCGCATCAAGCAAACTCTTACTTACATAATAAACAGGATGTTGTGTACCTTGGTGATCCTTAATGTTTTGGTCAAAAATCACTCAAGGATAATGTAACCAAACTTTATGTAAACGGGGTATGATGCTTGGTTAATTATAAAAGTAAAGGATCACTACTATGAGAAATATGCAAAGACACAATGATTTATACGAGGAAAAAGCCCTTGATCAATGTATGATCTCCGGCATAAAAAACCTCGGGTGATGGCAACTACCGATCACCAACTTCAATATGAGAAAAATATAGTTACAACTTCGGATGATAATGAGCTGAGTACAAGGATCACTATAGTTTCGAGTGTCTAAGCGTGTGAGAGTTGTGTTGTGTGTTCTTCCGAATGAGGAAGAGTGGTATTTATACAAGTGTAGGTGACCTATTTTAGGTAAAAAAGACTAATAATCAGCTCATTACCCCTTTAGAAATAAAAGACAATCTAGCCTAAATTGCCGCCCTTAAATCAAGCTAAGTTTCCATATCCTTTGCAACGTCTATCTTTGATTAAGCTCGTGCTATAATTGTGAAGACGTGTCCCTTGATTATGATGCTAAGAGCGTATCCTGCTAGATGTTCCTGCAAAATAATGTTGTATTACGCGAAGGTAACTGTTAGCATGAGGATCCTTTCAATGGTCCATGATCCTGATCCTGAAGTCCTGCTGAGGATCACTGTCTGCCAAAGAAACAAGGATCACTGGTTAGGATCACGTATAAGGATCACGTATGATAAAAATCTAGCCCTACCAATTGCCCCCAAAATATAAGAAGTTTATTGTAAATAAACGAGTTATATTTTGCTCTGATCTTATCTTCAACGGACTACTCGGATAACTAGCCGTTATAAGCAGACTAGCCGTTGTGATCATTACGTCACTGAAGTGACATCCCTGCGAATCATGGTTATAAATAGGAGATAGGGTTGGGATCACTCTGCATTTAAATTCGAGATAACTTCCCTTCATAATCTCTAGCGAAGATCGATCAGGTATTCTCTTTTCTTTTTCATTTTTCCTTCTCTTGCTCTGTTTTTCTGCTCCCCTGTTTTATTCTGCTGTGAGGATGTTGCTCCGAAATTCCCCTCACAAGGATCCCGAGAGGAACAGCCCCTTGAAAGGTCAAGGGATCCATAAAGATTCTTCCTCCGAGAGGTGCTGTTTCACCGATGCTCACATCGATAGAATTCGTCATTGTTTTCCGGTGGATGCTATCTTCAAATCTTTTACTCCCACTGCCTTAAGCGATTTTGTCTCTAACACCTGGGTAGTTTTTCCTGTTACTCCGTTCACCATAGGCTATACGTATCCCTTTCCGGCTTTCACCCAATCTTTCTTTTCCTTGACCGGCATATCTTACATTCAAGCCATGCCGATGATCTGGAGGGTTTTGTTTACCCTGGAAAGGATCATTGAGCAAGAAGGGATTGATTTAGGAATGACGGAGCTGGCTGAGATATATGATCTCACAACGTTTGGATCCTGTCGATATCTGTTCAAACGGAAAGCCGGAGAGGATCACCCTATTCTTAAGGTCACCAAGAATGACACGAATTGGAAGCGACGATTCTTCTTTGTTAGGAGGGATACCATCCCTAATGGGAAGGATCTGCCCAAGGAGTGGGCTACTCATGGTAGGATAGAGGATCCCGAAGGATCACCATCAGACTTGTCCCTTAGACTGAGGATCACTAACACTTTCTTTGTTTTTTGTGTGCAGCTATATCCGTTGCTCATCTCGAGTTGACCCCTGCTGCAAGAGAGAGAGTTCTAGCCTTCAGAAAGCTTGACCCTGAAACCAGAAGTTTTCAAGTTGCCACCCAAGATTCACAGGAAGTATCCTCTGCATCTGCCACAATGTCAAGTAAGTATCCTTATTTAAAAAGTAGTTTTATGTAAGATTTTTAATTTAGTCAGAATACTTATCTTATTTTGGTTGTGTAGGCGCTGGGAAATCTGCTAAGTCTGCTAAGTCTGCCTCCAAGTTTGGTATCGATGATCTTGCTAACGTCAAATCTGTGAGGAAGAAGAATCCGGCCAGCCCGAGTACCTCTGTCCCCAAGGCACCTGTGAGAGGGAAAGGAGGGAAGAAGAGAAAGACTTCTGATGCTGAGGGTCTCCAAGGATTTCCCCTGATTCGCCAGCAGTTTCTTGATTCAGTCAATGAGGTTAGGATCACTGCCCCTGTTGGTTATCCTGATGGTTTTTTGAGGATCACCTATGCCTGACGTTATATCTTGTTGTTTTTGCAGAAACTTACTGAAATAGAAACTTATGTTAGCCACGTTGAAGATCAGGATCGCCAAATTGCCGACCTCCAACAGATGGGTGTGCTGAAGGATCTCAAGATAGCCGATCTTGAGAAGGAGCTCCGTGCTACCAGGGATGAAGCTGTCAAAGCATTGATCAAGTTTGACTACGAGAAGCATGATATCACCCAGGATGCTAAGGTCTCTGCTGCGATAACCATGTATAAGATCCAGCTGCAAATGGCTGCAGAGGCTCAGGATCCTTCCTTTGACAAAGGCACATGGGATGTGGAAGGTTGGAAGGCAAGGCTGGCAGAGTTGGAGGATGATGATGATGCTGAGGATATCCCTATGCTTGAAGGTGGAGATGCTGGTAAGGATCAGGGTGAAGCAAGTGGAGCTGGTGGTGATGGTGCAGCGAAGGTTTGAGCTGCAAGATTGGGCAATGATGGAAACTTCTAGACATAGCCGGAGCCCAATTTTTTAATTTTGGTAGTAGTTTTTGTGGTTGTTGGTGGTTTGTGAACAATTTATGGTCTGTAATCTTTGAACAATAGTTTTTAGGGTAAAGGATCCTGGATCCTTCGAACAATAGGTAGGATTACAAAAGGTGGAGGGATCCTCTGTTTGGGGGATGAAGCCTTTGTGATCCTGCCGCTTTTACTTTCCTGTACCTGCTAAGACCGCATAGACAATGGACACCCTTTGCCAACCCATGTGGACGGGCCACGTTTTGCTGGTAGAAACGTGGGTTGGTAATTTTGACAACTTTTGAAGGGTTAATCCTTTCGTTAATAAATAAAATCTTAAACTTTTGTCGCTTATCTTGTGTTATTATCCTTTATTTATCTTTTTATTTTCCAGTTTGTTTTAGAAACATATTTGTTAGAGTAACGAGAGTTGAGCAAACCATGTTCAAGAAATTTAGGATATGATCCTGGATCAAATATCCTATAATCGAAAATTTTCAAGGTAGTTTATTTTAAGGATCATAGGTTCAGTTGTCAAGGTCTAAAGGTTATTCAAATGAATAATGAAATTAAAAATAGTTAAGGATCATACCTGAGGATCCAAGTTAGGATCCTAACCTTTAATCGGGATAACCATGAGTAAAACTTTTAATGGATAGTAAGGATTAAGGATCCTTAATTGTTTAACTTCGAAAACCTGAAAAATGGAACATAACTTGGGACTAAGCCAATGTAAGAGATAAATTAGTAACTGGGGACATGCCCAAAGGATAACTGAGAATGATCCCGGAGGATCACTGGGGACAAGCCCAAAGGATAACTGGGGACAAGCCCAAAGGATAACTGGGGACAAGCCCAAAGGATCGTATGTAAACTGGAGTATGGCCCTTACTGGCGACTATCCAAACTTAGTGACATGAAAATGTCAAAACCTTAGCTAACGTGAAAACGTTAGAAACCTTAGGAACGGATGTATGGTACGTCTACCATTATACGGAGGATCCTGGGTATAGCCAGTACGATGAGGTTGTCAGCCCCGGAAGTGGGTACTGGTCCCAAAGACGTGAACTATATCAGGATCGTCGTGCGCTGCTGGCGGAAACTGGGGATAATCCCAAGGATAACTGGGGACAAGCCCAAGGATCTGCGTTGCTTTTGAAGATCTTTGACGATATGCTGTAGATACCTGAACTATCATAACTCAAATGGTTCGTGAGAAGAGGATGAAGGATACATGATCCTTATCCTTTGGTAAAAAGTAAGGAAACGTAAATGTTTTAAGATAAGGATATTACCAGAGTAAGGATCACTGACATCACCGGGATCCTTCGAGGATACTTTAGTGTAAGGATTGATAGTGTTTTGGAATGCTTTTCTCAGCACCATATCTCCGACTTGGAACTTCCTTATCCTAACATTTTTGTTGTAAGCACCAGCCATTCTTTGTTGGTGGCTTGCCATCCTTATCCTAGCCAGATCCCTGATTTCCTCAATAGTATCCAAATCCTGAGCCAGTATTGTAGCATTCTCTTCAGGATCACGAGCACTTGTTCTAGCAGTTGGGATCACCATCTCTGTTGGGATCACTGCTTCTGCCCCAAATACTAAAGAGAAAGGTGTTTGACCAGTGGCATTCTTGGGAGTTGTCCTATCAGCCCATAGCACATAAGGTAACTCCTCTGCCCATTTTCCTTTCTTGGATCCCAGCTTCTTCTTCAGATTGTTGATGATGATCTTGTTGGATGATTCTGCTTGGCCATTGGCTTGTGGATGAACTGGTGTTGATGTTATCATCTTGATTCCCCAACTGTCACAAAAGTTAGTAGTTCTGCTTCCAATGAATTGGAAACCATTATCACATACAATTTCAGAGGGAATGCCAAATCTAGTTATAATGTTTCTTTTGATAAAGGATATAACTTCTTTTTCTCTGACTTGAGCAAAAGCTTTAGCTTCTATCCATTTAGAGAAGTAGTCAGTCATGGCAAGCATAAATACTTTTCCACCAGGTGCTTTAGGGAGCTTGCCAACTATATCCATCCCCCATCTCATGAATGGCCAAGAGGATGGTATGGGGTGTAGCAATTCAGCTGGTTGATGAAGGATATTGCTGTGTCTTTGACAAGGATCACATTTCCTAGCATATTCTATAGCATCCCTTTTCATGGTTGGCCAGTAGTATCCTGTTCTAAGGATCCTTGAGAACAATGCCCTGCCCCCAGTGTGGTTTCCACAATCTCCTTCATGGAAGTCTCTCAACACTTCTTCAATTTCAGGATCCTCGATACATCTTAAATATGGTCCTGCAAGGGATCGTTTATATAGCACATTATTTAAGATTGTAAATTGAGATACCTTGATCCTGAAAGCTCTAGGATTTTCTCCCAACGGAATCTCTCCGTGTTGCAAGTATTTCATGATTGGTGAGACCCATGATCCTGCATAAGATTGAGCTTCTTCACTAGGGATTACTGCAGTATCGTCTTCTATTTCCATGGCCACCTGATTTTCAATGGCAGGAGCCAGGATATGGATGATAGGGATACTTATATCTTCTGGAATCTTTAAGGATGATCCTAAGTTGGCCAATGCATCAGCTTCCGTGTTATCCTCCCTTGGTACCTGTGTTAAGCTGAAAGAGACAAAAGAGAGTGCCAATTCCTTGACTATCTCTAAATATTTGGTTAGTTTTTCACCTTTAACAGCATAGGATCCATTAAAGTGATTGGTGATCAATAATGAGTCTACATATACTTTAAGATATTTTACCCCCATATCCTTAGCAATTTGCAAGCCAGCAATTAAGGCTTCATATTCAGCCTCATTGTTAGTTGCTTGGAACTCACAGGCTATGGAGTGGGGTATTATGTCCCCCTGTGGCGATTTTAGTAGTATCCCGAGCCCTGTGCCCTTGACATTTGAGGATCCATCAGTGTGTAGTATCCAAGGATCCTTGGTCTCATCCAGCTGTTGGACTTCCAATTCTGCTTCTTTTTGTAGATCACTACTGAAATCAGCCACAAAGTCAGCTAGTGCTTGGGATTTAATGGCTGTTCTTGGCTCATATCTTATATCGTGGGCACTAAGCTTTACGGCCCACTTAGCCATTCTTCCTGACATCTCTGGTTTCCTGAGGACATTCTTAATTGGAAAGTTAGTTCTAACAACAATAGTATGGGTTTCAAAATAATGCCTTAACTTAGTTGATGCCATGATTAATGCAAGAATAAGTTTTTCGAGGTGTGAGTACCTGGATTCGGCATCAAGTAAACTCTTACTTACATAGTAGATAGGATATTGTGTACCTTCGTGATCCTTAACAAGGACAGCACTTACAGCGGTTGAGGATACCGCCAAATATAAGGATAACACGTCTCCTTTTTCGGGCTTTGATAATGCTGGTGCTGAGGACATATATTCTTTAAGGGCTTGTAAAGCATTCTCATGTTTCTCAGTCCATTCAAATTTCTTGTTCTTCCTTAGGATATCGTAAAATTCTTTACATTTTTCTGAGGACTTTGATATGAACCTGTTCAGAGCTGCTATCCTGCCTGTTAGCCTTTGCACATCCTTAGCATTGGCAGGGGACTTGATGTTTACTAGTGCTTTAATTTGCACCGGACTTGCTTCAATGCCTCTCTGAGTTACCATATATCCTAGGAATTTACCTGCCTTAACACCAAAGTGGCACTTTGAAGGATTAAGCTTCATGTTATAATTATCAAGGATATCAAATGCTTCCTCCAAATCCCTTAGGTGATCCTCAGCTTTCTTTGATTTGACTACCATATCATCTATGTATACTTCCATAGTTTGTCCAATTTGATCTTTGAACATCATATTCACCAGCCTTTGATATGTTGCACCTGCATTTCTTAATCCAAAAGGCATGGCAATATAACAATACAAACCTGTTGGGGTCATAAAGGCTGTATCCTCTTGGTCAGATGGTTCCATCTGAATTTGTTGGAATCCAGATGATGCATCCATAAAGGTTAACAGTTCATGCCCCGCTGTTGCATCCACCATGGAGTCAATGTGGGGTAATGGGAAAGGATCCTTGGGACATGCCTTGTTTAAATCAGTGAAATCGACACATACCCTCCACTTTCCGTTTTTCTTTTGGACAACGACCACATTGGCTAACCATTTTGGATATTTTACCTCTCTGATCATACCTGCTCGAAGTAGTCTCTCTACTTCTTCTTGGATAATGGCATTCCTTTCCGGTGCAAACTTCCTCCTTTTTTGATGGATTGGTTTGATAGATCTGTCAATGCCAAGTTTGTGAGTAATAATATCCTTAGATATACCTGTCATATCTTCATGTTTCCAAGCAAAGGTAGATTTTCTTCTTTTGAGGAAGGATATTAAGTCTTCTTTCATCTTGCCAAGGATCCCTGATCCGATATAGATTTTTGATTCAGGATCACTAGGATCCAAGAGGATTTCGTCCACATCTTGTTCCCTTGCCTCCAAGACATTCCTCGGAGGATACTGTAATTGCTATTGCTCCCTTGGCTTCGAGGTTGGCTTCATGGACGAGGTATAACAATCCTTAGCCTCCTGCTGATCACTGTCGATCTTGATTATTCCCCATGGGCTAGGGAGCTTCACACATTGATGGTAGGTGGATGGGACTGCTTTCATATCATGTATCCAAGGCCTGCCAAGGATAACATTGCAACAAGACAAACAGTCAATAACGCAAAATTTCTGGTAATTATGTAATCCTTCCACGTAGATTGGGAGTTTGATGTCCCCCAGAGTTTTCTTCGTTTCTCCACTGAATCCTACAAGCACGGAGGATCTTGGTGTGATGTCTGATTCTGGGATTCCCATCTTCTTCAGAACATCAAGCTGGATAATGTTCACTGAGCTTCCTCCATCGATAAGGATCCTGCGGACAAAATGGTTAGAGGTAAAGAGAGTGATCACTAAACTATCATGATGAGGATCCTGAATGTTAATGCGATCATTCTCATCAAACGTTATCATCTTCCCTTCTGAGACACTTGATGTTCTAATAGGCCTTTCTCCATTATCCATTTTTGACTCCTTTGCATGTCTTTTGGCCGCCGAGAAGGATGTACCACAGATGTCTGATCCTCCGGAAATAAAGTTGATCACTTGTGCATTTGCCGGAGGTGCTGGAGCCTTTTCAGGGATCCTTTCAGGATCCTGAGTCCTTTGCTTTTTTCTTCCCAACAATTCTTTCAGGTGCCCCTTGCTTAATAGATATCCAATCTCTTTTCTTAAAGCTATGCATTCTTCAGTCAGATGCCCGAAATCCTCATGGTATGCACACCATTTTGACTTGTCTTTAGTCCCGGATGGTTTATCATTCTTCCTGGGCCACCTAGCTTTTTCACCTAGATTCTGCATTGCAAGGATCAGTTCATGATTATCAACGGAAAAACAATATTCTGAGATTGGAGGATAATCTTCATCATCCTCTTCTTGGTCAACAGCATGCACATTCTGGTTCTCATTTCTATGGTAGGATTTGAATTTGTTGTTCTTGTAGGAGGATCCTTGCTTCTCCTGTTTTGAGGATCCTACTTGTCTCTCCTGGATCCTCTTGTCATCCTCTAGCCGGATGAACCTGAGTGCTCGAGTTCTTACTTCATCTAGATTCCTGCATGGTGTCATAACAAGATCATCATAGAATAATGAATCCTTAAGCAGTCCCATTTTGGAGGCTTCAACAGCCGTAGCCATATCCAAGTTGGGAATGTCCAAGGATTCTTTACTAAATTTAGTTATATAATCCCTTAATGATTCATTATGATTTTGAGTTATCCTGTACAAATCACTAGTTAATCTTTCAAATTTTCTACTACAAGAGAATTGGTTATTGAATAAATTAACTAAATTAGCAAATGAAGTAATAGAGTAGGGGGGAAGACTTAGCAGCCACTTAAGAGCTGATCCAGTAAGAGTGGATCCAAATCCTTTACGTAGGCATGCTTCTTTCAGTTTTTCTGGGATAGGATTGATCTCCATCCTCTCCCTGTATTGTGCTATGTGCTCTTCTGGATCCGTTGTACCATCATACAGCTTCATGGTAGGGATATGGAACCTTTTGGGTACCTCTGCATCACAAATTGGTGGTGCAAAGCGAGATACCTTATGGCTTCCATCTGCAATCTCTGGGATAGGCTTGACTACCCCTGGAACGCTTGAGATCATATCTTTTAGTTTCTGCAATTCCCTGGCCATAGCATGATTGACACCTGTATCCTGCATGAATCCATGGTTAGTGGTAGGATAATTATTTAAAGTGTTACCTCCCATTGGGTTCAAGTTAGGGAATCCATATTGCTGGGATTCCGGAACAAAGGAGGGACCAGTGGAAGCAATGGTCTGCATTGGAATGAAGTCCCCTTGATGGACATCTAGACTTCCTGTTTGCAAACTTTTTAGGGATCCTGGGACCTGGAAGGATCCTGGTATCTGGAAGGATCCTGGTATCTGGGATGATCCTGAAACGAAGGAGGATCCTTGACCCTGGGACGATCCTGGAACAAAGTAGGATCCTTGACCCTGGGATGATCCTGGAATAAAGTAGGATCCTTGACCCTGGGATGATCCTGGAACAAAGTAGGATCCTTGAAACTGCTGTGCTCCCGGATAGGCTCCCGAATTCATGAGGGATCCCATATGCTGGGGATAGGATCCTGCCGGCTGAAAGTGTGAGCCAGATGCCTGAGTCATTGCTGTCGATCCGAGGTGCAATCCTCTTGATTCTCCCATAATTTGCACGTCTGGAATTCCTGATGGCTGAGAAGTAATCATTGGAGTATCAAAGCTCAAAGACTTGGGCATCAGTGGGGAATGATCCTCTGCCGTTTTTTCTGTCTTTTGAGATCTCCAATTTCCCTGAGGATCCTTTCATTAGTTTCATCCTGCCGCTGCATACGATCCTTCATCTGCAAAATCAAAGTAAATACATCACTAGTACTGGGAATATAAGAATTCATAGCAGAAGGAGATGGAGTTTTAGGATTAGTAGGAGTTTGTCTCTTCTCAGCATTCTTCTGGGATCCTGCCGGTGGTGGAGGCAGAATGTTCTGGGACGAGGTGACTGCAGACATTGCCTTGGACATGTTTTTCAATGATGAAGCCATGTAATTCTATGAAATGATTTCGAACAAAAGGTTTTCTTATGAATGAAGCACCAATTGCCCCACGGTGGGCGCCAAACTGTTTTGGTCAAAAATCACTCAAGGATAATGTAACCAAACTTTATGTAAACGGGGTATGATGCTTGGTTAATTATAAAAGTAAAGGATCACTTCTATGAGAAATATGCAAAGACACAATGATTTATACGAGGAAAAAGCCCTTGATCAATGTATGATCTCCGGCATAAAAAACCTCGGGTGATGGCAACTACCGATCACCAACTTCAATATGAGAAAAATATAGTTACAACTTCGGACGATAATGAGCTGAGTACAAGGATCACTATAGTTTCGAGTGTCTAAGCGTGTGAGAGTTGTGTTGTGTGTTCTTCCGAATGAGGAAGAGTGGTATTTATAAAAGTGTAGGTGACCTATTTTAGGTAAAAAGACTAATAATCAGCTCATTACCCCTTTAGAAATAAAAGACAATCTAGCCTAAATTGCCGCCCTTAAATCAAGCTAAGTTTCCATATCCTTTGCAACGTCTATCTTTGATTAAGCTCGTGCTATAATTGTGAAGACGCGTCCCTTGATTATGATGCTAAGAGCGTATCCTGCTAGATGTTCCTGCAAAATAATGTTGTATTACGCGAAGGTAACTGTTAGCATGAGGATCCTTTCAATGGTCCATGATCCTGATCCTGAAGTCCTGCTGAGGATCACTGTCTGCCAAAGAAACAAGGATCACTGGTTAGGATCACGTATAAGGATCACGTATGATAAAAATCCAGCCCTAACACTTAACAAGGACCGCACTTACTGCTTTTAAGGATACCACTAGGTATAAGGATAATATGTCCCCCTTTTCTGGTTTCATCAAAGCGAGGGCTGAGGATAGGAAATCCTTAAGAGCTTTAAGGGCACTTACATGCTTCTCAGTCCATTTGAATTTCTTGTTTTTCCTCAGGATGTCATAGAATTCCTTGCACTTTTCTGAGGATTTGGATATGAACCTGTTTAAGGCTGCGATCCTGCCTGTTAATCTTTGCACATCCTTAGCATTGGCAGGTGATTTAATGTTCACAATAGCCTTAATTTGCTCTGGACTTGCTTCAATGCCCATCTTAGTCACCATATAGCCTAGGAATTTACTTGCTTTAACACCAAAATGACACTTGGAAGGATTTAGTTTCATATTAAATTTATCAAGGATATTGAATGCTTCCTCCAAGTCTTTAAGGTGATCCTTGATGTGTGTAAAATGCAACATATAAATTACATCAAATAAGGCATAAAACTAACCCTTTTTAAGTACTAATGTTGGAAAAAGTGTGTTTTTGTCTTCCTTTTGTATTTTCAGGATTAAATGAGCTCTAATTAACAAAAGAAGCAAAAAGGCAGCTAAATCTAACATAAATACAAGAAAAGGAACAAAAGTGGATTGCCCGACCCGTCGACAGCTTCCTCCCAAGCAAAATAGAGAAGGCAGAAGACTGAACACGCCCCGTGCTCAGCGAGCACGGGGCTGTGCCCAAGAAGCAGCAGAAAAGACAAACCTGTAGAAGCTTCTATTGCTCACCACGGGGGCGTGCCCAGTGAACACGGGGGCGTGCCCAAAGTACTGCAGGCGCATTAATTGTAATTGCGAATTACAATTAATGAGGAGAGATAGTGTCAGACGGGCACGAGGCCGTGCCCAGGCCTCTGTTCAGCCTATAAATAGGAGTGCTTGGCTTCATTGCAACTCATCCCTTGGCACACCACCTCTCTCACACTTCATCCACCACCCACCACCATCACAACACCATCATCCACCACCATCATCCATTGTCCATCGTAGAGTGTGTGAGTCGTCTCGGGATCCAAGATTGATCGTAAGAGTTCTTGACAATCAAGGCCATGTTTGCCTAAGTCTCTTACATCACTTGGTGAAGACAAGTGTTTAGTATAATACTTTTTATTTTTAATCCTTTGCACTTTTTATTTGGTTTTGTATTAATGACTTTAATAACTAGTTCTTATGTTGAAGGTGACTTTTCCTTATCGTTTGTCCATGGTGTCTTGGCATTATTATACTGTCTATATAAAATAAAAGATTTTCACCATTCATATCTCCACGGTCTATATGGAGGTATGTTAGCTACCTGGTTGGGGGTTAAGGGAACGGTTTGGTAAGGGTCTTGCCCTTGTTCAGCGTTTAGAGGTCCTGCAAGGGACCTGGGTCAAATTTAGTAGGACCTCCTTCAATACCCAAAGGTATTGGATGGCGGGGGTCCAAACTCTTTGATCCCCTCATAAGTTAACTACTATTAATACTATAATCCAGCTATTTAGGACTGTATCCTTGCTGACTCAGACTATTTAGTCGAGGGTAACGTCACCTCCAAAAGAGGGGCCTACCATAATTTGCATTAATAACTTAATTCATTATCTTTCAATAATCCGACCCTTTAGGATTGTATCCTTGCTGACTCAGACTACTGGGTTGAGGGTAACGTCGCCTTCAAAAGAGGGGCCTACTACAATAACTAAGATAATCTCTTAAACAAGTGCAAATGTGCGAAAATAATCAAATATTATACTAATACACGAGTCGGATCCAAGTGATTCATCTTGTCTATCTGTTTTTCTTTTTATCTTATTTTTCAGCATTTAGTTAGTTTTATTTTCTTAGTTTAAAAATCTTTTTTTTTTCTAACATTTTGATTTGATTAGACGTTGAGGATAAACCGGTACTAAAAGCTCTTGTGTCCTTGGACGACCTCGGTATCTTACCAACACTATACTACGTTCACGATGGGTGCACTTGCCCATATGTGTGTTTAGTGTTAGTAAATATCGTGTTTTAAAAATTTAAAACTTGGCTAAAATAGTGTAAAAATGGCTTAAAATATATATCTAAAACATATATACACTAACATGCATCAAGTTTTTGGCGCCGTTGCCGGGGGCACAAGGATTTTAAGAAAGTTAGGAATCAACGGCCTAATCATATTTTTTTATTTTCTTTTTAATTTTTTTAGGATTTTCTTAGTTTTTCATCTTCTGCAGAGCTCAGCACGGGCCGTGCCTGGTCGGACATGGGCCGTGCCCAGCATTGTCACTTGCAGTTTTTAGTTTTCCAAGTTACAGAAGGCTGACCACGGGGCTGTGTCGGTTCAACACGGGGCCGTGTCTAACTTTCCAGTAACTGGGATCTGGAAAACAATCACTGTAACTCTGACCACGGGCCGTGTTCATTGAGCACGGGGCCGTGGTGAACCTTCTGACCAGCATTCTTTTCTGTTTATGTTGCAGGATTTGGAACCAGACGCCAACCCTACGTAGTGTATGAGCTCCAGTTCTAATAAGGACATGAAAGAACCTCTACAAGAACCCGAACGCTTTCTCAGAAAAAGACTAAAAGCCAAAAACCAAGAGAAAGTTTCGGGGACCCCACTTCCAATGGCGGACCAACGTACCCTCATGGATTATCTACGACCCACCGTAGGTAACCTCGGCGCCGCTATCAATGCACCGAATGTTGAAGCCAATAACTTCGAACTTTGTCCGCATTTGATACAGATGCTTCAGAACTCCGCAACCTTCCACGGGCTTGCGGACGAGGATCCCCATCTACATATTACTAATTTCTTAGAAATATGTGATACCTTTCGGATCAATGGAGCATCAAATGACGCCATCCGCCTCCGAATGTTTCCTTTTTCACTAAAAGACCGAGCAAAAGCTTGGCTTAACGCCCTCCCAGCTGGATCGGTAAACACCTGGGATGAACTAGCCCAAAAATTTCTATATAAGTATTTCCCTCCCGCTAAAACGGCTAAATTAATGACTGAAATTAATACATACTCGCAAGAGGACGGGGAATCCTTATATGAAACTTGGGAAAGGTTCAAGGAGCTATTGCGAAAGTGTCCACATCACGGCCTTGCGATATGGCAACAAGTGTCCACTTTCTATAATGGGCTGTTGCCACACACAAGGCAGACACTGGACTCTAGCTCCGGGGGACTTTTAGGTAATCGTCGCCCACATGAAATATATAATCAAATTGAGGAAATTGCTCAAGCCAATTTTCAGTGGCACACTCCTCGAGGCAATAAATCCATTGCCCCGGGCGCCCATATGATTGATGAAAGCACTTCTTTACAAGCCCAAATCGAGGCCCTTTCTTCAAAAATAAAAAAATTGGAAATGACAAAAACGGTCTCGGTTATGGCTTGTGAAGGGTGTGGTGGGCCACATGAAAATTGGAGTTGTATGAAAGAAACAGACGATTAACAAGAATCGGTAAACTACATTGATAATAGACCTAGGCCGTCGGGTCCTCCAACGGGCACCTACAACCAAGGGCGGCGAAATCACCCTAACCTTGGTTGGAGAGAACCCAGCAATGGTAGTAACCAACAAAACGTAAACCAACGAACAAACTTTCAACAACCAAGAAATGAGTCACAAAATTTCCCTCAACAACAAAGTGGACGAGAAAGGCTTGAAGATACTATATCTCGCCTCATCTCTGACACTGAAAAGAAAAACTCGGATAGATTTCTACAATTAGAATCAAATTTTAGAAATCAACAAGCTAGTATTCAAAACATCGAAAAACAAATCAGTCAACTAGCACAAAATTTCTCCGAGAGACCACAAGGCGCGTTACCAAGCAATACCGAAACAAACCCAAAGGCGCAAGTCCATCTCATAACACTACGGAACCGCACCGTGGGTCCTACGGAAAGCCCGACGACCACCAAGGAGACCGTAGCACCACCCTTACAAGAGAAAGGTTCCCCTCCCTCACCAGAACCTACCAAGGCTCCTCGAGTTCTGTACCCCGGTAGGTTAATCAGACAAAAGACCGATGAGCAATTCGCAAAATTCGAAAGTTTACTAAAACAATTGCATGTCAATATTCCTTTCATTGATGTCCTAACCCAAATGCCTAAATACTCTAAGTTCATGAGGGACTTCCTCACTCGTAAAAGGAAACTTGAAACATTGCAATTAGTTAACTTAGGCGAAGAATGCTCTGCTCTCGTACTCAACAAACTCCCCCAAAAGAAAATCGATCCCGGAAGCTTCACTATTCCTTGCTCAATCGGTGACTCCCCCATTCGTAATGTACTAGCCGACCTTGGGGCTAGCATTAACCTCATGCCCTCATCAATGTTCAAGAGACTCGGCCTAGGAAAAACGAGTCCTACAAAAATGAGTATACAGCTTGCTGATCAATCCGTCAAATTCCCGCAAGGTGTCATTGAAAATATCCTAGTCAAGGTCGATAAGTTCGTTTACCCGGCCGACTTTGTCATACTTGATATGAAAGAGGACACCGAAGTCCCCCTCATATTAGGGCCATTTCTCGCCACCACACAAGCAGTGGTAGACATGAATGACGGAACACTCACTTTGAAATACGGGGATGATGAAGTAAAGTTCAGGGTTGGGAAGAGAATAGAGGACGATGAGCCGGTCAATTACATGAAGGTTATTGATTCGAGTTTGGATGATGCTCTCTGACGGTGCAACATGGGATGCAAAACATCCCGCTCAGAAAACATATAACCTTGCCTTGGGTCTAGCCAAGGACCCTTATAAACGTGGCGCACCACGGAGGCAATCCGCGGAACTATCCTTAGTTAAGTTTAATCTTTTAGTTTTAATTTGCAGGAATAAAACACACTCATGGTGGTCAAGGATGACAAGGGAAACGAGAAACATAAACCCATGCACGAAAACAAGGCACCCGACAACAATTTCTCCCTTACAGTCAGTTCAGCACGGGCCGTGCCCAGCCAACACGGCCCCGTGCTGAACACCCTGCAGGCAAATGCCCAGTTCAGGTAACTGGACACGGGCCGTGTTCACCGAACACGCCCCCGTGTCCAGGCTTCTGTTTCTTTTCTTTAATTATTGTTACTGGCACCTGAACACGGGGCCGTGCCCGGTCCCCACGGGGCCGTGTCCAGACTGCCAGTAACATAAATTTTTCCTTTTAAACACAATGTTACACATTCAATCAACCTAAAAAATTATTTTTGGGACACATTGAGGACAATGTGTAATTTAAGGGTGGGGGGGGGATGCTAAAACCTTGAATTTTGCAAGTCCTAATAACAAGCCTTACACAAAACTCTATTGGAACCGCTAATCACCCCAAATTTTTTCCTTAAAAAATAAAAATTTCAATTTTCTTTACTTGTCTAAGTTTAAGTTGGGAATTCTAAGACTAACAAGGTTATATTTTTACAAATTTACAACCGATAGCGTCGTGATAAAAAGAACCAACATAAGAAAATTATGAAACGGCATGACAAGCTTAGTTAAAATTCGATTATATATACTCGATCACATAAAAACCCATTCCCACAAAAGTGAGTTTTGAGCCCTTATTGAGCATACAAATATACATCTTTACGTTAAACGCTCATTTTTTGTTTCTTGTGTGAATAGCCGCTTGGTTCTTACGACTCTAGAACTTGCCACGACAATTCATTCCCGATCCTTACCAACTTAAACCCAAGTAAGTAAATGATGGAGGCATTAGGACTAACCCTTTTTTTTCAACACCATTATTTTTATTTTTCTTTTCACCTACCCAAAAAAACTCCCCCTAGTTAGCCCCTTTGAGCCTAAACCCTTTTCATTTCTTAACCCAAAAACCCTTTTTTACCCACCAAAAACCCTTTTTATTTTTACCCTTTATTTTAGTAACAAGCTCGGTTTTCATGTGACTAAAAAAAATATACATTACAATGAAGTTAGAAATAAACAAACAATGCTCCTCAATCAAAAGCTTGTTTGAAGAAATACTTCATTTAAAATAAAAAGTCACAATAAAATGTTTTACAAAAACCGACGCTTTTTACGACTTTCGCCATTTTTTACTAACCACTAACCCAACCACCCACCTTTAGCCCAAGCCTAACTCTTCACCCAAAAAGTCCTCTTGATATTTACAAAGGTATAAAGTTAAAAAGGAGGAGGATTGATTGCTTGGCAAGCTTATGGTAGGAATAAGTTCCATGCCGCTCTCGAGTGATCCACTAAAAATACACCTTCGGCCGAGTGTGAGTGATTTCTCCCGTGAGGTATGTGAACTTGTATATAAATGAAATTTTAGAAAGGTATGTTATGCCTTAATAAATAATTTACCTTATGAAAAGTTTTTAATAAATCATGACGAATAGGATTGTAAATAAGTAAAAATAAAACCTAAACAATCTTGGAAAATCCCGACACTCTATGACAAGCCAAAACCTTCTCTTCTACCCATTCCATTTGGGAGTGTAAGCCACATATTAAGGAGTTTTGCTTGAGGACAAGTAAAAATTCAAGTGTGGGGGTATTTGATGTGTGTAAAATGCAACATATAAATTACATCAAATAAGGCATAAACTAACCCTTTTTAAGTACTAATGTTGGAAAAAGTGTGTTTTTGTCTTCCTTTTGTATTTTCAGGATTAAATGAGCTCTAATTAACAAAAGAAGCAAAAAGGCAGCTAAATCTAACATAAATACAAGAAAAGGAACAAAAGTGGATTGCCCGACCCCTCGACAGCTTCCTCCCAAGCAAAATAGAGAACGCAGAAGACTGAACACGCCCCGTGCTCAGCGAGCACGGGGCCGTGCCCAAGAAGCAACAGAAAAGACAAACCTGTAGAAGCTTTTATTGCTCACCACGGGGGCGTGCCCAGTGAACACCGGGGCGTGCCCAAAGTACTAATTACAATTAATGAGGAGAGATAGTGTCAGATGGGCACGGGGCCGTGCCCAGCGGACATGGGGCCGTGCCCAGGCCTCTGTTCAGCCTATAAATAGGAGTGCTTGGCTTCATTGCAACTCATCCCTTGGCACACCACCTCTCTCACACTTCATCCACCACCCACCACCATCATAACACCATCATCCACCACCATCATCCATTGTCCATCGTAGAGTGTGTGAGTCGTCTCGGGATCTAAGATTGATCGTAAGAGTTCTTGACAATCAATGCCATGTTTGCCTAAGTCTCTTACATCACTTGGTGAAGACAAGTGTTAATTATGATACTTTTTATTTTTAATCTTTTGCACTTTTTATTTGGTTTTGTATTAATGACTTTATTAACTAGTTGCTTATGTTGAAGGTGACTTTTCCTTATCGTTTGTCCGTGTTGTCTTGGCATTATTTTACTGTCTATATAAAATAAAAGATTTTCACCATTCATATCTCCACGGTCTATATGGAGGTATGTTGGCTACCTGGTCGGGGGTTAAGGGAACGGTTTGGTAAGGGCCTTGCCCTTGTTCAGCGTTTAGAGGTCCTGCAAGGGACCTGGGTCAAATTTAGTAGGACCTCCTTCAATACCCAAAGGTATTGGATGGCGGGGGTCCAAACTCTTTGATCCCCTCATAAGTTAACTACTATTAATACTATAATCCGGCTAATTAGGACTGTATCCTTGCTGACTCAGACTACTTAGTCGAGGGTAACGTCACCTCCAAAAGAGGGGCCTACCATAATTTGCATTAATAACTTAATTCATTATCTTTCAATAATCCGACCCTTTAGGATTGTATCCTTGCTGACTCAAACTACTGGGTTGAGGGTAACGTCGCCTTTAAAAGAGGGGCCTACTACAATAACTAAGATAATCTCTTAAACAAGTGCAAAAGTGCGAAAATAATCAAAGGTTATACTAATACACGAGTCGGATCCAAGTGATTCATCTTGTCTATCTGTTTTTCTTTGTATTTTATTTTTCAGCATTTAGTTAGTTTTATTTTCTTAGTTTAAAAATCTTTTTTTTTTTCTAACATTTTGATTTGATTAGACGTTGAGGATAAACCGGTACTAAAAGCTCTTGTATCCTTGGACGACCTCGGTATCTTACCATCACTATACTACGTCCACGATGGGTGCACTTGCCCATATGTGTGTTTAGTGTTAGTAAATATCATGTTTTATAAATTTAAAACTTGGCTAAAATAGTGTAAAATGGCTTAAAATATATATCTAAAACATATATACACTAACACGCATCAATCCTCAGCTTTTTTAGACTTAACCACCATGTCATCTATATAGACTTCCATAGTGTGTCCAATTTGATCTTTGAACATCATATTGACTAGCCTTTGATAAGTAGCACCTCCATTTCTTAGTCCAAATGGCAGAGAAATATAACAATAAATACCAGTTGGGGTCATAAAGGCTGTATCCTCTTGATCAGATGGTTCCATTTGAATTTGTTGAAATCCAGATGAAGCATCCATAAAATTTAACAGTTCATGACCCGCGGTAGCATCCACCATGGAGTCAATGTGGGGTAATGGGAAAAGATCCTTGGGACATGCCTTATTTAAATCAGTAAAGTCGACACATACCCTCCACTTTCCATTTTTCTTTTGAACAACAACCACATTGGCCAACCATCTTGGATACTTAACCTCTCTTATCATACCTGCTCGGAGTAATTTTTCTACCTCCTCCTGGATAATGACATTTCTTTCTGGTGCAAACTTCCTCTTCTTCTGATGGATTGGTTTTAATGACCTGTCAATGCCAAGTTTATGAGTGATTATATCCTTAGATATACCTGTCATATCTTCGTGTTTCCATGCAAAGGTAGATTTTCTCCTTTTGAGGAAGGATACCAAATCCTCTTCTATTTCGCCAAGGATCCCTGATCCTATGTAAATCTTGGATTCAGGATCATGAGGATCCATAAGGATTTCTTTCACATCCTGCTCTCTTGCCTCCAAGACATCCCTTGGAGGATACTTTAATTGCTATTGCTCTCTAGGCGTTGAGGCTGGTTTCATTGATGAAGTGTAGCAGTTCTTAGCCTCTTGCTGGTCACTCTCAATTTTTTACCACCCCCCATGGACTAGGAAGCTTTACACATTGGTGATAAGTGGATGGGACTGCCTTCATGTCATATATCCAAGGCCTGCCAAGGATAACATTACAACAGGATAAGCAATCTATAACACAATGTTTTGATAAGAATGTAATCCTTCTATATAGATTGGGAGTTTGATGTCCCCCAGAGTATTCTTGGTCTCCCCACTGAATCCCACAAGCACTGAGGATCTTGGTATGATATCGGATTCAGGGATATTCATCTTCCTAAGGACATCAAGCTGGATGATGTTCACAGAGCTTCCTCCATCTATAAGGATCCTACGAACAAAATGGTTAGAAATAAAAAGAGTAATAACAAGACCGTCATGATGAGGATCCTGAATGTCAACACGATCATCCTCATCAAAAGTTATGACTTTATCCTTGGTAACACTGGATGTTCGAATGGGTCTGTCTCCATTATCCATCTTGGTTTCTTTGGCATGTCTTTTGGCAGCTGAAAAGGAAGTACCACAAATGACTGATCCTCCAGATATGAAGTTTATAACTTGTGCATCTGCTGGAGGAGCTGGAGCTTTTTCTGGGATCTTTTCAGGATCCTGGGTTCTCGACTTCTTTCGTCCCAAAAGTTCCTTTAAGTGCCCCTTGCTTAACAAGTAACCAATTTCTTTTCTTAGTGCAATACACTCTTCAGTGAGATGCCCAAAATCCTCGTGATAAGCACACCATTTTGATTTGTCTTTCGTAGCAGCGGGTTTATCACTTTTTCTTGGCCACCTAGCTTTCTCACCTAAATCTGCATTGCAAGAATCAGTTCATTGTTATCAACAGAAAAACAGTATTCAAAGATAGGAGGATAATCCTTATCATCCTCTTCCTGTTCCACTGCATGCACATTCTGGTTATCAGACTTGTTGTAGGATTTGAACTTGTTGTTCTTGAAAGAGGATCCTTGCTTTTCCTGTTTTGAGGATCCTGCTAATCTTTCCTGGATCCTTTTGTCATCCTCTAACCGGATGAACCTAAGGGCCCTGGTTCTTACTTCATCGAGATTCCTGCACGGGGTCATAACAAGATCATCATAGAATAATGAATCTCTAAGCAAACCCATTTTAAAGGCTTCTACAGCCATAGCTATATCCAAGTTAGGGATATCTAAGGATTCTTTACTGAACTTAGTGATAAAATCTCTAAGTGATTCATTTTGACCTTGAGTTATCCTATACAAATCACTAGTTAATCGTCCAAACTTTCTACTACAAGAGAATTGGTTATTAAACAAATTAACTAGATTAGCAAATGAAGTAATAGAGTAAGGGGGAAGACTTAGCAGCCATTTAAGAGCTGATCCTGTGAGTGTGGATCCAAAACCCTTGCATAGACATGCTTCTTTCAACCTCTCTGGGATGGGGTTAATCTCCATCCTTTCTCTGTATTGAGCTATGTGTTCTTCAGGATCTGTGGAGCCATCATACAACTTCATGGTTGGTATCTGGAACCTCTTGGGTATCTCAGCATCACAAATAGGTGGTGCAAAACGAGATACCTTATGGCTCCCATCTGCAATTTTAGGAATAGGCTTAACTACCCCTGGAACACTGGATATCATATCCTTGAGCTTTTGTAATTCTCTAGCCATAGCTTGATTGATACATGTATCCTGCATAAGGCCATGGTTAGTGGTATAAGAATTATTGAAAGTGTTACCTCCCGGTGGATTCAAGCTTGGAATCCCGGATGTGAATCCATATTGTCGAGGCTCTGGTATGATTGAAGGATCAGAAGAAGCAATGGTTTGCATTGGAATAAAGTCTCCTTGATGGACATCAGAACTTCCAGGTTGCAAACTTCTTAAGGATCCTTGATCCTGTGGAACATTGGATCCTTGATGCACTATGAATGGGGGTCTTGGAGGATAATCCATGGATCCGAAAACCTAAGAGGACCCTTGAGGTTGAAAGGAGGATCCTTGAATCTAAGAGGATCCTTAAACCTGCGAGGATCCTAGAACCTGCGAGGATCCTTGGACCTGAGAGGATCCTTGAACCTGAGAGGATCCTTGGACCTGAGAGGATCCTTGAACCTACTGCGTCCCCATGTATCCTCCTGAGCTGGTGAAGGATCCTGGATGCTGGAAGAAGGATCCCTGATGCTGCACAGAGGACCCCGATGGTTGAAAGTAGGATCCTAAAGCTTGAGACGTTGCTGAGGATCCGTAGTGCATTCCTTTTGTTCCACCTAAGTATTGGACATCTGGGGCTGCAGAATGCTGGGAGGTTATGACCGGAGTGTCAAAATTCAAAGATGGGCATCAATGGGGAATGATCCTCTGCCGATCTCTTCTGTTTCTTGATATCTCCAATTTCTCTGAGAATCCTTTCGTTAGTCTTAGCCTGTTGCTGTATGTGATCCTTCATCTGCAAAATTAGAGTAAAAAGGTCACTAGTAGTAGGAGTATAAGATGCAGAAGAAGTTGGAGGTTTTGAGAAAATAGTAGTCGGTTTCTTTTCAGCATTCTTCTGGGATCCAGAAGGTGGTGGAGGCAAAGGTGGAACGCCCTGGGATGAATTGACCGCAGACATTCCACTTGAAGTGTTCTTCGCTGAAGAAGCCATCTGCTTGGTTGTAATGAACCGAAATGATCACAAAAACGAGGATTCCTTAGGAATGAAGCACCAATTGCCCCACGGTGGACGCCAAACTGTTTTGGTCAAAAATCAAGCAAAGATAATGCAACCAAATCTTTATGTGTGAGGTGTGATGCTTGAATCAATGAACAATATTAAGGATCACTCTGAAATGTAATGAACAAGTGACACAGAGATTTATACGAGGAAAAAGCCCTTGATCAAGAGTTGATCTCCGGCATAAAAAACCTCGGGTGATGGAAACTACCGATCACCAACTCAGATTAAACAAGAAAATGTATTACAACTTTGGATGATAGCGAGCTAATTACAAGGATCACTATAGTGTAAAGTGAAGAAAAGTATGTAATCGCCAAGTGAATTGTCAAGAGCTGGTGAAAGCAGTTGCGAGTGTGTGTGTTAAGCTAAAAATAGCCCAGTGTTTCTATTTAGCTCGCTATCCCCTTTAAAAATGGAAAATATCTAAGCGAACAAACATTCCGCATTTTGTGCAAGTCCTCCACGAACTCCATAATGTCCACTTTAGTTAAGCACGTGCGGAATAAGTATGGAATATGCTCTAGGAATATCGCCAAGACCAAGTCCAAACTCGTACTCCTGCAAAACAAGATCATATACAAAGCAGGCAATCGTTAGTATAAGGATCACTATGATGATCCATGATCCTGATCCCACAATAACCTCTGAGGATCACTAATTCAATAGAATTGAGAATCACTAAGCCTGACAGTATTTGAGGATCACTGATCATTGGAAAATCTTCCCCTAACAATATGAATAGAGTAAAAGTCGCAATGCTCGACGCTTTTGATCAAAGTGCGTGTCATGTGATTAGCTATATTCAAATATTATTGGTGATATTAATATGTGGTAAATGTTTAAAATTCAGATGGACAACAAAGTGAATCAGGAAAACCAGAATGATAATATCCAGAACGACAGCAACTCGAATAACGATAATCTGAATAATAAGAATCCGAATAACAATGGAAATCACGTGGATAATAGTGCCATCCAACACATAGTGGCACAAGGAATCATAGATGTGATGCCATTTATTATCCAAACTGTTAAGGAAGCAGATAATAAAAGTAAGCATAGCAGTAAGCGACCAATTGAACCGGAACACAGCGTGAACAATGGACCCGTACTTCAAGTGCCCATTCCCAAAAGAAGAAGAACCATGCCATATGGTTGTTCTTATAAAGAATTCTGGTCCTGCAAACCAATAGAATTCTCGGGCAATGAAGGACCCATTGCAGCTCTACGCTGGATAGAGAAGACTGAGGCTGTTTTAAAAATAAGCAAATGTGCTGAAGAGGATAAGATAATGTTTGCTTCTAATCTGTTTAAGAATTCAGCCTTAGAATGGTGGAACACTATCCTCCAGTCAAGAGGAAGTGATAGGGTATACAACATGGAATGGGAGGAGTTTAAAAATATGGTAGAAAGGAAATTTTGCCCTCCCAATGAAAAGGAGCAGATAGCAAATAAATTTCTGAACCTTAGAATGACCGGAGTAGATAGTAAGGGTTATACTACTACATTCTTTGAATATGCTAGAATAGTTCCAACCCTTGCATCACCTGAACCAGTATTAATCTCCCGATACATCTGGGGATTAATCAGGGAGATTAGGCATGTAGTCAAGGCAGCTAGACCTCAAACCATAGAAGAAGCTGTAGAACTAGCCAATACCTTGACAGATGAATTAATCCGTACTAGAGAAGAAGACCAGAGGAGAAACCTAACCCAAAGGCTTACCCAAGAATTCCATTTTGGGAATTCCAACCGTAGGAACATAGGTTCTACCTCTGCACCGTACTGCAAAACCTGCAGAAAGAAGCATTCAGGAAGATGCTCCACTCACTTCAATTTCTGCAAGGCCCCAGTACACAAGGAAGAAGACTGCAAGAGGAAATCCAGTAATGGACTGTGCTTCAACTGTGGAGAAAAAGGTCACATCAAGCCAAATTGTCCGAAATTAGCTCCAGTTGCGAACAACAAGAACACTAAAAATGCTAGAGCATTTGTTCTAACTGTAGATAAAGCCAAGATAATCCCGGACGTCATAGCTGGTACGTTTTTAGTTAATGATATTTTTACTAAAGTATTATTTGACTCTGGTGCAAACCAAAGTTTTATTAATACTTCGTTTTGCAAACTTCTAAATCAATCATTAACTAAACTACCACAAGAATGTCTAGTAGAGACAGCAAATGGAGAAATCGTTAGGATTTCGGAAATCTTGCAGGGAGCAAGAATAGAAATTTTTAATCAAAAATTTATTGCAAACCTTTACCCAATGAATCTGGCAGGATTTGATGTTGTATTAGGAATGGATTGGTTAACATACCCAATGAATCTGGCAGGATTTGATGTTGTATTAGGAATGGATTGGTTAATAGCCAATAAAGCCAGTATTTTATGTGATCAAAAGTCAATCCAAGTAAATTCACCAAGGGGTGAAAAGGTCACAATTAAAGGAGATAAACCATCTAGATCCACTAAATTCATCTATGTGATGAAAACTGCAAGTTATATAAGAAAAGGATCTATAGTGTATTTGATTTCTATAACCACTAACACTAAAGGAAAAGATCTAAAAGACATTCCAGTAGTATCCCAGTTTTCAGATGTATTCTAGAAGAATTGCCAGGACTATCGTCAGACAGAGAAGTTGAATTCAGAATCCATCTGCTACCAGGAACGGCACCGATCGCCAAAGCACCTTATCGTTTGGCACCCGCTGAAATGCAGGAACTAAAGAAACAGTTAGACGAATTGTTAGAGAAAGGATTCATACAGCCAAGCTCATCGCCATGGGGAGCACCGATTTTATTTGTCAAAAAGAAGGACGGATCAATGCGTATGTGCATTGACTACCGTGAATTGAACAAGGTCACGATTAAGAATCGGTACCCATTACCAAGGATCGATGATCTGTTCGATCAACTGCAAGGAGCTCGATTTTTCTCTAAAATCGATTTAAGATCAGGATATCATCAATTAAAGGTACAGGAAGAGGACATTCCTAAGACTGCATTTAGAACAAGGTATGGCCATTATGAATTTACTGTCATGCCATTTGGTTTAACCAATGCCCCAGCCGCATTTATGGACATGATGAACCGAATATGTAAGCCATATTTGGATAAATTCATAATTGTTTTTATTGATGATATTCTAATTTACTCTAAGAGTAAAGAGGAATACGCAAAGCATTTGCACTTACTTTTAAGTCTATTAAGAAAAGAAAAGCTTTACGCTAAGTTTTCCAAGTGCGAGTTTTGGATAAAGCAGGTACAGTTTCTTGGATGCTTAGTTGATCATGAAGGAATTCATGGATCCAACAAAAATCGAGGCGATTACCAAATGGAAAACCCCTGAATCACCAACCGAGGTTAGAAGTTTCTTAGGATTGGCTGGGTATTATAGAAGATTTATTCGAGATTTTTCTAGAATAGCCATTCCTTTAACCAAGTTAACCTGTAAATCCATTAAGTTTGAATGGGGACCAAAACAAGAAGAAGCCTTTAGAATCCTTAAGCAAAGATTAACCCATGCACCCATATTAGCGTTACCAGAAGGAACTGAAGACTTCGTAGCCTATTGTGATGCTTCTTAGTTAGGTTATGGATGTGTGTTAATGCAATGTCAAAAGGTGATAGCTTACGCATCTAGACAACTTAAGAATCATGAAGAGAATTATTCAACCCATGATCTAGAACAAGGAGCCATAATTTTTGCCCTTAAGATTTGGAGACGTTACCTTTATGGTAGTAAGTTTACCATATTCACCGATCATAAGAGTTTAAGGTACGTTTTTGGGAAAAAAGAGTTGAATATCAGATAAAGAAGCTGGATGGAGATTCTTAGTGATTATGATTGTCATATCCAGTATCATGCAGGGAAAGCCAATGTAGTGGCTGATGCTTTAAGTCGAAAGTATCATGAAAAGCCAAAAAGGGTACGTTCTATTAAATTAAATCTACAATTAGATTTAAACGATCAGATTAGAAAAGCACAAGAATCAGTAATCAAGGATGAGACTGAAAAATTAAAAGGAATGATTAAAGAATCGGAACAAGGAACAGATGGAATTTGGAGATTCCATAAAAAGAGAATGTGGATACCTAAATTAGGAAACCTACGTCACCATATATTAGAAGAAGTCCATAAGTCTAAGTATACGATGCATCCAGGAAGTGATAAGATGTACTAGGATTTATGGAAAAATTTCTGGTGGATAGGAACGAAAAAGGATATAGCAACTTATGTTTCTAAATGTTTAACTTGTTCACAAGTCAAAGCTGAACACCAGAAACCCTCAGGTTTGTTACAACAGTTAGAAATGCCAGTTTGGAAATGGGAATTGATAACAATGAATTTTGTTACCAAATTACCCAAAACAAGAAAAGGTAATGATACAATCTGGGTGATTGTAGATAGGCTAACCAAGTCAGCTCATTTCCTACCAATGAAGGAAACTTTTAATACGGAACAATTAGCCAAATTGTATGTAAATGAAATTGTTTCATTACATGGAATACCTTTATCAATTGTTTCTGATAGGGATAACCGTTTTACCTCTCATTTTTGGGCAAGTTTCCAAAAAGCAATGGGAACCAAGTTGAATCTAAGCACAGCTTACCATCCTCAAACGGACGGACAAAGCGAAAGGACAACTTAGACAATGGAAGACATGCTTAGAGCTTGTGTAATTGATTTTGGAGGTAATTGGGACAATCACTTACCTTTAATTGAATTTTCTTATAATAACAGTTATCATACAAGTATCAATGCTGCACCATTCGAAGCACTTTATGGACGAAAGTGCAGAACCCCAGTCTGTTGGGCAGAAATTGCGGAAAAGAAACTATCTGGACGTGAGATAGTGCAGGAAACAACCGACAAGATCATTCAAGTCAAGGAACGACTGAAAGCAGCACGTGATCGACCGAAGAGCTATGCTGATAACAGACTTAAGCCATTAGAATTTTAGATAGGTGATAAAGTATTGTTAAAAGTCTCTACTTGGAAAGGAGTAGTAAGATTCATCAAAAGAGGGAAGCTAAGTCCCAGGTATGTTGGACCTTTTAAGATCATTAGAAAAATAGTACATGTAGCTTATCAGCTACAACTGCCAGAGGAAATGGCAGGAATACATGATGTATTTCATGTATCTAATCTCAAGAAATATTTAGCTGATGAATCACTCGTAGTGCCTCTTAAGGATATAGAGGTAAATGAACAACTCAAATTTGTAGAAAGGCCTCTACAGATTGAAGATAGAAAAGTTAAGAATCTCAAGCATAAGAGATTAGTTCTGGTCAAAGTGAAGTGGGACTCCAAAAGAGGACCTGAATATACATGGGAGCTTGAATCAGAAATGCAAAAGAAATATCCACACCTGTTCCAGTAGACCTCGAGGATGAGCTCTAAAACAAGGTGGGGAGGATATAACAACTCTAAACCGACACCCTCGTAATATTTTCCGACACCCTAAAAATATTTAAAGTATCCAAATATGTCCCTAAATACACCCTATACGCGAAAACGGGCCCTGAATATCTTAAATATTATCAAAAATAATAAAAAAATGGATTTTGGGGTTTAGGCGAGCCGCGTAAGCCACCCTTAACCCTTACGCGGGCCGCAACAACTTAAAGATCTGGCGAAACCCTGGGCCGCCACGTGGCTCAACACACGGCAACCCTACATAGTGACCCGGACAAGCTACATTGTTGACCGGGTTTGAGCGGGCCGCGTAGCCCTATGTTAACATTTACGCGGGCCGCGTAAAAGTCAAACTCAGCCCCTATAAATAGATTGCATCGGCCTTCAGTCGAAATCGTTCAAAATTGTCTTTCTCTCTCTCAAATTTACATAGTGGGCACTATACACGGGTATAATACCCCCCTAAATAGTGAAGTTCTACTCCGTTGTAAGTATCATAACCCCTGGATACGTATTAGATACTCTAGGGTTCCGTAACGGCTGTCGTGGCTCTGCCCGACGTAGTCATTGGAATGCCGTCTCGGGGAGGGTATTGCTAATGTTAAAATGGGTTATTATACTAACACGCGTGCATTTGTGTAATTTATAGATTATTCCCAGGAAATCCTTAATGAAAATCCTAAGACATCAATGTGAGTTTATCTGCTTTTGTAAACCTTTTTGTTAACTGTTTTTACAAAACCTCACATGATTAATTATATATTAAGCAGCTATTATGTATTTGTAAGAATACAATTATCGTGGGTATGTTGGGGTTTTGTATACAAAATTTGTTACCACCTGGTCAAGGAGTAACATTTCCACAAGTTGAGTCTGACAGTACCACGGGTGATAATTGGTATAACTTGGAAACAAATGTAATTGCGAGACCGCCCTCAATACTGTAAAATGGTTTTTATTAGAACTTGATAAAACTGGGATTCACTCACCAGTATTTTCCACTGACAAAATATTTTTAAACGCGTTTCAGGTAACAAAATGTGAAAGCCAAATAGAAGCCAGCTGGACAGCACTGAAGGCTTGGAAAAGTGGCAATAAAGTTACCTAATAATAAAATAGATGTTTTTATTAAATAAAATAGGGTGTATCCCTATGAAGATGTGTGTACGGAAAACTTGGGTTTTACCCATGTTTTTAATATTATAAAAGTGTGGTATTTTAGTCTGATAAAATATTTCCTAACTACGGTCCTAATAAAAATTCCGCTGCCAAATTAGACAATAACAGGATACCACCGAAACTCGCAGCGGCCGCCCGTTCCCGGGTTTGTAACAGGGGGACGGGGGTTGCGATAGGGGGGGTCTATAAGCCACGAACCAACCAAAAATTGCCATGTCGCCAAACGTAACTTCACCATGCTGGTGACAAACTTGTCGCCTCCAACCCCACGCCGCCCTCCACGTTGTTTGTGGCCGGTGTGTCCGACGTGAAGAGGCTTTCACGTCATGTTCCCACGCTCACTCCGTGTGGTCTAATATTCCAAAAAACTACGTTTTTTAGTACAGAAAAAAAGAAAGGAAGTTGAAGTTTGATCATCCTTTGGTTTTGTAGATTTATTTTTCCATTATATGTTTTGATTAAGGGATTTTGGATTTTATCACCCTTAACTAACGGCCAATTGGCCGATGCCACCCCCAACTATCACTTTGACGCCCGTCACCTCCAAATACCGATAGCTCCCGAAGACCAAGAAAAGACAACACACATATCCCTACGGAACTTTTGCTTATCGATGCATGCCTTTCAGTCTATGTAATGCTCCCGCAACTTTTCAACATTGCAGTTTACTGTAAGCTTTTAAAAATATAAGGTATGGGTGTCATTTGCCCCTAACCACATGGGATAAAATTGCAGTTTACTGTAAGTTTGAAACATAGACATTGAATAGCGTGTTGGATGGGTGATGTTAAGAGACATAAATTTAAATCAATAAATGTCACAACCCCGGACCCTACCCTGGGCGCGAGCCTTGAGCAGATACAAGTGGTACCGACATTTATTAAAATTATCGCAGCGGAAAACTTATCAGGACCGGGTGTCAGGAAAAATATTAGAGTTTCAAAACACCGAAATTTTCATTTCATAAGTTTTGGGATAAACCCGTATTTACACAAAGGATTATCACGGGGATAAACCCTTGAGTACAAAACACGTTTTATTAAGGTTTACATAGCCATTTATTTAAGCTTGAGTTCTTTATAACAATTTTTTTTCTTCTCTTCATAGTAAATCATCTGAAACGCGTTTTAAAAACATTTGATCAGCGGACATACTGGTGAGTTCATTCAGTTGTACAAGAATACATTGGTATAACTACAACATTGAGAATTATTACATTTGTTTATATCTTTCAATGACCCACAATACTTGTCACTTTCCCATTTCGGTGACTGTGGTCATATTACTATTGGCTATCCCTTTGTCAAATAGTAAAGCTTATCAAGTAACGTATAAAATACCCAATATACCGGCTGTAATTTCAGAATACAAAGACTTAATCACTTTAAATACAACTAGAAAACAATTAGGGTTTTGAAAGCATTTTAATAAAAAGAGAATGACTCAAATTGTAGATTTAGAGTTTCAATACTAGCCTTCTGGTTTAATTCTTGGTTTCCTAATAAAGCACACAATGCACATGTATTAGTGTATTAACTTAATTCAACTTTAACGATAATCACGAGATCAAAACCCAGAACGGGATGACAAAGTATAGCCTTATTCAGGTAGCACTTAAACATCCGTTGGCTTGGTTTCAATCGATCAGATAGGGTACCGTACCAGTGATTCGAGTTAGCAGGCTGAATACGGGCAGAGGTTTAGAATTCTGGTATAATAGCGACAATTCCGAAAGAAAGAAAATAAAAGTTTTGAGCAAAGTTGAATGCCTGCTTCGTGCTCAATTTATAGTTGTTTTAAGGGAGTCTCGCGCCCCGCGATACATCAAGGCTGACCTCTCGAAGCTCGTGAGAAAGTCTATCTAGCGCTTAGGTGTCATGAGTCATTGGGGTAGGTTTGACACGTGGACGACACGTGGCCTACACGTGTCTCTGGCGAATTTTGTGTCTCTCGCGGCCCGCAAAGGGTTCTTATGAGTCTGTCGCGGCCCACGACAACCATAAAAATCTTTTCTTTTTGATTTTTCGTGCCGGTTCTCGTCGTACGCGTTTAGGGTTTCGATTACGAATTGTTGCGGGACCTTTTTGAGGGTTGTTACAATAAATAGTCAACTTGTGTCACACCCTCAATTTCCACTTGCGGAGTACTACCGCGAGGCATGTGACTGACCAGGATCAAGCCACCAATCATATTAAATGAAATATTAATAAAATAGTTTATGACGGCCTAATCTTTTTTCAAAAATAACATTTTAAACTGCGCGCACATTTTTACATTTTTAGGAAGTTTTTGCATTACAGTAGTTTGAACACGGGGCCGTGCTCAGTGAACACGCCCCCGTGCTGCATAAAAAAATACAAAACACCCAAATATAGAGTCTCAACACGGGGCTGTGTTCGATGAACACGCCCCCGTGCTGAAGCAAACCAGTTGCATTTTTCAAAACACCCAGATACAGGATCTGACCACGGGCCATGCTCATTGAACACGGGGCTGTGGTGAGCCTCTGTTTCCATTTTTATTTTTGTTTTCTGGTCCCGAGACTCTTTTGTGGTCTGCTGAGTGATTCTTATGGATCAATAATTAGGAGGTTACAACCACCACTATGAAGAGGATGATTATGAAGGAGAGTATTGTACCATTTGTGGTAATCCTCATTCGGTACAATATTGTGACCTCTTTGAACCATCCACTTCTTACACATACCATGAGGAGCCCAGGTACGAGCCAACCACTTCATACACACACTATGAAGAACCAAGGTATGAACCTTCTCCCTTATATTCATATCTTGAAGAACCAAGGTATGAGCCTTCATACTCATATTTTGAAGAACCAAGGTATGAATCATCTCCTTCATATACTTACTATGAGGAACAATGGTGTGAACAACCCACCTCATATGGGTATTATGAAGAACCAAGTTACGACCCTTATCCATCATATACTTACAATGAGGAAAAATGGTGTGAACCATCTACCTCATATGAGTAGTATGAGGAGCCAACGATCGAACTTCCGAATTCAAGCTATGGGGATCCTTATCCGGCTCACTTTGACGAACCACCAACTATCCTCCCCGTAGCCGAAAAAAATAACAGAACACCTCAAAACTATCGAGCGCTACGTTAAAGAATCCCGCGTAAGGGAAGAGGAATCCAACGCAAGGGAAGAGGTAAATTGTACTAAAGAGGTCATAGTAGAAGAGGTAAAGATGGAAGAACAAGTAAGTGAAAAAACTGACGCATGAACTAAACAACGAAAAACGTAAGTCCGACAACGTTAAAATTCAAAAACAGTCTAATTTTCAAGAAATTAATCTTCTAACACCTTCTTTCGAAAACCATTGTTTGGTCCCTAATCATGCTAAGTTTTTAAAAGAGTTAAACACTAACACTAAAATTGACGAAACGGTAAGCATTAAGTTAACAAACGATCAAACTACGCTAATAAAAGATGATCCATTTGAAATTACCAGTTCCTTGTTTTTTTCAAAATTCCTTTATTAGTAATATTACAATTGATAAAGATCTTTCTGTTAATATAATGCCGAACTACAGTTTCGATAAATTAAGTATTGGTGATTTTCTCCACTTCAAATACCCATTTTTCTTTCTAATCGGAAAATAATGAAATCTATGGGAGCAGTTGAAGATGTGGTAGTCCAAACAAATCAAACGGTAGTCCCAACCGACTTTGTCATCCTTGATGATGCTCCACTTGTGTTGGGACAACCTTTTTTGAAAACCCACAAGGCTTTGATTAATCGGAAGCAAAACAACTTACCCATTCAATTAGGGGCCTTCAAGAAAAGTGTCGATCTTGAGCGATCAATGAAATATCCAATCGGCAATGACGACTCCCTATTTGAAGATGAAGATGAACCACCCGATACGAAAGAAGAAATTGACCACTTTGTCGAAGAAGAGGTTGCCATTGAACAAACCTTTTTGGTTCTTGACCAAAATGAGCAACCAAATAAGGAGTCTCCTAAAGACTCACCACTTGAGCCCAAAGAACTCCCAAAAGGTTTGGAATATGCTTTTCTCGACAAGGATGGTAAGCTACCTGTAATTATTTCGTCAACATTAACTAGTTTAAAAAAGAAAAATTAATCACACTTTTGAAAAAACACAAAAATGCGACCGCTTGGAACCTTGTAGATATTAAAGGAATAAGCCCTTCCATGTGCACGCACAAAATTTTAAAGAATGATGACTATAAATCAGTAATACAAACACAACGTAGAGTAAATCCAAACGTCCAAAAGTGGTTAAAAATGAAGTCATCAAATTACTTGACGCCGGACTTGTCTACCCGATTTCCGAAAGTCCTTGGGTAAGTCCCGTCCAAGTAGTTCCTAAGAAAGGAGGTATGACGGTGGTCACTAATGAAAAAAATGAATTAATACAAACAAGAACCGTCACCGGATGGAGAGTATGTATAGATTATCGTCGATTAAATGAGGCAACAAGAAAAGATCATTTCCGCTTACCTTTTATTGATCAAATGTTAGAAAGATTATCCGGTCAAAAATTTTATTGTTTTTTTAGATGGTTTTTCAGGTTACTTTCAAATACCAATAGCTCCCGAAGACCAAGAAAAGACAACATTCACATGTCCCTACGGAACTTTTGCTTATCGACGCATGCCTTTCGGTCTATGTAATGCTCCCGCAACTTTTCAACATTGCAGTTTACTGTAAGTTTTTTGAAATATAAGGTAAGGGTGTCATTTGCCCCTAACCACATGGGATAAAACTGAAGTTTACTGTAAGTTTGAAACATAGACATTGAATAGCGTGTTGGATGGGTGATGTTAAGAGACATAAATTTAAATCAATAAATGTCACAACCCCGGACCCTACCCTGGGCGGGAGCCTTGAGCAGATACAAGTGGTACCGGCGTTTATTAACATTATCGCAGCGGAAAACTTATTAGGACTGGGTGTCAGGAAAAATATTAGAGTTTCAAAACACTGAAATTTTCATTTCATAAGTTTTGGGATAAACCCGCATTTACACAAAGGATTATCACGGGGATAAACCCTTGAGTACAAAGCACGTTTTATTAAGGTTTACACAGCCATTTATTTAAGCTTGAGTGCTTTATAACACTTTTTTTCTTCTCTTCAAAGTAAATCATCTGAAACGCGTTTTAAAAACATTTGATCAGCGGAAATACTATTGAGTTCATTCAGTTGTACAAGAATACATTGGTATAACTACAACATTAAGAACTTTTACATTTGTTTATATCTTTCAATGACCCACAATACTTGTCACTCGCCCATTTCGGTGACTGTGGTCATATTACTATTGGCTATCCCTTTGTCAAATAGTAAAGCTTATCAAGTAACGTATAAAATACCCCATATACGGCTGTAATTTTAGAATACAAAGACTTAACCACTGTAAATACAACTAGAAACAATTAGGGTTTTGAAAGCATTTTAATAAAAAGAGAATGACTCAAATTGTAGATTTAGAGTTTCAATACTAGCCTTCTGGTTTAATTCTTGGTTTCCTAATTAAGCACAGAATGCACATGTATTAGTGTATTAACTTAATTCAACTTTAACGATAATCACGAGATCAAAACCCAGAACGGGATGACAAAGTATAGCCTTATTCAGGTAGCACTTACACATCCGTTGGCTTGTTTTCAATCGATCAGATAGGGTACCGTACCAGTGATTCGAGTTAGCACGCTGAATACGGGCAGGGGTTTAGAATTCTGGTATAATAGCGGCAATTCAGAAAGAAAGAAAAGAAAAGTTTTGAGCAAAGTTGAATGCCTGCTTCGTGCTCAATTTATAGTTGTTTTAAGGGAGTCTCGCGCCCTGCGATACATCAAGGCTGACCTCTCGTAGCTCGTGAGAAAGTCTATCTAGCGCTTAGGTGTCATGAGTCGATGGGGTAGGTTTGACAGGTGGACGACACGTGGCCTACACGTGTCTCTGGCGAATTTTGTGTCTCTCGCGGCCCGCAAAGGGTTCTTATGAGTCTGTCGCGGCCCACGACAACCATAAAAATCTTTTCTTTTTGATTTTTCGTACTGGTTCTCGTCGTACGCGTTTAGGGTTTCGATTACAAATTTTTGCGAGACCTTTTTGAGGGTTGTTACAATAAATAGTCAACTTGTGTAACACCCTCAATTTCCACTTGCAGAGTACTACCGCAAGGCGTGTGACTGACCAGGATCAAGCCAACAATCATATTGAACGAAATATTAATAAAACAGTTTTTGACGCACTAATCATTTTTCAAAAACTTTTTTAAACTGCGCACACATTTTTACTTTTTTTGGTAGTTTTTGCATTACAGTAGTTTGAACACGGGGCCGTGCTCAGTGAACACGCCCCCGTGCTGCATAAAAATTTACAAAACACCCAGATAGAGTGTCTCAACATGGGGCTGTGTTCGCTGAACACGCCCCCGTGCTGAACCAAACCAGTTGCATTTTTCAAAACGCCCAGATACAGGATCTGACCACGGGCCGTGCTCATTGAACACGGGGCCGTGGTGAGCCTCTGTTTCCATTTTTATTTTTGTTTTCTGGTCCCGAGACTCTTTTGTGGTCTGCTGAGTGATTCTTATGCATTAATACTCAGGAGGTTACAACTACCACTATGAAGAGGATGATTATGAAGAAGAGTATTGTACCATTTGTGGTAATCCTCATTCGGTACAATATTATGACCTCTTTGAACCATCCACTTCGTACACATACCATGAGGAGCCCAGGTACGAGCCAACCACTTCATACACACGCTATGAAGAACCAAGGTATGAACCTTCTCCCTCATATTCATATCTTGAAGAACTAAGGTATGAGCCTTCATACTCATATTTTGAAGAACCAAGGTATGAATCATCTCCTTCATATACTTACTATAAAGAACAATGGTGTGAACAACCCACCTCATATGGGTATTATGAAGAACCAAGTTACGACCCTTATCCATCATATACTTACAATGAGAAAAAATGGTGTGAACCATCTTCCTCATATGAGTATTGTTAGGGGAGGATTTTCTAACAATTAGTGATCCTTATTTGCTATCCTAATAAGTGATCCTTACTTCTGTGACAGATATTGATCCTCAGAAGAGCTTCAGGATCAGGATCATGGATCACCCTAAGGATCCTCATACTAACGATTGGCTGTTTGTGTTTCGTATTGTTTTGCAGGAGTATTGAGCTTGACTTGGTCTTGGCAGCGTTACTATGGAATATTCCACGGGTATTTCGCACACATTTGAATAGAAATGGACGTTGTGGAGAACGTGGGAGCATGGCACAAAAGTCGGACAGTTAGTTAGCTTAGTTAGCTTTCATTTTTAAAGGGGTGACGAGCTAAATTTAGAACACTTAGCCATTTTCGGTTACACACACACTCTCGTGCAATTGCAGTCTTAAAGCTCTCAACAAACACTTAACAATTCTCACACTTTTACACGATTAACCATAGTGATCCTTGTACTTAGCTCGTCACTATCCGAAGTTGTAAACTTTTATTGATTTATTTGAGCTTGGTGATCGGTAGTTTCCATCACCCGAGGTTTTTTATGCCGGAGATCATTCATTGATCAAGGGCTTTTTCCTCGTATAAATCCTTGTGTCATTTGTGCAATTTACATCGAAGTGATCCTTATTATTGTTCTTCATTTCAAGCATCATTCCCCGTAACTAGGAGTTTGGTTGCATTATCCTTGTGTGATTTTTGACCAAAACAAGTATTATGAGGAGCCAAGGATCGAACTACCGAATTCAAGCTATGGGGATCCTTATTCCGCCCACTTTGATGAACCACCAACTATCCTCCCCGTAGCCGAAAAAATAATAGAACACCTCAAAACTATCGAGCGCTACATTAAAGAATCCCGCGCAAGAGAAGAGGAATCCCGCGCAAGGGAAGAGTTAAATTGTACTAAAGAGGTGATAGTAGAAGAGGTAAAAATGGAAGAACAAGTAAAACCGACGCATGAAGTAAACAACGAAAAAGGTAAGTCCGACAACGTTAAAATTCAAAAAGAGTCTAATTTTCCAGAAATTAATCTCTTAACACCTACTCTCGAAAACCATTGTTTGGTCATTACTCATGCTAAGTTTTTAAAAGAGTTAAACACTAACACTAAAATTGACGAAACGGTAAGCATTAAGTTAACAAACGATCAAACTACGCTAATAAAACATGATCCATTTGAAATTACCAGTTCCATGTTTTTTTTTAAAATTCTTTTATTAGTAATATTACAATTGATAAAGATCTTTGTGTTAATATAATGCCGAACTACAGTTTTGCTAATTTAAGTATTGGTGATTTTTCTCCACTTCAAATACCCATTTTTCTTTCTAATCGGAAAATAATAAAATCTATGGGAGTAGTTGAAGATGTGTTAGTCCAAACAAATCAAACGGTAGTCCCAACCGACTTTGTCATCCTTGATGATGCTCCACTTGTGTTGGGATAACCTTTTGTGAAAACCCACAAGGCGTTGATTAATCGGAAGCAAAATAACTTACCCATTCAATTAGGGGCCTTCAAGAAAAGTGTTGATCTTGAGCGATTAATGAAATATCCAATCGGCAATGACGACCCCCTAATTGAAGATGAAGATGAACCACCCGATACGAAAGAAGAAATTGACCACTTTGTCGAAGAAGAGGTCGCCATTGAAGAAACCTTTTTGGTTCCTGACCAAAATGAGCAACCAAATAAGGAGTCTCCTAAAGACCCACCACTTGAGCTCAAAGAACTCCCAAAAGGTTTGGAATATGCTTTTCTCGACAAGGATGGTAAGCTACCTGTAATTATTTCGTCAACATTAACTAGTTTAGAAAAATAAAAATTAATCACACTTTTGAAGAAACACAAAAACACGATCGCTTGGTAGCTTGTAGATATTAAAGGAATAAGCCCTTCCATTTTCATGCACAAAATTTTAATGAATGATGACTATAAATCGGTAGTACAGCCACAACGTAGAGTAAGTCCAAACGTCCAAAAGTGGTTAAAAATGAAGTCATCAAATTACTTGACACCGGACTTATCTACCCGATTTCCGATAGTCCTTGGGTAAGTCCCGTCCAAGTAGTTCCTAAGAAAGGAGTTATGACGGTGGTCACTAACGAAAAAAATGAATTAATACCAACAAGAACCGTCACCGGATGGAGAGTGTGTATAGATTATCGTCGATTAAATGAGGCACCAAGGAAAGATCATATCCCCTTAACTTTTATTCAAATGTTAGAAAGATTACCCGGTCACAAATTTTATTGTTTTTTAGATGGTTTTTCAGGTTACTTCCAAATACCGATAGCTTCCGAAGACCAAGAAAAGACAACATTCACATGTCCCTACGGAACTTTTGCTTATCGACGCATGCCTTTCGGTCTATGTAATGCTCCCGCAACTTTTCAACATTGCACGATGGCCATCTTCCATGATATGATAGAAAAGATTATGGAAGTCCTCATGGACGACTTTTTTATCTTTGGAGATTCATACGACCAATGCCTCGATAACGTTGAATGAATGCTATCCCGATGTGAGGAAACTAACCTCGCCCTTAATTGGGAAAAGTTCCATTTCATGGTAACGGAGGGAATAGTACTCGGTCATAAAATCTCAAGTGAAGGAATGGAGGTTGATCGGGCTAAAATAGACACTATTTCCCGATTACCACTCCCATCCTCCGTTAGAGCCATCAGAAGTTTCTTAGGACATGCCGGATTTTATAGACGATTTATCAAAGAGTTTTCTAAAATCTCAAGACCTTTAACAAAATTACTTGAAAAAGATGCGCCATTCATCTTTGACAAGGATTGCAACCAAGCATTTCTAACACTAAAAGAAATGCTAGTCAATGCACCTATCATGATAACGCCTGATCGGAAATTACCTTTCGAAATCATATGCGATGCAAGTGACTTTGTAGTTGGAGTTGTCTTGGGACAAAGAAAAGAAAAGCATTTTCACCCAATATATTACGCTAGTAAAACACTTAACGATGCACAAGAAAATTACACAACCACTGAAAAATAATTACTAGCTGTAGTATTTGCTTTTGATAAATTTCGTTCTTATCTTGTTCTTTCTAAAACAATAGTTTATACTAACCATGCAACCATTCGTTATCTCTTTAAGAAACAGGATGCCAAACCACATCTAATAAAATGGATTCTACTCGTCCAAGAATTCAACATTGAAATAAAAGAAAAAAGAGGAGCAGAAAACACCGCTGCAGATCATGTATCCCGCTTGGAAGATCCAGCTTTGGAGGATACTAGGGACGAGCTCATCAATGAAAAATTCGCAACGGAGTCCTTAGAAATTGTGGAATACCGAGAAGAGCCATGGTACGTCGACTACGCCAACTACTTAGCTAGTGGAATAGTCGCAAAAGGATGGTCATGATGCATGTGTGGTGTGATATATTTTTATATATATTTTTAGCCCTTTATAACCACTTTAGTCAAGTTTTAAATTTATAAAACACGATATTTACTAACACCAAACACACATATGGGCAAGTGTACCCATCGTGAGCGTAGTATAGTGTTGGTAAGATACCGAGGTCGTCCAAGGACACAAGAGTTTTTAATACCGGTTTATCCTCAACGTCTAATCAAATCAAAAATTTAGGAAAAAGATTTTAAACTAGAACATAAAAACTAAAATGCTGAAAATAAAAATAAAATAAATAAAAACAGATAGACAAGATGAATCACTTTGATCCGACTCGCCTTTAGTGTAACCTTTGATTATTTCCGCACTTTTACACTTTTTAAGAGATTATCCTAGTTATTGTAGTAGGCCCCTCTTTTGAAGGTGACGTTACCCTCAACCCAGTAGTTTGAGTCAGCAAGGATACAATCCTAAAGGGTCGGATTATTGAAAGATAATTAATTAAGTTATTAATGCATAATGTGGTAGGCCCCTCTTTTGAAGGTGACGTTACCCTCGGCTAAGTAGTCTGAGTCAGCAGGGATACAGTCCAAAGTATGCGGGTTAAAGTTTTAATAGTAGTTTACATATGAGGGGATCAAAGAGTTTGGACCCCCGCCATCCAATACCATTGGGTATTGAAGGAGGTCCTACTAAATTTGACCCAGGTCCTTGCAGGATGTATACACTGAACAATGGCAAGACTTGTACCAAACCATTCCCTTAACCCCCGACCAGGTAGCCAACATACCTCCATATAGACCGTGGAGATATGAATGGTGAAAATCTTTTATTTTATATAGACAGTAAAATAATGCCAAGACACCACGGACAAATGATAAGGAAGAATCACCTTCAACATATAAAACTAGTTATTAAAGTCATTAATACATAACCAAATAAAAAGTGCGAAAAGATTAAAAATAAAAAGTATTACACTAAATGCTTGTCTTCACCAAGTGATGTAAGAGACTTAGGCAAACATGACCTTTGATTGTCAAGAACTCTTACCACTACAAAAAAAATGCCATATAGTGGCACACACTTTTAATGGCATTTAGCTATCATGCCACTAAATTTGCTTTTTAATGGCACTTTATGTATGCTATATTTACTTAACACAAACTTGTAGTGGCATTTATCTCTTATGTCACTAATTTAAGTTTTTAGTGTTACTTTATCTATGCCACTGAAAGTTTCAAAAGCTTTTAATTTCCCTCTTTCCCCATTCAAAACTTTTAATGAAAACTCCAAAACTAAAATTTCCCTCCACCTTAAAATTTTATTCCCACCCTACACCAAAATCCTCTTCCAAATAAACCCTAAAGCTTCTTTTATCTTTTAAAACCATCCCCAAAATTGAAACCGAAGACCTCTCTTCTTGAAACCCCAGATCCAGCAGAGAGCAAGGCCATCCTCCCAATCGTCCTGCCAGTGTTGTGGTGCCGCGATGTGAAGGGCCCATCACTATCCACCATCCGATTATCATCTTCAACCGTATCCTTACCTACAACCACCATCTCCGCCACTAACCACCGTCGTTTAGCCGCATTTCAGTCGCCGTGTCATCTCTTCTCCACTTTACTGTTGTCTGCCTCCGTGAAGAAGAAAAACCCCAACAAAACTCGCATCTTTCTTCCTCACTTAATGGCTTCCATGGTTCTCTTCAATGTTATTATTATTATTATTATTATTATTATTATTATTATTATTATTATTATTATTATTATTATTACTATTATTCTTATTATTATTATTCTTATTATTATTATTGTTATTATTATTCTTATTATTATTATTATTATTATTATTATTATTATTATTATTATTATTATTATTATTATTATTATTATTATTATTATTATTAATTACTTTAATAATTTGACCTCTTTTTGTTGTTGTGTTTCAGGAAGTTGAGGAATCTTATATTATGATTAAGCCTGATGGTGTTCAATGAGGACTTGTAAGTTTTAATTAATTAGCTTGAATTGAAAGTGTTTGCTGTTGATTGGATGAATTTATGACAGGTAGGAGAGATCATTTCTAGGTTTGAGAACAACGGCTTTAAATTGAAAGGGTTGAAGCTTTTCCACTGCCCTAAACAACTGGCAGAGGTTTGTTTGTTTTCTGTTAGTCAATTTTTTCGAATATTGTTTCTTTGTAAAAGGTGTAAATAAAGTCATGTTTCTTTTTTTTTTTTTTGTTTTGAAAATGGTATGTTATAGGAGCATTATAAGGATCTGAGTTCCAAGCCTTTCTTCCCCAAACTGATTACTTACATTACATTAGGTCCGGTTGTTTGTATGGTAATGATTCCTGTTGCCTGTTTTGAGCTATCGGATTACTTATTTTGAATAATAAAATCTTACCTTTGATAATAATGTATTGGCCAAGGCTTGGGAGGGAGTTGGTGTTGTTGCATCAGCCCATAAATTAATTGGAGCAACAAATCCACTTCAAGGTGAACCTGGCATAATTAGAGGGGATCTTGCAGTTCAAACCGGAAGGTTAAGATTTTGCCTGACCTCTTTTATGTTGATCATCATAACTAGGTTCCCACTTGTTGAATACAAGTCATTATCGTGTTTGGAACAGGAATGCGGTTTATGGGAGTGACAACCCTGAAAATGGGAAGCGCGAAATAGGTAAGAGCCGGGTTGCTCTTGTTTGTTTATATTTACAAGGGTAAAACAGTAATATACAGTCAAACATGATGATGCTCTATCTCATGACACCTCTATGGTTCAAAGAGGGAGAATTGACCGAATGGACACCAGTACAAACTCCATGGTTGGTAGAATGATGAGCATGGAGCCATTCAGTTTGCTTAATTTTGTTGATACATCGGGATGCGATTCTATTAATCTTCTTGTTTTCCTTTTTTTAATTAATAGCTTGATTGGGATCTTATTTATGTCGTACTGTCACAAATTTAGTATATTGATTCTCTGATTATGTTTGTCGGAATAATAAACCATCTTAACTGTATACACTTAGGCTCGTTTGTTCATCTAATCTTTTGTTATGAATTGCCAGTTTGCATCACTAGGTCGCGAGCTAAAGCAAATTTTGCTGTGGAAGTAGTGAAGTTGCGCTCATCTCTTAAGCTTGTGCTCAACTTACACATGAGTCTATCAATGTACAGTAGGTAAGTTTTGTATTATTTATTGTTTAGTGGTTATCTAATTACTTTCATATTATACTTATCACGCTTGATTTATTAATTTGATTGTTGAGATGCACTCCGGTTCTAATAGTTAAGGGTTGCGTTTAGTTTTAGGGTTTTGAGATATCTGAATGTAAACTCTTTGAACTGATTTCACTTAGTGATCTTAGCATCTGTTTATTAGGTTATTACTATAACTTATAAATTGTTGGTTGGTTGAGTAATAAAAAAAAATTAAAATCAACAAAATGTTCTTACTTTGATTAGTTAATTGAATTGCCAGAAGAATTAATCAACTAATGAACAAAACATTCAGATTCTCACTTGATTCAATTGGCTAGTGTGTTAAAAAAGTTATGAGCTCCAATATTTCAATTCAACTGAGCAAATAATTAGTGGAACAAATAAAAAATACAAAGGTTGTAAATAAAAAAATACATTCGTAATAAGCATTTTACATTGAATGACTACTCCATGAGACCTGCCCCTGTTTATTACAATGCTATTAATGAAAGTGTTTGAGTTTTTTGTCAAATATATATCAATACCATCTAAAAAGAAAAACAGGAACCATTTTGGACTGAAACCGGAGGTAAAAAGTAAACGAGCCAAGCCTAAGCTCGGCTGGGCTTGGGCTTGAACTTGTGTAACTTATAAGACTCAAGCTCGAGACTGGCTCGGTTCAAGCATTGTTTATAAAGATCGAGGTTGGCTCGGTATTGTCTGGTTATTATTTATTAAATAACTCATATTGAATATAATAATTATTTTTTTATAAATTTTTATATAACATATTATATGTATAACATAGTATAGTCATTTTATCATATTTTTATCTAAAATAATTTATATTATGGATTCGAAATTTTACGTTATTGGTGGAATAGGCGTAGAAAATAATAACAAACTAACATGAGTTTTTTTCTTTCAATGGGTGGTTAACAAATGTTTGATTTATTTTCCAGTTGCTGCTGCGGGATTGACGTTCTGTTTGTGCTTCTGTTTGACAGGTAACTTTTATTTCATGATTTTGAGTGTTTGTTTTATGGATTATTGAATGTTCAGATGGTGATATGGTTTGTGATTGATCAGATAGGGGTTTTGATATTGTTAAGTTGGTGTGTATTCATGTGCCAGTTGACCCGTAATAAAAATACCTCACATTTAGCTTAAGGTACACATATTTAACTTTCAATATATGAGGATAAGCGGCCAAACCCAACGGGCACAGTTGCAGGCAGACGCAACGGGCGTGGCTGCCGTAATGCTGCAGCGCGCGACTTCAGAAACCCAGCGTTTGTCTGTCGAAACGCAGCGCGCGGCTGCAAATGCGCGTACATTTGTATGTTCGGTTAATTCACTGAAATAAGAATCCTTTGTAATGATTTTTTATTATTAAAAACCGAAACCAAACCGAACCGTAACTAACGGTTTGGTTCCAGATTGGTTTCACGGTTTAGGCTTTATTGAACCCATATAAAATACATGAATAAAAATGCAAAGGATTAAACCATTACATGAACTATTATACATAAAACAAACAGAAAGTGTTGATATGAATGTACACATTGTGTTTAACTGATATTAGATATAATAAACAGAAAGTCTTGCTATGACCTGATCATTCACTAATCTAAAAAAAACACATACATAAGGGTTAAATTAGCAGAAATATTTAAACTGAAAACGGGTCGAAAAGGATTTGTCCTTGGTTCGAATATTTAAATTGCAGGTGAAGGGCTGCTAAAGCATTAGAAAACAGGTCGGGTCGAGTATTTAAAATGCAACCCACAGACTGCTAAAGCATTAGAAAACGAGTCGAATTAACCAGACAATAGTATATAGACTAATATATTATACGAAAAAACATATTAAAATAATTAGTTTTCTGATTATACTATACGTTAGTTTTAAAAAGCGTTTATTAAGCGTGTCTAAGCGAAAGACAACTTAAGGTGGAAGTTCCTTTGTGGCTTTGTTTTTCCGTAAGTTAGATTACTATTTTTATATTAATTCGATCTAATGGCATTCATACTTTTGGTTTGCAGGTCACTACAACATATCTGTTGGTGATCTTACCCCTAAGGTTGTTGCTGCTATGTTATTTACATGCTTTTCTTTTATGCTAGTTGTTTGTGACTCGTGAGTACATCTCCCGCTCCCTTCCTCTCAAACACATACACAACGTCACATACGACAATATAATTCTTTTTCAGGAGTAGGGACAGTTCTATATCCTTGCTTGGAGGTTTTACTAGATGTTTTTGAAACCTTTACCCATCTAACAACACAGCATTTTAAGCATGACTATTGTTTATTTTTTTTCTAATTATGAAAGTTTAGTTTAATAGTTATGGAACTTTGTTAATGTTCTGCAGGTGACTTAAAAGAACAGCTCTTGAAGGCCTGATACCTGAGCACTTATGTTGGTCTGACTAAATTAGAGCATGTGTAGGATTGTTCATCAATTTTGTAAAACTCATAGCAGTTAGGCACTTATGCTGCTTACTATTTAAAATGATTGTAAATATTTGGAATGTTTGGATGACCATCAACATTTAAATGAAGTGATGATATTATGATTTCTACATTTTTACAATTTTATTTTTATTTTAAGTTGTAATTAATTAAAATTAATATAATAAATGCATGTACCAACATTTAAATTGATTCGATTATTGTGGAAAAAATGGCATTAAAAGGTTTTCAATGGCATACAAAAAATGCCACTAAAAGCTAAAAAGTTAATAGCGATATACCAAAAAAGTGCCACTAAAAGTCAAAAAGTTTGTAGCGGCAGACCGAAAAAGTGCCACTAAAAGCTTTTGGCGTCACCCCTTCTTGCGGCACTTTTTTTTGTGCCGCTCATTTACCAAGAGGTCTTTAGTGGCACTTATTTGTTTTTTCATGGCACTTTTTGTGTGTCACTAATGGCAATTTTTTTGTAGTGTACGATCAATCTTGGATCTCGAGACGACTCACACACTCTATGATGGATGGTGGATGATCGTGGTGGATGATGGTGTTGTGGTGGTGGTGGAGTGTGGGTGAAGTGTGAGAGAGGTGGTGTGCCAAGGGATGGTTTGCAAATAAGCCAAGCACCCCTATTTATAGCCTGAACAGCAGCTCGGGCACGGCCCCGTGTCCATCCCTCTTCTCTTTCTTCATTAATTGAAGTTTGTCTGCATTAGTTGACCACGCCCCCATGTACGCTGGGCACGACCCCGTGTGCAGAAGCGTATCTGTACTATCAAGATTTCCTCAGATTCTGTGAATCCTAGAGTTGACCACGGCCCCGTGTCCAGTGGGCACACCCCCGTGGTGGGTGATAGAAGCTTCTACAACTTTGTCTTTTCTGCTGACACTTGGGCACGCCCCCGTGCTCATTGAGCACGGGGCGTGTTCAGTCTTCTGTTCTCTTGTTTTGCTTGGGAAGATGCTGTCGGGGGGGGCATGCCACGTTTGTTCCTTTTCTTGTGTTTGTGTTAGATTTAGCTGCCTTTTTGTTTCTTTTGTTTATTTGAGCTCATTTAATCCTGAAAATGCAAAAGGAAGATAAAAACACACTTTTTCCAACATTCGTACTAAAAAAGGGTTAGTTTTATGCCACAATTGATGTAATTTATATGTCGCATTTTGTGCACATCAAATACCCCCACACTTGAATTCCTCAAGCAAAACTCTTTATAATGTGGTTTTTTACTCCCAAATGGAATGGGTAGAAAAGAAGGTCTTTGGGCTTGTCATAGAGTGTCGGGATTTCCAAGATTCTTTATTAAGTTTTATTTTTATTTATTTACAATCCTATTCGTCATGATTTATTTAAAACATTACATAAGATAAATTACTTATTAGGGCATAACATGCCTTTTTTAAAATTCCATTTATATACAAGTTCACATACCTCATGGGGGATCACTCAACACTTGGCCGAAGATGTATTTTAGTGAATCACTCGAGAGCGGCATGGAACTTACTCCTAACATAAGCTTGCCAAGCAATCAATCCTCTTCCTTTTTAACTATACACCTTTGTAAATATCAAGAGGACTTTTTGGGTGAAGGGTTAGGCTAGGGCTAAAGGTAGGTGGTTGGGTTAGTGGTTAGTAAAAGGGCAAAAGGCGTAAAAAGCATCTGTTTTCGTAAGACTTGTTATTACATTGTAATTTTTTTATTTTGAGAAAGCACTTCTTCAAACAAATTTCTTTTTGATAGACTTGTTTGTTTATTTCTTTTGGCTTCATCATCATCATCATTTTTTTTTTTTTTTTTTTTGATAAGCAAGTCATAAAGAAAAACCGAGCTTGTTACTAAAACAAAGGGTTTAAAATGAAAAAGGGTTTTGGTGGGTAGAAGGGTGTTTGTTTTGGGTTAAGAAATGAAAAGGTTTAGGCTCAAAGGGATTAACTAGGGGGATTTTGGGTAGGTGGTAAAAAAAAAGAAAAATAATGGTGTAGAAATAAAAAGGGTTAGTCCTAATGCCTCCATCATTTACTTACTCGGGTTTAAGTTGGTAAGTACCGGGAATGTATCGTCGTGGCAAGTTCTAGAGTTGTAAGAAACCAAGCGGCTATTCACATAAGAAACGAAAAATGAGCATTTAGTTTAAAGATATGTATTTATATGCTCAATAAAGGCTCAAAACTCACTTTTGTGGGAATGGGTTTTTATGTGATTAAGTATATATAATCAAATTTTAACTAGATTTGTCATGCCGTTTCATAATTTCTTATGTTGGTTCTTTTTATCACGACGCTATCGGTTGCAAATTTGTAAAAATATAACCTTTTTAGAACTTGAAATTCCCAAGTTAAACCTAGACAAGTAAAAAAAATGAAATTTTTTGAAAAAAATGAAAATTTTTGAAAAAAATTTGGGGTGATTAGCGGTTCCAATAGAGTTTTGTGTAAGGCTTGTAATTAGGACTTGCAAGATTTAAGGTTTTAGCATCCCCCCATACTTAAATTACACATTGTCCTCGACGTGTCCCAAAAATAAGTTTTTAGGTTGATTGAATGTGTAAAAAAGGTGTGAAAAAGCAAAAATCTATGTTACTGGGCGTCTGGACACGACCCCGTGGTGTCCGGGCACGGCCCCGTGTTCAGATCGCCAGTAACAGAATTTGATAAAAAGAAACAGAAGCCTGGGCACGGGGGCATGTTCAGTGAGCACGCCCCGTGTCTAGTTACCTGAACTGGGAATTTCTTGCAGATTGTGCAGCACGGGGCCGTGTTGGGTGGGCACGACCCGTGCTGAACTTGCTGTAACAAAGAAAAATTTTCGGGACGTCCTGTTTTTGTGCATGGGGTGCTGGTGCAAGTTTCCCTTGTTATCCTTCACCATCTTGAGTGTGTTTTAACCATTACAACATCATCCAAACACCGAATTAAAACCATCATTCATTAAATCATAGAGGGAATTACATAATAATCCAAGAAAATTAAAAACAAAGTAGAAAAATAAAAGTTAAAAGTCCTAAACTAGATAGGTCAAGTGATACATAAAATCATTCTAAGGAGCTCTACTTTTATATTAAGAATCAAAATTCCGGAAATAGTTTTCCGGTATCTAAAAGCTTTGTAGAACTCCGAGCCGAGGGGTGTTCCCTAGATGTTGTTAAAGCCATTCTTCTATCTCTCTCGGGAGGAAGTAGGCGGCTTCATTTTCCTCAACATCTTGTGGAGGGGGAGTGACACCGATCGGAACCCCTTGTAGTATGTCTCGAGGGGGTTCCGGGTGTATGGCGTACCATTCGGCCGGTATGATGACTTCCGGTACCACATTCCATGCCCTTTGGGTGATGATTGGTACCAAAGGAGGAGAGGCGAGAATGTTCAACCTTTGGTGCAAAAGGTTGACCTCTCGAAGATATCTCTCTAGTCCCACTGTCAAATGATTAATACGGTCAACCAATGCTTCTTCCACCCCCGTCATTTCATCAATGGCTTCTCTTAAGGCGTAAACGTAGTTCACAAGAGAATCTTCAACCGTTGATGACCTCATCCCTTGTCGGTTTTTCCTGGAGTGCGATGAAGACGTTCTTGCACGTTCTGCTCGCTATTCTGAGAAAACAGACCGAAAAGAGTTCATTTTTTATGGAACAGTACCTCGGACATGGCCCCGTGCTCGTTAAGCACGGCCCCGTGTTCAGATGTCTGCAGATTTTTGGAACAAGGAATCTTGGAGTTTTAAATTATTTTTCCAACTTTTAAAGCATTTTTTAGCAGAAATAACTTAAAACAATGTTGCAAAACTTATTTTTAACAAGATTCTGTCGGATCGTGATACGACCTAACGAGTCGATCAGAAGAGTGCTCAGACAGAATCAGAGGCGGAATTCATTGATTCTGTCTTTGTTTAGCTTGAATTCACTATTAATTGTCTTGTTTATTGATCACAGAAGCAGTTTACAGCACAGAGACACTTCGACGGAGCTTCGCCGTCGGAAACATGAATGTTACAACTAATTTCGCTCGTAGGATATATATAGGCATGTGATTCCGCTTGAAACAGCTTCAAGCGGAATAACATGTTCAAGCGGAATGACTTCAAACATACTAACACATGATTTCGCTTGAACTGATTCTGCCGATTTCGCTTGAAATGACTCCATGTCATTTCAAGTGGAATTACCTATATATCCCATTTCCTCGTTTTTCGTGCACTATAGAATCAGTTCTACTCTAAGACTCGAACGGAGATGAAGTTCACAGACAACTGCACCAACAGACTCCCCCTTGAATGTTGACGGAATCTTCAGTGAGAGTCTTCAATATGACGACTCTTCAATCTTGATCGGTCTTCTTTCTTTCTTGACAAGTACCAGGATCTTCTCTTTGGCTCTAACCTCGTCAGACTCCCCCTTTCAATATGCTAGGATCGCTGTCTGGAATTAGCTATCACCTTGAGATCAAATCCTGGCTTTATCTCTGATTAAGCTCTCCACAGGTTCTGAATTTCATCCTGGCTTTCCGTAGCAACAGGATCAGAAACCTTTCTATCACCTACACACATCTCAAACACTCATGAACAAATTTTCTCATTTAAAAACCTACCAAATTTGAAACATTCTAAAAATTGATTCAAATTAAAGAATCATTTTAAACATTTCAAAATTTCCAACTCAAACACTCTTTTCCAAACCATCAGTTCGTCATGTTTAACCTTTGGAATTTTGAAAATCAGTTTTTCATCATCAGTTGTCGAAAATCTTTTTGGATTTTTCAAAATATGTAATCTAAACAGAAATTTAAATGCAGAAATAAAATATGTACAAACACTATTTTTGTGAGTTTGTGAAAGAGGATCATATCAGTTTTGAGACATATCACTAGCACCGTTAAGCTTTAAACATTTTAAGTTTTAAACGATTCATATAGATTGACGATATATTTGTCCTCTTAAGCTCCATCTAAAAACTTTCGAAATGCTTACCGATACGTTAAGGTATATTAATTATGCACTAAGATCTTATGGACCCCACGATCTCAGCATATCCCCTCATCATGCAATACACTGACTCAAATAATGCCTTTAAACTTTGATCAACTGTGATTGGTGCGAAAACAAATCAGAATGTTTAAACATTAACAATCAGGTCCATACTTCCGTATACGCAGAGAAAGTCCAATGTTTAAACAAAATAAGAAAATCAAAACAAGTTGAAATTGTTTAGGCTTTAACCACCAGTTCGATACTCACGTATACGTAGAGGTGATCCAAAGCTTAAACGAAACACCAAAGAAAGTAAAGCAGAACGTTTACGCACTAACATCCAGGTCGATACTCACGTATACGCAGAGGATGTCCAATGCTTAAACAAAATAAAGAAATAAAACAAGTTTAAATCTTTCCAAAAAGAAATGCACAATCACAGCGTCATTTTTAGCAAAGTTGTGAAAGCTCACAAACTTAACCAGTTTTTATGCTTTTTGGCATTCAGCGATTACTGAGCAGGCATACACTCAAGAAGGACAAAACTAAGTACTATGCTTTCAATCATGTTTCCCACTAGAAGTAGGCTTTTTCATTTATGTTTGTATCGTTATCGCAAATCTACTAGTCTAGCTGAGCCTATCGTCACATCTTTAGTGAGACCGTTTATCACTTTTAGCATTCCATTTCTTTAGCATGCTGTGATAGTCTACTGATTTTCTATCATTTCCTCTTGTATCAACAGAACTCATTTTTTAATTTTTCAATGTTTTTGACTTTTTCAAATTTTCTAATTTTTTAAAAATTTTTACTCCCCCTAAAATCAAAATATGTTTCAATTTTGATTTTCTGGGAAAATTTGAAACAACATGTACAAACTTGACAACTTGATGAGAATCACTTCAATTCTCCATCCACTTGGCGTAAACAATCAGAACTCCCCCTCACAACAAACTATTTTCCCATTATGATTTCAAAACACTTAAGTTTGTTTTAATCAAAATGGTTTTTCCGGAAAAGCTTAGTTTGTTTGCCAACCATTTGTAGGTTCGGGGTCACTTCATCACTTTGTTCTCCTCAAACACATGAAAGATTTATCATTTCCGGTTTTAAACCTCAACACCACTTGTAGAAAATCAAGTACAATTTAATGTCCTTGATTAACCACTTGTCGATTGAAATATCAATGATCAAACCAATATCCACTTTGGTGATATTTCTCAAGAAAGATGCCGATTCATGTTCCACGCTTAACAACCTGGGAACTCTGGCAAGTCAGGTTTTTCTATTTGAAAAGTTTCACCCAAGCCTGACTGTTCTTGGGTGATTTTGAATTCTTATTCAACAATGGTGGAAAATTTGCATCATCCATTGTTAAACCTGAATTCTCAAATTTTACCTCAACAAATGACTCCTCTGGTTTTGATGCACCAGAATCATTGCCTGAACATGGCTCCTTTGACTTTGTTGAGTCAAGATCATTGCCAACAACTGGCTCCTTTGTTTTCGAGGAAACAAATTCATCACCAGGAAGTGAGAATTTCACTTTCTTTGTTTTGTTAATCTTTTGATTAACCACTTTTTCTTTCTTCAATACCCCGTTAGTCCTCAGATTTGTATCTGATGAATCCGTTTTGCTAGACTTGTCATTCTTTGGAGAGCAAGACGATTTATCAGAACTTTTATCTGTTTTACCAGTTGTATCCGAGGACAAAATCTTTTCCAGATACTCTCTCGCCTTCTTCCTCTTCTTCCTCAGTCGGTCTTTCTGCCCTTGAGAAAGCTTTACTTTCTTTTCTTGAACCTTTTGTTCTTGAACTTTTGGTTCTTGAACTTTCTGTTCTTTGGGCTTAACACTGACTGGTTTCTTTGCCATTTTCTGAAATTCAGCCCTCGATCTTTCCTTTGATCTCATTGGGCAATCTCTGGCAATGTGACCTTTGATTTGGCAGTTATAGCATCTTCTCATCTCATAATTCCAACTCTGGCAGTTAACAACAATGTGTCCTTGATAACCGCATCTATAACACATTCTGTTATCGTACCAATCACCACTTTCAGTCCAAACATTCAGATCATAGCATTGTTTGGCTTGGTGATAATCATTTCTCCTCCTGAAAGCTAGATTTGGCTTTGAAGCACTGTGGTCAAACCTGCACCACTCATTACCAACTATTTTTGAGTTTTGATGATCAGTTTTTGTGATTGCGATTGGATGATTGATCTGATGAGCTTTTATTTTCTTTTTGAACATTTTTCAAATTTTTCTCTTTTTGTTTTGGTTCTACATTCTTTTCCAAAGGTTTCTGCTTTGAACATTCACCTTTTTCTGTAGAATGCAAATTAGTTTTCTGAAACTTTTCTTTTAATTTCAAAAATAATTTCTTTTTCTTAATTTTTTCATTTTCATCATCAGATTTTTCATCGCAATCTTCAATTTTGACTTTGTCAAAATTTGTGACATTGTCACTTATTGGAACAGAATTGATCGGTTTTGGACAAGGGTGATTCGAAAACTCTGATGAAGTCACAAAACCTTTCAATTTCTTTTCAAGCTCATTAATTTTGTTTCTTGAATTCTCAGCTTCATTTTCAAGCTGAGATATTCTCTCAATATGAGACTTGATTTCCTTTTCATTTTCAACCTTAATGTTTTCAAGAACAGACTTTTCATTTTCCAACACTTGTATCTGTTCTTGAAATTTTGTTTCATTTGCTTTCAAATTCTTGTTTTCAAGCTTTATCCAGAAATCTTCATTTACTGAAGATTTCTTTTTGCTTTCAAAGTCTTTCTCCTTTTCTTTCAAAACCTTGTTTTCTAATGTTAAACTGTTTAAATCACTTAACAGTTTAGCTTTTTCAGATTTCAGCTTCTCACAATTTCCTCGCATTTCAAGAATCTGTTTAACATCTGATTTCATTTCATTCTTCAAATTTTTTATCTCTAATGCCAAACTTTCTGCATCTTTCAAGAGTTTGTCATTATCAGCTTTAAATTTGTCACATTTAGAACACACTGAATCAGAATTCGAAAATCCAAGCTTCACAGATTCTTCATTCTTTGGAACTTTCTCTGTCTCTGTTTTGTATGTTCCTACAAAAAAGATTTTAACGAAATCAAGAGGATTTGCATTCTCATCAATATAACAACCCCTCTTGTTATCGTATTTCAAATTTCTTTTTGCTGCCCAACATACATTGATTCTTTTGTTAATTTCATTAATCACATCTAAATTCAATTCATCTAGATTCATTTTTACTTTATCCATCAATTCTTTCCTTTTCATTACATTTTCATATTCATGAGATTTAAGTTTGCTGATGAATTCTTTTAGATGTAATTTTGAAAAAATTGAATCCTTTTTTAAATTTTTCAAAAATTCAATCCATTCAATAGGTAATGCATCTGCAAACTTTGTTATTTTTCCAGCATCTGATAAGAAAATCTCATGATCTTTTTGGTAACCTAGTAAAACATTATATCGGTTTACTAGATCATCCAATGTTTCACTTTTCAAGCACACAATATTTAAACCTTTTTTCCCAACCATCCTTTCTCACATTTCTATAACTCTCATCTATAAATCCTCGATGTCAATTATTAAATCTTTCAAAATAATAGTTTTCTTTTTCATCAAACATCTTTGCCATTTTTCAAACAATCCCGACAAATTTTTACACAAGGCACACTTTCAAGCGAAATAAGTGTTTTCAAGCAAAATGCAGTTTCAAGCGAAATCAGTAATCTTCAAGCGGAATCAAAATGATGATTCAAGCGGAACCCCAACTCAAGCGGAATCAGTCACCAATTCAAGCGGAATCAAGTGACTTTCAAGCGGAATCACCTATTTCGCTTGAAATTAATTCAATTTCGAGCGGAATCAGATCGTTTCAAGCGAAATGTCTTATTTCGCTTGAAATTACCAAGACTTTTCAAGCGGAATCAGACAGTTTTCAAGCGGAAACTCACTGATTCGTTCAAGCGGAATCAGGTTTTCAGTCCATTTTTACCATTTTTACTGCGAATTTTGTCCTGAAACTTTCAAGGGTTTGTTAAACTGTAATTTCGCACAAAATGTGAGAAAATTGGCCGATTTTATCCGTGAAAACTTGATTAATTGTCAAAAGAAGGTGTAGAAATCAGAATTTTCCAGCGAAAACGAGCTAAACGGTAAGAACTCTTCCTCCTGAGCTCTGATACCACTTGTCGGATCGTGAAACGACCTAACGAGTCGATCAGAAGAGTGCTCAGACAGAATAAGAGGCGGAATTCATTGATTCTGTCTTTGTTTAGCTTGAATTCACTATTAATTGTCTTGTTTATTGATCACAGAAGCAGTTTACAGCACAGAGACACTTCGACAGAGCTTCGCCGTCGGAAACATGAATGTTACAACTGATTTCGCTCGTAGGATATATATAGGCATGTGATTCCGCTTGAAACAGCTTCAAGCGGAATAACATGTTCAAGCGGAATCACTTCAAACATACTAACACATGATTTCGCTTGAACTGATTCTGCTGATTTCGCTTGAAATGACTCCATGTCATTTCAAGCGGAATTACCTATATATCCCATTTCCTCGCTTTTCATGCACTATACAATCGGTTCTACTCTAAGACTCGAACGAAGATGAAGTCGACAGACAACTGCACCAACAGATTCCTTGAGTAAAAATCTATCAAACATCACCTTAAAGCTTGGAACCATGGTGATTTCAAGCTCTAATGGAGGTATTGAGTAAAAAATTGAAGAAGAAGGTAATGAACAAAAATGGAAAAGACAAGATGGTTGTTGAGAACCTTCCTTAGAATATACCTAGGATGGTATGAGTGAAGATCCCAACAAATCTTTGTCTTTGGAGTGGTCCAAATGAGCAGGAATCTTGCTGCATTTATAGAAAACGACAGCACGCTGCACAGGCCCTGTGTCGGCTGGACACGGCCCCGTGTGCAGACAGGATCCTGACACATTTTGTCCGTATTCTGACAAAAAGTCAGAAAGGAATCTTTTGGTGGACACGGCCCCGTGTCTAGAGGTTGTTTATGAAGTTTCATCTATTCCTAAGGAACTTATCCGGATTGGGCGGTTCCTTACTGGATGGAACAACCCCAAAGTGCCTAAGATACCTTAATTGCTCTAGATTAAGACAAGAACGCAAGAGGTTGTCGGTGAGGGTGATTCCTATGCTAAATGTAGGTGGACAAGTCCAACCCTTTCCCAGGCTCTCATTAAAGAAGGTGTATGTCGAATCGCTCAGGTCTATGTATGCACCGAACGAAGTCGATGGAGAGTCCTTCACGGCACAATCGATACAGGGACGACTATCGCCCAAGTCTTCGCTAGAGTTAGAGGTGATATCGGGAACAATGAAGTTGTTTTTGTTCGAATGCGATCCCAACAATTCTTCTTGGGTATCGTCTTGAGATGAATTAAGGAAATCCATCTTAAGTTCTATTAACCAATTAAGAATTAGATCTTCTCATTGAAATAGTTCATCAAGAAGCATTTCTCCTAGAAGGTCTGGTTGAGAGCATTCGAGGGAGAGATTGGGATTATTTTTTACTTTCCCCCTCTAAAGGCTACAGGAAAACAATGGGTCTATATAATGGGGCTTATAGTTTAGAAAATAACATTCTAATTCTTTATGAGGGCCACCACATATTTGACACCACGTACCATAAGAGTTCCGAAAGTAAAAAATATCAGTATCACTCATGTTTGTGTCAAAAATTACCAACCGTCCGGATCTTACGGTTCTGTTTTCAGTAACTGAAACTTGGGCACGGGGCGTGTTGAATGGGCATGACCCTGTGTTCAGCTTACTGTCTGAATTAAAACAGGATTGCCAGTACCAAAGATTGGGCATGGGGCGTGTTCAGCGGGCACGGCCCATGCTGAGTTCTGCAGAAGCTGAAAAATTAAGAAAATCCTAAAAAAACAGAAAAATTAGAAAAAATGATTAGGCCGTTGATTTTAAGCTTTCTTAAAATCCTTGTGTCCCCGGCAACGGCGCCAAAAACTTGATGCGTGTGTGGTGTGATATATTTTTATGTATATTTTTAGCCCTTTTTAACCACTTTAGTCAAGTTATAAATTTATAAAACACGATATTTACGAACACCAAACACACATATGGGCAAGTGCACCCATCATGAGCGTAGAATAGTGTTGGTAAGATACCGAGGTCGTCCAGGACACAAGAGCTTTTAATACCGGTTTATCCTCAACGTCTAATCAAATAAAAAATTTAGGAAAACAATTTTAAACTAGAAAATAAAAACTAAAATGCTGAAAATAAAAATAAAATAAATAAAAACAGACAGACAAGATGAATCACTTGGATCCGACTCGCCTTTAGTGTAACCTTTGATTATTTCCGCACTTTTGAACTTTTTAAGAGATTATCTTAGTTATTGTAGTAGGCCCCTCTTTTGAAGGTGACGTTACCCTCAACCCAGTAGTTTGAGTCAGCAAGGATACAATCCTAAAGGGTCGGATTATTGAAAGATAATTAATTAAGTTATTAATGCATAATGTGGTAGGCCCCTCTTTTGAAGGTGACGTTACCCTCGGCTAAGTAGTCTGAGTCAGCAGGGAAACAGTCCTAAGTAGCCGGGTTAAAGTTTTAATAGTAGTTTACATATGAGGGGATCAAAGAGTTTGGACCCCCGCCATCCAATACCATTGGGTATTGAAGGAGGTCCTACTAAATTTGACCCAGGTCCTTGCAGGATCTATACACTGAACAAAGCAAGACTCTTACCAAACCATTCCCTTAACCCCCGACCAGGTAGACAACATATCTCCATATAGACCGTGGAGATATGAATGGTGAAAATATTTTATTTTATATAGACAGTAAAATAATGCCAAGACACCACGGACAAATGATAAGGAAGAATCACCTTCAACATATAAAACTAGTTATTAAAGTCATTAATACATAACCAAATAAAAAGTGCGAAAAAATTAAAAATAAAAAGTATTACACTAAATGCTTGTCTTCACCAAGTGATGTAAGAGACTTAGGCAAACATGGCCTTTGATTGTCAAGAAACTCTTACGATCAATCTTGGATCCCAAGACGACTCACACACTTTATGATGGATGGTGGATGATGGTGGTGGCTGATGGTGTTGTGGTGGTGGTGGAGTGTGGGTGAATTGTGAGAGAGGTGGTGTGCCAAGGGATGGTTTGCAAATGAGCCAAGCACCCTATTTATAGCCTGAACAGCAGCTTGGGCACGACCCCGTGTCCATTGGGCACGGCCCCGTGTCCATCCCTCTTCTCTTTCTTCATTAATTGCAGTTTGTCTGCATTAGTTGACCACGCCCCCGTGTCCGCTGGGCACAACCCCGTGTGCAGAAGCGTATCTGTACTATGAAGATTTCATAAGATTCTGCGAATCTTAGAGTTGACCACGGCCCCGTGTCCAGTGGGCACGCCCCCATGGTGGGTGATAGAAGCTTCTACAACTTTGTCTTTTCTGCTGACACTTGGGCATGCCCCCGTGCTCATTGAGCACGGGGCGTGTTCAGTCTTCTGTTCTCTTGTTTTGCTTGGGAAGATGCTATCGGGGGGGTCGGGCATGCCACGTTTGTTCCTTTTCTTGTATTTATGTTAAATTTAGCTGCCTTTTTGCTTCTTTTGTTTGTTTGAGCTCATTTAATCCTGAAAATGCAAAAGGAAGACAAAAGCACAGTTTTTCCAACATTAGTACTAAAAAAGGGTTAGTTTTATGCCACAATTGATGTAATTTATATGTTGCTTTTTGTGCACATCAGTCGCATCATCAAATAAAAAAGTTCTTTACCGATGTAAAGCATTATTTTTGGGAAGATCCTTATCTTTTCAAAATGTGTGCAGACCAACTTATCCGACGATGCGTACATGGTGGTGAAGCAAGGAATATTCTCCGCCATTGTCATGAAGGTCTATACGGAGGACATCATGGTGCCACTAGTACAGCACGAAAGGTATTTGATTCAGGATTCTATTGGCCAACCATTTACGAAGACGCCCAAAGTCTTATTAAGACATGTGATGCATGCCAACGATCAGGTAATATTCTTCCAAAAATGAAATGCCACAAAATGGCATTCTTGTTTGTGAAATTTTTGATGTGTGGGGACTTGACTTTTTGGGACCTTTCCCACCGTCAAAAGGAAACAAATATATACTTGTGGCAGTGGATTACTTGTCAAAATGGGCCGAAGCCGAAGCTCTTCCAACAAATGATGGAAGAGTTGTGGTAAGATTCCTGAAACGATTATTTTCTCGTTTTGGAACTCCAAAAGCGTTAATAAGTGATAGGGGTACCCATTTTTGTAACCATCAACTTGAAAAAAATTTAACAAGATATGGGGTCTATCACCGGATCTCGACCGCATATCACCTTCAAACAAATGGACAAGCCGAAGTGACTAATCGAGGTTTAAAGAGAATACTTGAAAAAACCGTAGGGTTAAATAAAAAGGAATGGGTCGATAAATTAGACGACGATTTATGGGCTTTTCGACCGCATATAATACAACCATAGGTACCACCCCATATAAGCTTGTCTGTGAAAAAAGTTGTCATTTGCTAGTAGAAATAGCACACAAAGCCTACTGGGCAATAAAGAACGTAAACTTAGACATATAAACTGCCGGTAAAAATCGATTTTGTCAACTAAATGAATTAGACGAATTAAGGAATCACGCATACTCTAACTCCGAAATTTATAAGGAAAGAATGAAAAATTTGCATGATAAACACATTAAACCTAATGAATTTCGGGTAGGAGATCAAGTTCTATTGTTTAATTCACGACTTCAATTATTTCCCGGTAAATTAAACTCTAGGTGGTCGGGACCTTTTTCTATCACCCATATTTTTCCACACGGTGCAATTGAAATTAAATCTCGAAATGGAATTCCATTCAAAGTCAATGGACAACGGCTAAAGCTTTATCAAGGATTCATTGAGGATGAAGAGGAAGAGATCTCGCTACAAACGGCCGAGGAATGAACGAAGGTTTGTGCACCAACATCATATCTTGTAGGTAATGGACGTCAGGAAAGCTTCTAAAATCGGTAAGATTTCTAAAGTAGGTTTCGGGAAACAGGTCACTCACACGTGCACTTAAAAAAATCAGTTTTACCCGCCCACGGGGCCGTGGTCGGCTACTGTCGGGCATAAAACCCTCTTTTTCTTCCCATTTTCATTTCACCACGACCTGTTTCCCCCGAAAACTCTATGGTTCAACCGTAAATCTCTGCCTATTTTACGTCTTTTCTCAATCCTACATCAACAAGGTATGATTCTATCATCTTTTGTAGTTAGTTTAACGATTTGCATGTAGTTTCACATCAAAAAATTGGGAAAAAATCTAGGGTTCTTGAACTTGAATCGAACCAAACCTCAAATTTTTGCTTAGATCTATTAGTATTAGTATAGTTGCATGTTATAGGTAGTAAATCAACTAAAGTTGTTTGTGGATTTGTCCAGTTTCGAACAAAAACCTCAAACCCTTGTTTTTGAACCGAAAAAGATGAAATTGAAGGGGTAAACGGTTCGATTTCGAAAAAATGGCACTTGGGGTTTCATTTTCGGGGAAACCGCCCCTACTCAACCAAAAATTTTCAAGTTTTCGAAACCGGGTCGAAAAATGGGAATTTTTGGCCTGACCACGGGGGCATAGTCAACGAGCATGGGGGCGTGGCCACAGGGCCGTGTCCAGCTTGCTGTTTTTAGTTTTCTTCAAAAATTTATTGTTTCGTGCTAATTGTTTTATATTTTCTTTCAGATGGCCAGCAAATTCACAAAGTTCAAGCCAATGAATGGAACTATCAAGCATGCTTTCATGTTCTCAAGACAAGGCCCAAGGAAATTCCAAGACAAGTATGCCTCGAGACCCTGGAGCTGTAGGGCAGCTAGATCGTTTCAACACCCTGGTCACAGGTCCACTACGGGTGGCCCTCTGCACTAGACTCCATGCGGTCCACGAATATAACATGGAGTTCTATAGCACATTCACGTTCAAAGCTAAAGCGGAGCCGTTTGATGGAGAAGGGGTTGAATTCCGGTGTGCGGGGGAGATGCTTTCGATCTCTATTGCAAAATTTGGGGTGCCAAGTGGTTTGTTTTCCAAAGAGGATTCCGGCGAAGAAGAAAACAAGGGTGGTCTCTGTGAGATCTCAACCAACATGCGTCAGATGGCATGGTCTCAAATCGGGGAAGGTCCATACGATCCAAGCCAAACCAAGAGCTCCCAGTTGCGGGACCCTCTCTACCGCATCCACAATCGTGTCGCTCTTGATGTCCCACACCTGATCTGACGGTCTTGTACTGCATCCACAATCGTGTCGCTCTTGATCTCCCACACCTGCTCCTCCGAAACATGCATCTGAATCAACTAGCTTCCTCCCCGACACCTATCTTCTTCGGGGGATGGATCTACCGTCTCTATAAGACCTTTGTTCAAAGAATGCCAAAATCCTTCCGAAAGGGTCCATGGTCGGGAAAGGTGGATGTCGTTAATTGTCGTTCAATGGGGATCATCTACGATATAAGTGACGGGACAATTCGCTTCCAAACCACTCAAGGGCATGTTTGGAATCCGGAGGAAGCCCTCGTTCTTCACGCCAACCCAATCCGCCCCCCTCCTCAATTTCATGGCCAACCGGGTTCATCCTCGTCTCAAGGGGGTGGTTTTCCTAACTTTCAGAGTTTGCATGATCTTTTGTAGGAAAACCTCTTATGCACCCGCAACACGTACAATATGGCCAGCAACACCTACACCCAGGTCGAAGCAATGCAGAGGAACATCTCCAAAATGCAAGATGACATCAGCCACATCCGGGAGCACATGGTGTACCGAGGAGGAGACGATGAAGACGAGGACATGGATTGATTTGGAGGCGTTGGAGGAAGTGAGACATCGGATGCAGCTTCTCACAGGTTAACACTTTTATCCCACGAACAATTGACTGGCCTACATGCCAAAGTTTGAACAATTTACTTTCTTAACACTTTTACTTTTTGCATTTTACTTTTTGTTTGCATGTGATGAAGCATAATTAAATATGTAGTTTAGGATTGGTTGTTATTTGTCGTGTGGTGTGGCATTTAAGCAAAACAGGTACCTAGGAAGTTTGGAAGCACTAAGTATTAGTGCTACATAAGCCCGAAAACCCGAACCAAAAGCCACAAACCTGTTTTTATTAATTGCAGATTGTCAGCACTGGGTCGTGCTCAGCCAGCACGCCCCCGTGTCCTCCGCTTGAAACCTGCTGTTGTCTGAACTCTACATGCCACGGAGTCGTGTCCATCAGGCACGCCCCGTGGCCACATTCTGTAAGTTTTTGTTACTGGCGCTCTGACCACGGGGCCGTGCTCAGCCAGCATGAGGTCGTGGCCAGGTGCCCAGTAACACCGAACCGTGTTTTAAACACCTTTTTACACATTCAATCAACCTAAAACTTATTTTTGGGACACATTGAGGACAATGTGTAATTTAAGTGGCGGGGGGGATGCTAAAACCATGAATTCTGCAAGTCCTAATAACAAGCCTTACACAAAACTCAATTGGAACCACTAATCTCCCCAAATTTTTTCAAAAATTTCCATTTTTTACTTGTCTTGATTTAATTTGGGAATAACAAGTTCTAAAAAGGTTATATTTTTACAAATTTATAATCGATAGCGTCATGATAAAAAGAACCAACATAAGAAAACTATGAAACGACATGATAATTCTAATTAAAATTTGATTATATATACTTGATCACATTATAAACCCATTCCCACAACAAGTGAGTTTTGAGCCTTTATTGAGCATACAAGCATACATCTTTAAACTAAATGCAAAGTTTTCGTTTCTTGTGTGAATAGCCACTTGGTTCTTACGACTCTAGGACTTGGCACGACGATACATTCCCGGTCCTTACCAACTTAAACCCAAGTAAGTAAATGATGGAGGCATTAGGGCTAACCCATTTTCCTTTCAACACCATTATTTTTCACTTTTTTATCACCTACCCAAAAATCCAGCTAGTTAACCCCTTTCAGCATCAACCTTTTCATTTCGAAACCCACAAAACAACCACCTTTACCCACCAAAACCTTTTTCTTTTCAACCCCTTTATTTTAGTAAAGAGCTCGGTTTTCTTGTGACATTTCTTTATCAAAAAAAAATAATAATAATGCTCTAGCAATAAACAAACAAGTTCATCAAAGAAACTTTGTTTGAAGATGCGTAGTTTGAATAAAGGTCACAAAAACAAAAATTTTTACCACGACCGATGCTTTTTGCGCTTTTAGTCCTTTTTACTAATCACTAACTAAAACCACCTACCCTTAGCCCAAACCTGACCCTTTCCCAAGTCCTCTTGATATTTACGAAGGTTTATAGTTAAAAAGGGGGAGGATTGATTGCTTGGCAAGCATATGGTAGAAGTAAGTTCCATGCCGGTCTCGAGTGTTTCACAAAAATATATCTTCGGCCGAGTGTTGAGTGATCTCCCGTAAGGTATGTGAAGTTGTATATAAATGGAATTTTAAAGAGGCATGTTATGCCCAAATAAGTAATTTCTCTTATAAAACGTTCTTAATAAATCATAATGAATAGGATTGTAAATAGAATAAAAATAAAACCCAATATTGATCTTGGATTCCCGACACTCAAAGACAAATCAAAACTTCTCTCCTACCTATTCCATTTAGGTGTGTAAGCCACATAATAAAGAGTTTTGCTTGAGTACAAGCAAAGATTCAAGTGTGGGGGTATTTGATGTGTGTACAATGCAACATATAAATTACATCAAATAAGTCATAAAACTAACCCTTTTTTAGTATTAATGTTGGAAAAAGTGTGTTTTTGTCTTCTATTTGAATTTACAGGACCAAATGAGCTTAAACGAGCAAAAAGAACAAATATGCAACAAAAACCAACATAAATACAAAGAAAAAGAATAAACGTGACATGTCCGACCCCTCGACAACATCCCCAAAAGCAAAAGCAAAAACAAGAAACAGCAGGCTGACCGCGGCACGTGCCCACTAGAAACGGGGGCGTGGTCAGATGTCTGCAGAAAGAACAAAGTTGTGGAAGCTTCTACGCCCACCACGGGGGCGTGCCTAGCTCAGCACGAGGCGTGGTCAACGCTAAGATTCGCAGAATCTTGTAAAATCTTGGTACTATAGATACGCTTCTGCCCACGGGGCCGTGCCCAGCGAACACAAGCCGTGTGGAGCCCAATGCTGACAAAAGCAATTAATGAAGGAAGAAAAAAGCGATGGCCACGGGGGCGTATCCGCTGGACACAGGGTCGTGGCCGGGCTATTGTTCAGGCTATAAATATGGGTGCTTGGTTCACTTCAAAGGCATCCCTTGGCAAACCACTACTCTCCCACTTTGCCACCACTCCACCACCACTACACCACCAACACCCACCACCATCATCCATCATCCGCCTTTAGATTGTGTAGTAGTCTCGGGATCCCAGATTGATAGTAAGAGTTCTTGTTAATGAAAGGCCATGTTTGGCTAAGTCTCTTACATCACTTGGTGAAGACAAGTCTTTAATGTATTACTTTTGATTTTTAATCTTTTCGCACTTTTTATTTGGTTTTGTATCAATGACTTTAATAACTAGTTTCTTATGTTGTAGGTAAAACTTCTTTATCATTTGTTTGTGGTGTCTTGGCATTACTTTAGTGTCTATATAAAGTAAAAGATTTACACCATTCATATCTCTACGGTCTATATAGAGATATATTGGCTACTTGGTCGGGGGTTAAGGGAATCGTTTGGTAAGGTTCTTGCCTTGTTCAGTGTATAGATCCTGCAAGGACCTGGGTCAAGCTTACTAGGACCTCCTTCAATACCCACTAGTATTGGATGGCGAGGGTGCGAATAACTTGATCCCCTCATATGTAAACTACTATTAATACATTAAACGGGCTACTTGGGATTGTATCCCCGCTGATACAAACCACTTAGCCGAGGGTAACGTCACCTTCAAAAGAGGGGCCTACCACTTTTTGCATTAATAACTTAATTAATTATCTTTCAATATTCCGACCCTTTGGGATTGTATCCTTGCTGACTCAAACCACTGGGTTGAGGGTAACGTCACCTTCAAAAGAGAGGCCTACTACTATAACTAAGATAATCTCTTAAAAAGTGCAAAAGTGCGAAAATCATCAAAGGATGCATTAAAGGCGAGTCGGATCCAAGTGATTCATCTTGTTTATCTGCTTTTATTTTATTTTTATTTCCGCATTTTTAGTTTTATTTTTCATGTTTAAAACCTTTTTCTCAAAAATTTTATTTTGATTAGACGTTGAGGATAAAACGGTACTAAAAGCTCTTATGTCCTTGGACGATCTCAGTATCTTACCAACGCTATACTATGCTCACGATGGGTGCACGTGACCAAGTGTGTGTTTAGTGTTACTAGAATATCGTGTTTTATAAATTTAAAACTTGACTAATGCGTAAAATGGGCTTAAAATATCAATAAAATCATAACACACCTAACGCACGCCAGTTATCAACTAATAACCCGTTCGCAAGGCCCCGACGACCAATCGGTATAACACACCTAACGCACAACAATTATTAACTATTAACCGTATTCCAAAATAGGAATAGTAAGCAATCCCAAACCTCGGAAAGTGTCGTTTGATCTGTTTCCCAACCACCGGGAACACATGCTTTTAGTAAAGTGTGTGAACTCACCTTGGTTTGCTCGGTAGATAGTTTACTTATTTTAGTGTTCGTCAACTACGTCCTATTATGGTTACCTATATTAGTCAGGTTTTTGTTTGCGCGTATTTCACGTATGTGTACACATAACTAACAACTAGCATGCAAGGTATCACATATTACACATTAAGCATAGGGGCTGCATATAAATGTTTAACACAAGTCATTACTTGTGAATAGTAACGTGAATATCTAAGTATAAACGATTTGTGCTGCCCAATAATCATGCAGTCCTATAATACGAGTGTGCGTTCTGATCTATTGGTGCGATCCATAACAATATATAATATATATAATCCAATATAAGAGTATGCAGTCCAAAACAGTGTTAGGCCCAATACTGGGTGTGCGGCCCAGTGCCTAATGTGCGGCCCACATGTAGGTGTGCAGTCTTTTAGGCAGTGTGCGGTCATACAGTCCCTAGTTGTACCCTATGCATTTCTGTTTGTACAATAGTGTGCGGTCCACACGAGTGTGCGACTCCGTATGAATCAGTGATACACTATGCAACCGGGTTTGTACAAGAGGGATGTGCGGATTCTGGTGTGCGACCTTGCACCACCTCCTTGTACGTTATGCAGCAGCATTTTCACCTTCGTAGTGTACGGCCACTGTTGATTGTGTGGTGTCCTATGAATGAGTTATTCCTTATGCAGCGGGTGTTGTACCCCTTTCTGGGTGTGCGGTATCGCGTATTCCAAATAGCACTTTGTCCCAGATTTTTGGATTAAGACAGATAATAAAAAAAATAACATTCCATGTTCCTAGGGTTCAAGCATCAATCAATCAAAACCCAGACTTTTAGGAATTTCTGAATTCAAGTTTTGTCAATCATTCTATTTGGGAAACAGATCAATCCTATTATGAATGACATATTTAATCATTTTTCATTCCACAAGATCATCCACACCAAAAATCCCTTAAGCAATTATCAGCACAACTGTCTTAGCAACATTAAAACATCTATCATCATTTTGTCAAGAACAAGTCCTTGTTTCGTGAATGATAATCATCAAAACACCTTTTTTGTATCTAACATCTTTTCCCTAACATAAAATTCACCAAGGACATGATTATAAGCCCTAGTTTATCACAAATCTGCTTTTTGTCTATATCAAAACCCGTTTATAAAGTGTTGGGCTTTTGTCTAAAATATCAAGCATAAAATCAGAAATTGTGCAATTAGATCTTTGAATTTTTTAACATTTCTAGTTGAGTTTTATCATCCTTCTAATCCACAATTGTTCACCATTTCATTCATGAATCATCAAACAATCACCAAAAACATTCACCATGTATAGTAACTCAAATAAGATTAGTGCACTAACCGAAGGATGTAAGGCATGAGAGGGTGAGAAAATAATGAAGATAAAGCTTCCAAAGCAATAGTCCCTAGCTGTCTTCAGGGAGGTAAGACTGTCGTTAAAATCCAAAGAAGAAGGAGAAGATTTGGTTGTGTTTTTAGGGTTTTTAGAGAGAAGGTTAGAGAGAGAGAGAATGTTTTTTAGGGATTGTTGCCCTAATAATTTGCTTCCAACAATCATGTATGTCGACTAAAAGAGGGTATTTATAAGAAATGCATACATGTTGCACCCATGAACTTGTGCACCCCTCCTAACTGTGCGGGTCCTCTAGGGCAACTAGGTGGGTTCTTAGGCCTGCTTCTGGGCCTGGATTTGTTTTGTGTGTGAGTGGTAGCAATCCAAAATGTGTGGAGTGTATGAGAGAAGTAGGAGTGTCCGGCTAGACATCTGATCGCACACATCGGTTTAACTTGTGCAATTATATTTATTTAAACATTATTCATAATCAAATACATATATAGATAACCTAAACAACAATTATATATAATAATTCCCTTTATTACTTCCACACAATAATTTCACACAAAGCTACATCATAAAACAAGACGTGCGGAAAAACCCGAAGTGTCACATTATCCCCATGTTTCAAGAAATTTTGTCCTGAAATTTAGTGCGCAGTCACTGACAAACTAGTGTGTTTAAATGTTTTCGCGGGGTGTCACATCATCCCCCTGTTGGTTTGGAATTTCGTCCCGCAATTTAGTAGTAGCCTCAGTGCTGGAAGTATTGCTAAACAACCGGGGATACTTGTGCATCATCTGGTCTTCCCGTTCCCTGGTAAACTCTGGGCCACGGCGTGAGTCCAACGAACTCGAACTATAGGTATCCTGCTTTGCTTGAGGGTTTTGATTTCTCAATCCATGATCTCAACCGGTTCCTCAATGAAGTGTATTTGATCGTTGATCGTGAGTTCCTTAAAAGGAACATTGAGAGTTTCATCTAACAAACACTTTTTCAGATTTGATACATGAAAACCGTTGTTTACCGCACTCAGCTCTTCAGGCAGGTTTAGTCTATAAGCTACCTTACCGATTCTCTCGGTAATTTCGAAAGGTCCGACGTATCGCGGATTAAGCTTGCCCATTTTTCCAAAACGTACCACACCTTTTCAAGGTGAGACTTTTAGTAGAACCCGGTCCCTGACCTGGAATTCTAGAGGTTTTCTACGTCTATCAGCATAGCTTTTCTGATGGTCACAAGCCACCGCCATGCGTTGTCTAATCTGGGCAATCTTTTCCGTGGTGTCAAGTAGCTTTCACCAACTTCCGCCCAACACAAAGGTGACTGGTATTTACGTCCGTACAATGCCTCAAATGGTGTTGCGTGAATGCTAGTGTGGTAGCTTTTGTTGTAAGAAAACTTTACCAAAAGTAAGTGTCGTTCCCAACCATTACCAAAGTCGATAACACATGCTCGCAGCATATCTTCAAGAGTCTAGATGGTACGTTCAGTCTGACCATCCGTCTGCAGGTGATAAGCGGTGCTCATGTCCAAACGTGAACCGAAGGAGTTGTGCATGTCCTGCCACAAATTGGATGCAAGACGTGGGTGTCGATTAGAAATAATAGATGTTGGCACCCCGTGCCAAGCAACTACTTCCTTCAAGTAGGTGGCTGCAAGTTTCGAAAACTTGTCGGTTTCCTTGATCGCGAGGAAGTGCGCAGACTTGGTTAAACGGTTTACGATCACCCAAATGGTATCGTTTCTGCTTTGTGATCTTGGTAAGACAGTAACAAAATCCATGGAAATCGATTCCCATTTCCACGTTGGCAACTCTGGTTGCTGTAGTAATCCCGACGGCTTTTGATACTCAATCTTGACTCTAGCAAAAATCAAGCATTTGCTAACGTACTTCGCAATAATAGCTTTCATGTTAGGCCACCAGTACAGGGCCTTGAGTTCGTGATACATTTTGTCAGAACCGAGATGTATCGAGTAGCGAGACTTGTGTGTTTCGTCCATCACAAGCTCTTGGAGATTTCCGTAAGATGGAATCCAAATACGTTTCATGAAATGGTGTATATCGTCATCTTTGAGTTCGAGCTGCTTTTCCATGCCCCTCATGGATTCAGCTAGAAGGTTTTCTTCCTTCAATGCTTATCGTTTCGAATTTGGTTAGGGAGATTTGAATGAGTAGTAAGTTGTAACGCACGAACACGCTTAGGTTTGGTTTCTTTTCGAATGGATGCGTCAGCTACAACATTAGCCTTGCCAAGATGGTACTTAATTGCGGACTCGTAGTCATTTAGGAGTTTGACCCACCGGTGTTGCCGCATGTTCAACTCCTTTTGATCCAGTATGTGCTGGAGACTCTTGTGATCGGTGTAAATAGTGCACTTGGTACCGTACAAGTAATGTCTCCATATCTTGAGTGCAAAACCTACTGCCCCCAGCTCCAAATCGTGTGTCGTGTAATTCCTTTCGTGAATTTTGAGTTGTCGAGAAGCGTATGCAATAATTTTCTCGCATTGTATCAACACACAATGAAGTCCTTGTATAGACGCATCGCAGTAGACAATAAAATCGTCAATACCCTCTCGTAATGAAAGAATAGGAGCACTACGATGTTTTTCCTTCAGTTTCTGAAACGCATACTCCTGAGCATCATTCCATTTGTAAGCGATACTCTTCTAGGTTAGAGTTGTGAGAGGCTGAGCAATCCTGGAGAAACCCTTGATAAATCTTTGATAGTAACCTGCCAATCCTAAGAATTGATGGATTTTGGTTGGAGACTTCGGTGTATGCCAGTTCTTGATGGAGTCAATCTTAGCTGGATCGACGTGGATCCCAGCTTCATTGACCACATGCCAAGGGAAATGGACTTCTCGAAGCCAGAAGTCACATTTCGAAAACTTGGCGTAAAGTTGTTCGTTTCGTAGTTCTAAAATACGACGTAGATGATGCTTATGCTCCTCTCGATTCTTTGAGTAGATCAAGATGTTGTCGATGAATATGATCACGAATTTGTAAGATATGGTTTTCACACTCGGATCATGAGATCCATGAAAAAGGCAGGTGTGTTTGTCATTCCGAAAGGCATAACAAGGAATTCGTAATAACCATAATGAGTTCTAAAGGCTGTCTTAGAGATGTCCTCGTCCCGGACTCTCAGCTGGTGATAACCTGATCGTAGATCGATTTTGGAATAGAAACTTGACACTTGAAGCTGGTTGAAGAGGTCGTCGATGCGTGGAAGTGGGTAACAGTTCTTGATAGTCACTTTGTTCAGCTCGCGATAGTCGATACACATATGGAAAGTGCCATCTTTCTTTTTTACGAACAGTATAGGGGCTCCCCAAGGTGACGAGCTAGGGCAAATAAAACCTTTGTCTAACAGCTCCTGTAATTGCGAGGATAACTCTTCCAATTCGGCTGGGGCTAATCGATAAGGTGCACGAGCTATAGGTGTTGCTCCAGGTGTTAGCTCGATTTGAAATTCAACTTGACGGTGGGGTGGAAGACCAGGTAATTCCTCAGGGAATACCTCAGGAAAGTCGCGTACAATGGGAATATCTTCAATCTTGTTTTCTTCTGTTTGGGTGTTCGTGACGAGTGCTAGAATAGTGGTATGACCCTTTCGTAAACACTTTTGGGCCTTTAAGAATGAGATGAGGCTTGTGATAACACCACTTTTGTCGCCTTGAACAATAAGAGGTTCACCAAAAGAACGAGGGATATGAACAACTTTCTCTTGACAGAGTATTTCGGCTCGATGTTTGTATTACCAATCCATTCTGATGACAACGTCGAAGCTTCCGAGAATGATGGGAAAAAGATTTATGAGGAAGGTTTGACTGATAGCACGAGTTTACAATTATTGAAGATGTGTGTGGCCTCGATGTTTCTACCGTTAGCTAATTCAATGATGTGTTTAGTGTTTAAAGGTGTTGGCGTAGGCATAAGCGTCTTACTAATACACAGAGATACATAGCTAGCATCGGCTCCAAAATCAAATAGTACAGAAACAAAACGATCATCAAGTAGAAACTTGCCCGCCACAACGTTGGGATCATTCCTTGCTTCACCAGCGCCTATCACAAAAGCCCTGCCCCTTGCACCATTGTCGTCATTGTTGTTATTGTTGTTTCAAGCGCCCTGATTGTTGTTGTTACGGTTTTGGTTCAATTGAAGGCAATTCTTCCTCATGTACCCCATTGCTCCGCACTAATAGCATCCACGGTTGTTTCCCTATTGCTGCTGTTGTGGCTGGTTTTGCATTGCTAGGTACAGGATTTGATGTGTGCAAAATATAACATATAAATTACATCAAATGAGGCATAAAACAAACCCTTTTTAGTACTGCTAATGGAAAAAGTGTGTTTTTGTCTTCCTTTTGAATTTACAAGAGCAAATGACCTTAAACGAACAAAAGGAACAAATATACAACCAAAACCAACATAAATACAAAGAAAAAGAATAAACATGACATGCCCGACCCCTCGGTAGCATCCCCAAAGCAAAAACAAGACAACATAGGACTGACCACAGGGTCGTGCCCACTGGACACGGGGACGTGGTCAGGTGCCTGCAGAAAAGACAAACTTGTAGAAGCTTCTACGCCCACCACGGGACCGGGCCCAACTTAACACGAGGCGTGGTCAATGCTAAGATACGCAAAATCTCGCAAAATCTTGATAGTACAGATACGATTCTGGCCACAGGGCCGTGCCCACTGGACACGGGGTCGTGTGGGACCCTCTGCTGATAACTGCATTTAATGAAGGAAGAGAAAAGGCTGGCCACGGGGGCATGCTCACTGGACACGGGGCCGTGACCAGAGCTCTGTGCAGGCTATAAATAGGGGTGTTTGGTTCACTCAAAAGGCATCCCTTGGAAAACCACTACTCTCCCACTTTGCCACCACTCCACCACCACTACACCACCAACACCCACCACCATCATCCATCTTTAGAGTGTGTAGTAGTCTAGGGATCCAAGATTGATAGTAAGAGTTCTTACCAATCAAAGGCCATATTTGGTTAAGCCTCTTACATCGCTTGGTTAAGACAAGTCTTTTATGTATTACTTTTGATTTTTAATCTTTTGGCACTTTTCATTTGGTTTTTTATTAATGACTTTAATATCTAGTTTCTTATGTTGAAGGTGAATTTTCTTTATCATTTGTCCTTGGTGTCTTGGCGTTACTTTACTATCTATATAAAGTAAAAGATTGCATCATTCATGTCTCTACGGTCTATATAAAGATATGTTGGCTACCTGGTCGGGGGTTAAGGGAATGGGTTAGTAAGGTTCTTGCCTTGTTCAGTGTACAGGTCCTGCAAGGACCTGGTTCAAGCTTACTAGGACCTCCTTCAATACCCACTGGTATTGGATGGCAGGGGTGCGAATGGCTTGAACCCCTCATATGTAAACTACTATTAATACATTAAACCGGCTACTTGGGATTGTATCCCTGCTGACTCAAACTACTATTAATACGTTACCTTCAAAAGAGGGCCTACCACTTTTCGCATTAATACCTTAATAAAGTATCTTTCAATATTCCGACCCTTTGGGATTGGATCCTTGTTGACTCAAACCACTGGGTTGAGGGTAACGCCACCTTCAAAAGAGGGGCCTACTACTATAGATAATCCCTTAAAAAGTCCGAAAGTGCAAAAATAATCAAAGGGTACATTAAAGGCGAGTCGGATCCAAGTGATTCATCTTGTCTATCTGTTTTTTATTTTATTTTTATTTCTGCATTTTTAGTTTTTATTTTCATGTTTAAAATCATTTCTCAAAAAATTTAGATTGATTAGACGTTGAGGATAAACCGGCACTAAAAGCTCTTGTGTCCTTGGACGACCTCGGTATCTTACCAACGCTATACTACGCTCACGATGGGTGCACTTGCCCATGTATGTGTTTAGTGTTAGAAGAATATCGTGTTTTATAAATTTAAAACTTGACTAGTGCGTAAAATGGGCTTAAAATATCAATAAAATCATATCACGCTTCGCACACACCAAGTTTTTGGCGCCGTTGCCGGGGACACAAGGAGTTTAACAAAGTTTGGAATCAACGGCCTAATTATTTTTACTTATTTTTCTATTTTTTTAGGATTTTTCTTAATTTTTCAGCTTCTGCGGACTTTAGCATGGGTCGTGCTTGGTCGACACGGGGCTGTGTCCATCAAACTTACTAGTAGTTTTTGTTTTCTGAGTTACAGAAGAGTGACCACGGGGCCGTGTTGAACTCCCCAGTAACTGGGATCTAGAAAACAACCACTGTAACTACGACCACGGGGCCGTGGTGAGACATCTGACCAACATTCCTTTTTGTTTTTATCGCAGGACTTGGAACCCGGTCCCAGCACCTGAACTTTATACGCATTGCGTGAGCTCCAGTTCCAATAAAGACATAAAAGAGCCTCTAGAATAACCTGAATGCTTTCTAAGAAATAGACTAAAAGCTAAAAATCAAGAGAAAGCTTTGGGGGACCAACCTCCACTAGCGGATCAGTGTACCCTGATGGATTACCTACGACCCATGGTAGGTAATCTCGGAGCCGCTATGAATGCACCGAATGTCGATGCCAACAACTTTGAACTTCGGCCGCATTTGATTCAAATGCTCCAAAATTCCGCAACCTTCCATGGCCTAGCTGATGAAGATCCCCATTTACATATTACCAATTTTTTTGAAATATGTGATACTTTCCAGATCAACGGAGCATCAAACGACGCCATCCGCCTCCGAATGTTTCCGTTTTTACTAAAAGACCGAGCTAGGGCTTGGCTTAACACCATCCCAAGTGGTTCGGTAAACACTTGGGATGAACTTGCCCAAAAGTTTCTATATAAGTATTTCACGCCCTCTAAAACCGCTTGATTAATGACTGAAATCAATACATATTCACAAGAGGACGGGGAATCCTTATATGAAATTTGGGAAAGATTCAAGCAGCTATTAAGGAACTCCTGATCACGGTCTCGCAGTGTGGCAGCAAGTATTCACTTTCTATAATGGGTTGTTGCCACACACAAGACAAACACTCGACTCTAGCTCTGGGGACTCCTAGGTAATCGCCGCCCAAACGAAATTTATAATCAAATTGAGGAAATTGCTCAAAACAATTTTCAATGGCACACTCCCCGAGGCACAAAATCTATTGCCCCGGGCGCATATAAAGTGGATGAAAACACCTCTTTACAAGCCCAAATCGAGGCCCTATCTTCAAAAATCCAAAAAATTAGAAATGGCTAAAACGGCCTCGCTTATGGCTTGCGAAGGGTGTGGTGGGCCACATGAAAATTGGAGTTGTATGAAAGAAATGGATAATCAACCGGAAATGGTAAACTACATTGATAATAGACCTAGGCCGTCGGGTCCCCCAACGGGCACCTACAACCAAGGATGGCACAACCACCCTAACCTTGTTTGGAGGGAGCCCAACAATAGTAGTAACCAACAAAACCAAAACCAACGAACAAACTTTCAACAACAACCAAGAAATGAGTCAACAAAATTTCTCTCAACAACAACAAGGGGGACGAGAGAGGCTTGAAGACATTGTTTCACGCCTCATCTCCGAAACTGAAAAAAGGAACTCGGATCGATTCCTACAAGTGGAATCGAACTTTAGAAATCAACAAGCTAGTGTTCAAAACATAAAAAAACAACTAAATCAGGTAGCCCAAAATTTCTCCGAGAGACCACAAGGCGCACTACCTAGTAATACCGAAACCAACCCAAAGGTGCAAGTACATCTCATAACACTAAGAAACCAGACCGTAGGTCCTGATGAGGCCCAACTACCCCCATCCGACAAAAATCCACCCATTCAAACCACGACCTCACCGCCAACCCATAAGGAAACAACTCCTCTGGTAAATCCCGAACCTACCAAGAACCCCTCGGTGCCCTACCCCGGTTGGTTACTTCGCCAAAAGACCGACGAGCAATTCACAAAACTCATAAACTTACTAAAACAATTGCATATCAATCTTCCATTTGTAGAAGTCCTCATTCAAATGCCAAAATATTCAAAATTTATGAGAGACTTCCTCACTCACAAAAGGAAGATTGAAACATTGCAATTGGTCAATTTAAGTGAAGAATGCTCCGTCGTGCTACTCAACAAACTCCCACAAAAGAAAATCGACCCCGAAAGCTTCACTATCCCTTGTTCCATTGGGGGATCACCTGTACGCAATGCACTAGCCGACCTTGGGGCTAGCATCAATCTCATGCCCGCATCAATGTTTGACCGACTCGGACTAGGTAAGACGAGCCCTACAAGGATGAGCATACAACTCGTCGATAGGTCTATCAAATACCCGCAAGGTGTCGACGAGAATTTATTGGTAAAAGTCGGAGACTTTGTCTTCCCAACCGACTTTGTCATACTTGACATGGAGGAAGACACCGAAGTACCACTCATTCTAGGAAGACCATTCCTTGCCACCGCTCACGCAATGGTGGATAGGAGTGATGGGAAGTTAACATTGAGGGTCGGAGACAAAGAGATGAAATTCTGGGTTGGGAAAAGAGTAAAGGATGACCCGTTTAACTACATGGATGTCATACACTCAAGCTTGGATGACGCTCTTCGACTGTGCAACACGGGATGCGAGACATCTCGTTCGGGTAACATATGACTGACTTAGGGTCTAGCCAAGGACCCTTATAAACGTAGCGCACCACGGATGTCACACCCTGATATTTCCACGTATTACCGGTGGGCCCGGTGGGGAGTATCGTGACGTAGTTGATATCGTCATAGTCAATAATCACAGTTTAAATGCACAGCGGAAGTCTAGGAAGAAAATATTAATACAAACCGAAATGAAAAGTATAATAAAATATTATACAAACGGTCGATATGGATCTACAGGCGGATCTAGAAAAGAATACACATTATTGTTCAACAGACTTTAAGCACTAAGAATTTGCAAGATTCCTTAATTAGAGCTCAGGAGCTTCCAGCCAATTTCGCGTAGTACCTGCCACTTAGTCTTTTTGAAAATACGTCAGTTTACACTGGTAAATACAATTAACTGACTCATTTGAAAAGTGTTTACAAAATTTGTTTGGATGCACAAGGCATAAAATCTCTTATAACTTGGGACAATTATTTAAAATAATCTTGTATACAGATTTATATGTTTGTCGTCCATTCAGTAGCCCGGGTTAGAAGTACCGGGTTTAAGATTAATAGACACACCACTAATATAATCCCACGACAAGTTATCCTCAACGAGTGGTTATATCTTTTACATAAGCAACTGTCAGGTGTATGCCTACACCTCGTGCTTAAGTCGTGGCCATTTCAAATGAATGAGCCGAGGATATCCAAGACACGGTCATTAACCCCCCAAAGGCATTGCATCAAATAAAACAGATTAAAACGGGTTATCTCAATGATTTAACCACTAATCGATTAAAGATTCAATACCCGACCAAGCGGTAATAATTTACCGTATCCCAAGCCCGTATAAGGGAAAATAAGTTAAAAGTATTTACCTGAGCTAAAATATAATTTTATTCTCAGCCGTATATCAATCAGCAAGTACAAGTAGCTTTTACTGGGCTCCTAATCTGGAATGAAGGTTTTAATAACCTATTAGATTCCTAACGGGTCTTATTTAAGTCATAACTTAGACCGGTTAGTTTTAAAAAAAGTTTACGGTTCAAAGCGCAAGATTAAGCGAAGACCGAATTAGAATGTGATTTAGACCCAACAAGTATGTAGACTTGTATAAAACGGGTAAACTAAACACATTCTGGATTTTGAATTAAAAATGATAAGGTTTGACCCGTTTCAGTTAATTTATACAAACTAGTTACATAAATCGTACCAAACGCGAATATGCATGACGGGTAACCAAATGAGTCATGTACAGGTTCCATAAGTTATTATGCTTAAATTATTTTGTGATATCAGTAGGATATCTTCCATAATGCCCAAAACGAATTTAAAACCAATTTATGCCCCGTAGGGGTATTTTTGTCATTTTAAAGTTTATAAAAGTGGTTAAATAGTAATATGAGGTTCTGGTCTAAAATAATCAGTAAAAATATTTATTTTAACAAGTTATATAAGTAAGATATCATACATATGTGAATTTTATCATTTATGGCCAAACGATGCACCATAGGGGCATTTTGGTCATTTCACATATGTTTTAAGGGTCAAATTTGGAAATCTGAGTTCATGACTTAAACTTACTGTTAAAGTAAAAAAAAAATATTTTTAAAATCAGTAGGTAATAAGTCTTAGGTGCTAAATATGGTTTTAAACCATACTATGCGCCTATTTCGCAAAAAAGTCGGTATTTGACGATATTCGGGTTGTTTAAGTAAGTCTTAGATTTTAATCAGTCTCAAGTGTTTAAAATATCTCATTTAATATATAAAATCAGTAGAAAAAGGTTTGACATGTAATTGATGTGTAGAACTCATTTTATTAGCGAAAAGGGCATTATCGTCAATTACCGAGCCCATGCAAGAACTCCATGTTATGGTCAGTATAAAATTCAACAAAAATTTCCAAAACTCCCAAAATATTATATTATAACAGTGGGTAGAAATTTTGGTGCCAAAAATTGGGTTTAAATATGGTTTATGCCAAAAATGCCATTTAATTAACAAAAAGATTTCGTTTTTACGATATCGTGCATAACTCTCATTTCAGACCAGAAACGGATGTCAAATTTTTAGCACATACTTATATATCAGTAATAAAGGTCTTTGCCCACTCACATTTACAAAAATCTCATTTTAGTGATAAAAGAGCATAATGGTCAATTTTAAGCATTTAACGGGAACATGCAAATGAATCAGATTTCTATGGAACCGTATAGTAAAATCTCAGAGGGTTATACTAACACGTAATGTGGTCCTAAAGGAACCCTAAGGCATATCTAAACTAAGCTAGTTTGGGTCAGAACTGAAAGTCAAAGCAAAGGTCAACTTTTGCGACTTTCGGTTGCGAACCGAGCCTAATACTCAGAATTGTCGGGTTGAACATACCTCGACATGTTCAATTAATATTTACCAAGTTATTAAAGTGACAAAACTGATTTTATAGCTTCTATATTATTAGTTATGAATTTTATTTAAACGTGATAATTAGAAGGTGCCCTTTTGAGGGTTTAACACCTATCTAGTTATGATCACGTAGCCATGTTCGTTGCGAACCGTGGCTTGACCGTTTACGGTCTTACCAAAATTCAAAGCGTTTATCGAAAACACTTAACTTTTCGGCTTTAAAAGCCAAATAGAATAAACTAGTCACGAAATGACACTTACAAATGGTCCTATGGACTGAAAGGAGGTTCACAAAAGTTCAGGATCCTCTTAGACATTGAGTGATAGCAGATTGGAATGATATGTGTGAGTTGCTTGAATGAATTTCAACCCCTATTTATAGTTTTTGAGATGGAAGAGGATCATGACAAGTGTTGGAATGGATTGTGAGATGAATACAAGTGTCTTTATAGTTGTAAAACCAGTATACCAGCCCCCTGGATTGATTACATGTGTGTTAACAGCTGTTAGTAATCAGAAACAGTCCATAGATTTGAGCAACATGGTTTTGGATTTGTGTGGAAAGCAAGAAACAACAAACAACTGGTTTTTAAACCTGCTGTTGCTGCTGTTTTATGGACTGGCGGCTCACGAGAAAGGGAGACCAGATTGGTCGGGCCCCGCGACCTGGTTCAGACCAGCCCAACGTGTTTCAGGTATTACAATATCAGTCCCTGAACCTTAATGCACAACTTAACCTTCAAAACTTACACTATTGGCACAATAGTTTCTAGTTTATCATTACATGTTAATACAAGCTTCAAAACCTCTAACGGTCAACCCTAGGCACACTCAGGAGCGCGACGGAGTTCCTGGTTTGTTCAAAAGGTCGCCCTAAAGTGTAGTTTCGCACGTTAACGCCTTTAACCCCTTAATTCGCGAATTCACGCGCATCATCGCGAAACGGTATAAAATTCTTACATGGCCATTATTAAATACTTCCGAGGGTATGAACGAACATTGCAGAGTTTCTGGTTCGTTCAAAAGGACTCTCCAAGGCGTAGTTTCGCAAGTCATCGCTTTTAGTCCCTTAACCGCACAAAGCAGCGCGTAATATCGTTTAACGATATCTAAACCTTTCATGGTCCATATTGAGTACTCCCTAGCATGTGGTTAAATATTATGTCACTGCCGTTCACTTAAATGGTCATCCAGAGGAGTAGATTTAAAAGTTGACGCTTTTGGTCCCTCTAACGCGCAAACTTGCGCGTATCATCGTTTAATAGCACCAAAGCCGTATGTAATCCATATTAGGCATTCTCGAGAGTATAATTAAAGATCACGATGCTTTGGGTTCGTTAAAAGGTCATTCAGAGGTATAATTAAACATATTGACGCTTTTAGTCCCTCTAACTTGCAAAGTTGCGCATAACGTCACTTTTAGGCATAAAAGCCTTAGATGGTCAATATTGGATATTCGCGAGAGTATAAACACACATCATGAAGCTCTAGGTTTGTTAAAAGGTCACTCAGAGGTAAGAATTAACATGTTGACGCTTTTAACCCTTCGTCGCGCAAACTTCCAATTAATTACGCAAACGGCTATCTTGATCAACAAGTGGCTCATTTGTGAAAATGCATACCGTGTAACGTCATTCAGAGGCTTAGTTTAAGCATGTTGACACCTTTAGTCCTTTCGCATTCAATTTTTTTGATTTTTCGCAAACTTTGTCCCTCATAGTCAACGTTTGACCTTTTTAAGGTTTAGTACACGTGTCAACACATCGTTGGTCGTGATTTTACGAGGTGTTACATTCTCACCCCCTTAAAAGAAATCTCAACCTCAAGATTTGCTCAAAAGATGGAAGTACTTTATGTTGTATAATAGTCTTGACTTCCACAACATATTTGGGGCTTCTAAGGGCACTCCAGTTGACCTTTATCATAGGTAAATGTTTTTTTCAGAGCTTCTAATCTTGTTGATCCTTAATCGATACTGGTCTTTCATCAAACCATAAGTTCTCATTAATCTGCATATCATTATGTGACAAGGCTATTAACTTATCGGCGAGACATATCCTTTAATCACCGGGGTGGAACACATTGTGAATTCCACCAAACTCCTTAGATAAGTTTTCGCTTATAAGCTACTGATCTTGACGTATTCAATTCTCTCGAATAGTCCTATTTATCTAGAGTTTAACCTGCCCATTACATCAAAACACAGCACACCTTTCCAAGGTGGTGCTTTCTGTTGAATCTTGTTCCTCATTGAGAACTTAAGAGGTTCGTGAATCATCAAATATTGATCTTCTGCCAATTACTGGCAGTCTTCAAATGATCAGAGATTCGTACGATCTTATCTGTTGTCTTTAGGGTAAATTTCAGATCCTGACAATTGGACTTACCAAACTTCTGTCCATCAAACGGACGTTTGACATTCCATCTATACAAGGTCTCCAAAGGAGCATCATTGATGCTTATATACTAACTTTCTGTTTAATCTAATCTTTAAAGAATAGCCAACCTCATGGTTAGTCGAACAAATCGACGATCCTGGGCAGCTGATGGCGATTCTTAATTGTTGCCTAAATATGGTTGCGGTAATCAATGCATAAGCATAACGAATCGTCTTTCTGAAATAATAATGCCGGAGCTCTCAAAATTTGAATTAGGTTTCATGAAGCTTTATCTTGAAACTCATGTGATTAGGGTTTCAATCCTTCCATTATTGTTGGCACTAACCGGTATGGAGCTTTTACAATAGTGTAGCCCTAAGCGGGATGTTATCCTTAACTCTACTAGCTTCTCAGGAGATAAACAGAGTGGTTCCTTGGAGAAGATAACCAAGACACACCGAGATTACCGAGGTATTCTAAATCTCAGGCTTCAGTTCGTCTATCGAAACTCGTGTCAGATAAATGACACATTTACTTTACGAATGCAAGGATGCCTTAATTAGTGACACTTACTTGGACATTTCTATATTGGATATCTTCTTTGAATACCATTAGCCGACTCTAGTACTATATGACCATCAGGATGTCTCAGTGGTTCCATGCATTAAACCTCTATACTGATCAGGCATGGAAGCAATCTATGGGACACACTAGGATACGTCAATCCTCATATGGCTCTTTTATCAAGCATAGTCTAGCATTCGCAGTTGATAGAAATCAACGAGATAACAAAATAAAATAACATATATTGTCGTACTCGATCTGGAGAAAGAGTACTTTAGATTTTTATGAATGAAGATTATTCGACAAAAATAGAAGGAAAGGTCTCTATGATTTTTGTTGGTAAGTTTTACGTTACACTTAATATCTGGAGTTCTTATGGGAGAATTCTAAAAGTTTGCTAAGCTTATGGTCTATGAAAGACTCAGTAGCACCTGAATCCAAACATAATTCTTTAGCAATAATATCACAATAAGGGATTTATCTGGTGTCATTATTGATATGAATTGGCTCTAACATTCATCAGGAGGGTTTAGGCACCTCCATTCTTAATCCTTCTATACTTAGCTATACAATCTTTGACAGTTTTAGGGCAGTCTCATCATTGCTGGTTTATTTCTTAACCCATATAACATGAGTAGCTGAGATAGATCCATAATGGATTTATAAGAAACAGACTTTGAAGCCTTAAATTGCACTCTTATTTCCAATGCTAAACCATCAATATATAGTGCATTATGCTTAGATTCTGGGTTAACAGAATAGGGCACTATCCCAGACAATGAATTAAAGTCTGTAACATACTGTTGACAGCCTAGAACTTTTATGGTGAGAATCAGAAAATTCGGATTCCACCTTTTCCATTTCGTGTTCGCGGACAATAGGTTTTTCTGATAAGGTCCATATACTTGGACCATCCCAAATTGTGTAAGAGTATCTTTCCTGTAACTTTATTAGAGTTTTCCACCGACTAAGGGCATTGCCCTTGAATGACTGTGATACATATCTCATAATGTCTTTCTAGGCACAAATGCTGGTATACATAATGGTTTCCATTTCATCCAACAATTTTGCAATGAATGTCCCCTTTTTTTGCCATTGAAGTCTCTTGACTGGCCAGAGACAAAGTAAATTTTAAGTACATCCTTTAGAGGAACGGGGCTCCTCACTATATGTCATCTTATTTGGTTTATTCTTCGCATTCGAAGTATGAACAAAGATCTTCTCATGAGCAGGGAAATATGATTTAAAGCAAGTAGCATTCGGCTCTTTGGACTTTTTCATGACCTTTCTTATAGCCTTCCTAACAGCTGCGTTAATCACAGCTTGGAGATTAACTCCATTAACCTTAAGGTTCACTTTTTTTGTATCATTAGCATTTGTTGTATCATCAGTATCGCGACAGTTAATTGTCTCATTCAAGTTTGCCATACTTGAAGCATGACACTAAACACCAAAATTAAACAATTGCTTAATTGTCTTACAATAGCTAGTCATCATCCTGATGACCTAACATACACTAACCATGGTATTATTAAACCATATAGGCTAATAGGTTATGAACATTCCTAATGAATGTTATTTGTATGTATATCAATTACATTTGGCATAGGTCTCAAAAGGACCATCAATGGCATTTAGGGTTTGGACCGAGTCCATTATCTTTTAGACAGGGGATCACAATGTCACAATTGTCTTTGTCATATTGACGATTTTGTATAGCTTGAGAGCTTGCCACAAGGACTTTTAAATATGGAATATAAGTCCGTCATGAAGGACATGAAAATGTCGAACATTGGCTTATCTCAAAGGACATATAATAGCCATATGGCACGAAGGCCTTGTCGCAGAGGACATATAGGATATGGCACATAAGGCCTCGCCATAAGGGCATTTTAAATTGATAAGTCGCAATCTTATTTGATCAGGGATCTTAAGGTTTGAACTTAGTTCTTCACCTTTGGGCAGAGAGTCATAGACTACATCTGACATTGCTTTGAAAAGCGATTTATTTTGCCACATAGGCAAATCAATGGACATCACCAATGGATGTTTATATGTATATGTATATATAATTGTCGTAATTGAGGATATTAGTCATGATCTTATCGATGTCATAGACTATAAGGCTTGGGAATTGCCCATCACCTTTGGTGGTGAACCATAACGGTCACAATTGTCAGTGTCACTAATGGACAATATAGTATATAGCCGTAGGCAAAACATCACTAAGGATGTTAAATAATGTGATCATCATATCAGATGATATTAGTCATGATCGCATTGATCATATAGACTATTATGCTTGGACATAGTCCGATATCTTTAGATAGGGGGTCGTAGACCACAACTGTCGTTGTCTTTTTGGACAACAAGTTTAGCCCGTAGGCACTTCATCACTAACGGATGTTTATATTTTGATCATCACATTGATGACACTTGCCATGACCTAATTCTATCATATAGGCTTTAAGGCTTGGACATAGTCCAAAATACCTTGACGGCTGGTGTGGTTTCTCAAGTCACACTGCCAGGAGTGTTAACATGTTCTTAGATGTTAACAAGGATTAATTTGTCTTAATGGTTACAGAATATTACCTTGATCGCATTGATCATATAGGTTTGGAGGCTTGAACATAGTTCACCACCTTTGGATAGAAGGGGTATCTCCCTTAACTATCATAGTAGAAAGAATAATTATCCTTAACTACCGAAAGTTTTGGCCAATTAATGTGGACTTGCCACTTGGCAGGGGTAAACCGTTAAGAAGATCTTTTGAAATTATTTAGCTGATCGATAAAGTTCGAATAAAATTGATACTATTGTTTTATAAAGGATGAAATGAATACCTATATAAAATTTTCAAAACTTTCTGTAAATCATTAAGAAATCTACAATAGTGCCTTAAACAGGACTTTTGGTATCATACTTGTCCACAGAGGACTAAAAGGAAATATAAGTTCGTATGGGGACTATCAAAGTATTATAAGTCCGTATAGGGACTATATTGAAACAATTTGCCCACGGAGGGACTATGATGAAACGTCATGTCTACAAAGGGGTTATAATAAAATATAATGTTCGCTAAGGGGCTATAATGAAATGTCCTGTCCGCTAAGGGACTATAATGAAATCTCGTTTCCACGAATGGACTATTTAGAAATAACATATCCCCAATGGGATTTTAATGAAATAACGTGTCCATAAAAAGGACTATATTGGTACAGTATGCGTACAAGGGACTTTGCTGAACATATGCCCTCACAGGGACTTAAATAAAAATATGTTTTCATTAGGGAATTATATTAAAGAAACATCCGCACAGGGACTATACAGAAAAGATAGGTCCTCATAGGAACTTTGAAGCGATACAAGTCCACGTGGGAATTGAAAGGAAAATATAAGTCCATATAGGGACTATAAGATATGTCAACACTGGAACTATGGTGAAACGATATGTCTTCGAGAGGACTATGATGAATTATGATATTCTCTAGGGAACTTTTAATGAAATAACATGTCTCAAAATATTTTTGATGAAATGACATGTCCATGAAAAGACTATAACAGTGTATAATGTCCACGAAAGGACTATATGGAAATATAACGCCCATGAAAAGACTATATTATAATATAATGCTCACGAAGAGACTATTTTGAAGCATAATGTCCTCGAAAGGGACTTTGTTGAAAGATAATGTCCACGGAGGGACTATAATAATTAAACGCCCATACAGGGATTTAGAGAAAACGAAATATAATGAAGGATTGATTTTCTAATGCCTTCCTTGCTTCATTCCGATTGTTTCTCTTCTTTGTTGTCGTAATTAAATAAGCATTCCAGTTCAGGATTTGTTGCTAGGAGTAGGATCCAAAGATTTATGATTTGAAAATTTCAGATTGGATCACGGATTGGGTTTTTTACTGGTATAGTCCAAGTCTGGGATTTCAAAACTGCAAAATAGAAAATAGGGATTAATCGCATCCACATGTTATCATCTTCAGTATGGGAGCCTGAGGGATTTCCTGGTATGGATTTCTGAAGTCTGATTAAGAGTTCAAATAGGTTTGACTTTGGGAATAGATCCATAAAGGTCTTTCCTTCAACCGGTTGCATGCTTATCCTAGCCGTGGTACGAAGCTTGACATTTCTAAGCTTCGGATGAGAAGAATCTCCATCAACGGCTTCATTGTTTGGCATCATATTTAAAACACATAAAATCGAAAACAATGTTTACTTAATAGGGATGAGAGTATTCCGATGTTAAGTCTAGACTCAGAAGGTCTAAGGAATATGCTACTGTGTCATTTGAGATTAAACACTAAAGGCTAATGTTTCATTCACACAAACGTTGGCTCTGATACCAACCTGTCACACCCCGATATTTCCACGTATTACCGGTGGGCCCGGTGGGGAGTATCGTGACGTAGTTGATATCGTCATAGTCAACAATCACAGTTTAAATGCACAACGGAAGTCTAGGAAGAAAATATTAATACAAACCGAAATGCAAAATATAATAAAATATTATACAAACGGTCGATATGGATCCACAGGCGAATCTAGAACAGAATACACATTATTGTTCAACAACTTTAAGCACTAAGAATTTGCAAGATTCCTTAATTAGAGCTCAGGAGCTTCCAGCCACGCATAGTACCTGCCACTTAGTCTTTTTGAAAATACGTCAGTTTACACTGGTAAATACAATTAACTGACTCATTTGAAAAGTGTTTACAAAATTTGTTTGGATGCACAAGGCATAAAATCTTTTATAACTTGGGACAATTATTTAAAATAATCTTGTATACAGATTTATATGTTTGTCGTATATTCAGTAGCCCGGGTTAGAAGTACCGGGTTTAAGATTAATAGACACATCACTAATATAATCCCACGGCGAGTTATCCTCAACCATTGGTTATATCTTTTACATACGCAACTATCAGGTGTATGTCTATACCTCGTGCTTATGTCGTGGCCATTTCAAATGAATTGGCCGAGGATATCCAGGACACGGTCATTAACCCTCCCCCCCAAGGCATTGCATCAAACAAAACAGATTAAAATAGGTTATCACAATGATTTAACCACTAATCGATTAAAGATTCAATACCCGACCAAGCGGTAATAATTTACCGTATCCCAAGCCCGTATAAGGGAAAATAAGTTAAAAGTATTTACTTGAGCTAAAATATAATTTTATTCTCAGCCGTATATCAATCAGCAAGTACAAGTAGCTTTTACTGGGCTCCTAATCTGGAACGAAAGTTTTAATAACCTATTAGATTCCTAACGGGTCTTATTTAAGTCATAACTTAGACCGGTTAGTTTGAAAAAAAAGTTTACGGTTCAAAGCGCAAGATTAAGCGAAGACCGGATTAGAATGTGATTTAGACCCAACAAGTATGAAGACTTGTATAAAATGGGTAAACTAAACACATTCTGGATTTTGAAGTAAAAAATGATAAGGTTTGACTCATTTCAGTTAATTTATGAAAACTATTTACATAAACCGTACCGAACGTGAATATGCATGACGGGTAACCAAAAGGGTCATGTACAGGTTCCATAAGTTATTAAGCTTAAATTATGTTGTGATATCAGTAGGATATCTTCCATTATGCCAAAAACAAATTTAAAACCAATTTAAGCCCCATAGGGGTATTTTGGTCATTTTAATGTTTATAAAATTGGTTAAATAGTAATATGAGGTTCTGGTCTAAAATAATCAGTAAAAATATTTATTTTAACAAGTTATATCAGCAAGATATCATACATATGTGAATTTTATCATTTATGGCCAAACTATGCACAATATGGGCATTTTGGTCATTTCACATATGTTTTAAGGGTCAAATATGGAAATCTGAGTTAAAGACTTAAACTTACTGTTAAAGTATAAAAATTTATTTTTAAATCAGTAGGTAATAAGTCTTAGGTGCTAAATATGGTTTTAAACCATACTATGCGCCTATTTCGCAAAAAGTCGGTATTTGACGATATTCGGGTTGTTTAAATAAGTCTGAGATTTTAATCAGTCTCAAGCGTTTAAAATATCTCATTTAATATATAAAATCAGTAAGAAAAAGGTTTGACATGTTATTGATGTGTAGAACTCATTTTATTAGCGAAAAGGGCATTATCGTCAATTACCGAGCCCATGCAAGAACTCCATGTTATGGTCAGTATAAAATTCAACAAAAATTTCCAAAAATCCCAAAATATTATATTATAACAGTGGGTAGAAAGTTTGGTGCCAAAAATTGGGTTTAAATATGATTTATGCCAAAAATGCCATTTAATTAACAAAAAGCTTTCGTTTTACGATATCGTTCATAACTCTCATTTCAGACCAGAAACGGATGTCAAATTTTTAGGACATACTTATATATCAATAATAAAGGTTTTTATCCACTCACATTTTCAAAAATCTTGTTTTAGTGATAGAAGGGCATAATGGTCAATTTTAAGCATTTAACGGGAACATGCAAATGAATCAGATTTCTATGGAACCGTATAGTAAAATCTCAGAGGGTTATACTAACACGTAATGTGGTCCTAAAGGAACCCTAATGCATATCTAAACTAAGCTAGTTCGGGCCAGAACTGAAAGTCAAAGCAAATGTCAACTTTTGCTACTTTCGGTTGCGAACCGAGCCTAATACTCAGAATTGTCGGGATGAACATGCCTAGACATTTTCAGTTAATATTTACCAAGTTATTAAAGTGACAAAACTGATTTTATAGCTTCTATATTATTAGTTATGAATTTTATTTAAAAATGACCCGTTTGACTTTTATTTTAATTACTTTGACCCGACAATTAAGTAAGCAAATGTGATAATTAGGAGGTGCCATTTTGAGGGTTTAACACCTACCTAATTATGATCACGTAGCCATGTTCGATGCGAACCATGCTTGATCGTTTACGGTCTTACCGAAAGTCAAAGTGTTTATCGAAAACGCTTGACTTTTTGGCTTTAAAAGCCAAATAGAATAAACTAGTCACGAAGGACTGTTACAAATGGTCCTATGGACTGAAAGTTAGCAGATTTGAATGATATGTGTGAGTTGCTTAAATGAATTTCAACCCCTATTTATAGTTTTTGAGATGGAAGAGGATCATGACAAGTGTTGGAATGGATTGTGAGATGAATACAAGTGTCTTTACAGCTGTAAAACCAGTATACTAGCCCCCTGGATTGATTACATGTGTGTTAACAGCTGTTAGTAATCAGCAACAGTCCATAGATTTGAGCAACATGGTTTTGGATTTGTATGGAAAGCAAGAAACAACAAACATCTGGTTTTTAAACCCGTTGTTGCTGCTGTTTTATGGACTGGCGGCTCGCAAGAAAGGGAGACCAGATTGGTCGCGGCCCGCAACCTGGTTTAGATCAGCCCAACGTGTTTCAGGTATTACGATATAAGTCCCTGAACCTTAATGCACAACTTAACCTTCAAAACTTACACTTTTGGCACAATAGTTTCTAGTTTATCATTACATGTTAATATAGGGTTCAAAACCTCTAACGGTCAACCCTATGCACACTCAGTAGCGCGACGGAGTTCCTGGTTTGTTCAAAAGGTCGCCCTAAAGTGTAGTTTCGCACGTTGACGCCTTTAACCCCTTAATTCACGAATTCGCGCGCATCATCGCGAAACTGTATAGAATTCTTACATGGCCATTATTAAATACTTCCGAGGGTACAAACGAACATTGCGGAGTTTCTGGTTTGTTCAAAAGGCCTCTCCAAGGCGTAGTTTCGCAAGTCATCGCTTTTAGTCCCTTAATCGCACAAAGTAGCGTGTAATATCGTTTAATGATATCTAAACCTTTCGTGGTCCATATTGAGTATTCCCTAGCATGTGCTTAAATATTACGTCGCTCCCGTTCACTTAAATTGTCATCCAAAGGAGTAGATTTAAAAGTTGACGCTTTTGGTCCCTCTAACGCGCAAACTTGCGCGTATCATCATTTAATAGCACCAAATCCCTATGTAATCCATATTAGGCATTCTCGAGAGTATAATTAAACATCACGATGCTTCGGGTTCGTTAAAAGGTCATTCAGAGGTATAATTAAACATATTGACGCTTTTAGTCCCTCTAACTTGCAAAGTTGCGCGTAACGTCACTTTTAAGCATAAAAGCCTTAGATGGTCAATATTGGATATTCGCAAGAGTATAAACACACATCATGAAGCTCTCGGTTTGTTAGAAGGTCACTCAGAGGTAAGAATTAATATATTGATGCTTTTAACACTTGGTCGCGTAAATTTTCAATTAATTACGCAAACGGTTACTCTTTATCAACAAGTGGCTCATTTGTGAAAATGGATACCGTGTAATGTCATTCAAATGCTTAGTTTAAGCATGTTGACACTTTTAGCCATTTCGCATTCAAAGTTTTTCATTTTTCGCAAAATTAGTCCCTCATAGTCAACGTTTGACCTTTTTAAGGTTTAGTACACGTGTCAACACATCATTGGTCATGATTTTACGAGGTGTTACAACGGAGGCATTCCGCGGAACTATCCGTAGTTTTTAGTTTAGTGTAACTTTTATATTTTCTAATTTAGCTTTACTTTTCAGAAATAAAACACACTCGAAAAGGTGGTAGGTTACCAAGGAAACGTTAAAACCACACCCCATGCACAAAAACAGAGCCTCCAGACAATTTTCCAGCATTACAGCAAGTTCAGCACGGGGTCGTGCTCAACCCAACGCTCCCCGTGCCCAGGCTATGCAGAAATCTGCCCAGTTCAGGTAACTGGCCATGGGGCCGTGCTCGCTGAACACGCCCCGTGGCCAGCCTTCTGTTAAATTTTGTTACTGGCGATCTGACCACGTGGTCGTGCCCAGACGAACACGAGGCCGTGGCCAGACGCCCAGTAACATAAAAAAAAATCCTTTTCAACACCTTTTTACACATTTAATCGACCCAAAAACTTATTTTTGGTACATAAAAAAAATCCTTTTCAACACCTTTTCAAAAATTTTCATTTTTTTATTTGTCTTGGTTTAATTTGGAAATAACAAGTTCTAAAAAGATTATATTTTTACAAATTTACAAACGATAGCGTCGTGATAAAAAGAACCAGGTAAGAAAATTATGAAAAGGCATGACAAATCTAATTAAAATTTGATTATATATACTTGATCACATTATAAACCCATTTCCACAACAAGTGAGTTTTGGGCCTTTATTGAGCATATAAACATATTTCTTTAAACTAAATGCTTATTTTCCGTTTCTTGTGTGAATAGCTGCTTGGTTCTTACGACTCTAGAACTTGCCATGACGATACATTCCCGGTCCTTACCAACTTGAACCCAAGTAAGTAAATGGAGGCATTAGGACTAAGTCATTTTTGTCAACACCATTATTTTTCATTTTTTTATCACCTACCCAAAAATCCTCCCTAGTTAACCCCTTCGAGCCTAAACCTTTTTGTTTCAAAACCCAAAAAACAAACACCCTTTACCCACCAAAACCCCTTTTTTCTTTTCAACCCCTTGTTTTAGTAAAAAGCTCGGTTATCTTGTGACGTTTCTTTATTAAAAAAAATATGAGTCTTGGAATAAACAAACAAGTTCCTCAAAAAAACATTGTTTGGATATGCTTAGTTTGAAAAAAAGTCACAAAAACAAAAGGTTCTACGACAACTGACGCTTTTTACGTTTTTCGCCATTTTTACTAACCACTAACCAAAACGACCTACCCATAGCCAAAGCCTAACCCTTTCCCAAAGTCCTCTTGATATTTATAGGGGTTTATAGTTAAAAAGGAGGAGGTTTGATTGCTTGGCAAGCATATGGTAGAAATAAGTTCCATGCCGGTCTCGAGTGCTTCACAAAAATACATCTTCGGCCGAGTGTTGAGTGATCTCCCGTGAGGAATGTGAACTTGTATATAAATGGAATTTTAAAGAGGCATGTTATGGCCAAATAAGTAATTTTTCTTATAAATTGTTCTAAATAAATCATGACGAATAAGATTGTAAATAAAAAAAAATAAAACCCAATAAAGATCTTGGATTCCCGACACTCAAGATAATCCCAAAACATATCTTCTACCTCTTCCATTTGGGTGTGTAAAGCCACTTATTAAGGAGTTTTGCTTGAGGACAAGCGAAGATTCAAATATGGGGGTATTTGATGTGTGCAAAATGTAACATATAAATTACATCAAATGAGGCATAAAACTAACCATTTTTTAGTACTAATGTTGGAAAAAAAAAGTGTGTTTTTGTCTTCCTTTTGAATTTACAGGACCAAATGAGCTTAAACGAACAAAAGGAAGAAATATACAGCCAAAACCAAATGAGCTTAAACGAACAAAGAAAAGGAATAAACCTGACATTCCCGACCCCTCGGTAGCATCCCCAAAGCAAAAACCAGACAACAGAGGGCTGACCACGGGGCCGTGCCCACTGGACACGGGGGCGTGGTCAGGTGCCTACAGAAAAGACAAATCTGCAGAAGCTTCTACGCCCAACACGGGGGTGTGCCCAGCTTAACACGGGGCGTGGTCAACGCTAAGATACGCAGAATCTTGCAAAATCTTGATAGTACAGATACGATTCTGACCACGGGGTCGTGTCCACTAGACACGGGGCCATGTGGGACCCTCTGCTGACAACTACATTTAATGAAGGAAGAGAAAAGGCTGGCCACGGGGGCATGCCCACTGGACACGGGGCCGTGGCCAGAGCTCTGTGTAGACTATAAATAGGGGTGCTTGGCTCACTTCAAAGGCATCCCTTGGCAAACCACTACTCTCCCACCTTGAAATCACTCTACCACCACTACACCAACAACACCCACCACCATCACCCATCTTTAGGGTCTGTAGTAGTCTCAGGATCCAAGATTGATAGTAAGAGTTCTTACCAATCAAAGGCCATGTTTGGTTAAGCCTATTACATCACTTGGTGAAGACAAGTCTTTTATGTATTACTTTTGATTTTTAATCTTTCGGCACTTTTTATTTGGTTTGTATTAATGACTTTAATAACTAGTTTCGTATTTTGAAGGTGAATTTTCTTTATCATTTGTCTATGGTGTCTTGGCGTTACTTTACTGTCTATTTAAAGTAAAAGATTGCATCATTCATGTCTCAACGGTCTATATAGAGATATGTTGGCTACCTGGTCGGGGGTTTAGGGAATGGTTTAGTAAGGTTCTTGTCTTGTTCAGTGTATAAATCCTGCAAGGACCTGGTTCAAGCTTACTAGGACCTCCTTCAATACCCACTAGTGTTGGATGGCGGGGGTGCGAATGACTTGAACCCCTCATATGTAAACTACTATTAATAACTTAAACCAGCTACTTGGGATTGTATCTCTTCGGACTCAAATCACTTAGCCGAGGGTAACGTCACCTTCAAAAGAGGGGCCTACCACTTTTTGCATTAATAACTTAATTAATTATCTTACAATATTCTGACCCTTTCGGATTGTATCCTTGCTGACTCAAACCACTGGGTTGAGGGTAACGTCACCTTCAAAAGAGGGGGCTACTACTATAACTAAGATAATCTCTTAAAAGGTCCAAAAGTGCAAAAAATCATCAAAGGATACATTAAAGGCGAGTCAGATCCAAGTGATTCATCTTATCTATCTATGTACTGAACTTCGTCAGCATATTTCTGATATATCTGATAACTGTGCTAACTGTGTTTCGTGCATCATTTGAGTCAAATAAGCTTTCTTGCAATAATGGTATGACATTAAGCAATATATGATGCACATGTGTGTATATGGCAATAATCAGTAAGCAGTTAATTGTAATTCAGCACAGTCATTAAGCACTAATCATGGTTTAATAATTGTACGGATACCTGAAATTTTGACAGTTGTCACATTCTCCCCCTGTTAAGAAAATTTCGTGCCGAAATTTTAAGCTTTACTACTAGCTGCAGGGGTGTTAGGGAATAAATGCGGGTATTTAGCTTTCATACGGTCTTCACGCTCCCAAGTAAACTCTGGACCGTGACGTGCGTTCCACCAAACCTTGACGAGTTTAACACTACTCCTCCGAGTCTTGTTAACTTACCATTCAGTAACCTCAACAGGTTATTCGGTAAAGTGGAGTGTGTCGTCAGTGTAAACTTCGTCAGCAGGAATAACCACTGTTTCTTAAGTTGGACTTTTCTTCAGATTAGATACATGAAATGTATCATGAACACCATTAAGTTCTGCTGGTAGCTCCAACTTGTATGCTATAGGGTCAATCCTTTCCAGGATTTTGAACGGTCCGATAAATCGTGGGTTTAACTTACCACGCTTCCCAAAGCGTGCCACCATTTTGTTGCCAAGCATAGGGGGCAGGGGGCGCTGTAATCAAAGAAAGAAAAAAGGCGTTACCTATGCCGCTATTTAGCCAATCACGATAAATACAGCACTGGTCGACAAAGGCCGACGTCCCATCAGGCAACCTCCTCTTGTTTGATTCCGTGCACGAGTAACTTAAAATTGCAAGAGCGGAGTTCTACCAACTGAGTTCAAGGTGAAACTTTCAATAAAACCATATCACCCACTTCAAATTCCAAAGGTTTCCTTTTTTGGTCCACATAACTCTTTTGTCGATCACGAGCCGCCTTGATGCGCTCTCGGATCTGCATGATCTTATCTGTCGTCTCTTGGACCAATTCGGGACCAACCAGCTGTCTATCGCCTGCATCTGCCCAGCATAACGGTGATCGACACTTCCTTCCATAGAGAACTTCAAATGGTTCAGCTTGAATGCTTGTATGGTAGCTGTTGTTATAGAAGAACTCAACCAAAGGTAGGTGATTGTCCCAACTGCCACCCAAGTCCATTACGCAAGCTCGTAACATATCTTCAAGTGTCTGAATCGTTCTCTCACTTTGACCATCCGTCTGTGGATAAAATGTTGTGCTTAGATTTAACTGAGAACCAAATGCTTCTTGGAAAGACTGCCAGATCCTTGACACAAATCTCCCGTCTCTATCTGATATGATCGAGTTAGGCACTCCATGACGTGCAACTATCTCTCTTAGGTACAGCTCAGCTAGCTTACCTGTGTTATCCTTTTCTCTGATTGGCAGAAAGTGTGCAGATTTTGTTAACCGGTCTACGATTACCCAAATCGTATCACGACCTCTAGGTGCCTTTGGTAACTTTGTTACGAAATCCATTGAGATCTGTTCCCACTTCCACATGGGTATCTCAGGTTGCTGAAGAAGACCTGAAGGCTTTTGATACTCGGCCTTCACCTTGGCGCAAGTCAAACACTTTCCAATGTAAGTAGCCACATCACCTTTCAGTCTCGGCCACCAGTAGAAATCCTTCAAATCTTGGTACATCTTGTCCAATCTTGGGTGGATCGAGTACCTCGATTTATGAGCTTCATTAAAAATGACATCTCTCAGACCACCAAAAAGAGGAGCCCAAATTCGTCCCATAAAACACAATGTTCCTTCCTCATTGGGTACCAACATTTTCTCCATCCCACGGAGATATTCATCCTTAAGATTCTCTTTCTTAAGAGCTTCTCTCTGTGCAGCACGTATGTGTAACGGGAGGTCTGTCTGTATGATCATCTCTAAAGCCCTAACCCTTATGGGCTTGATCCTCTCTTTTCGACTTAAGGCGTCTGCCACCATATTCGCCTTTCCTGGGTGATACTTGATTTCGCAATCACAATCATTTAACAACTCAACCCATCGTCACGGTCTCATATTAAGCTCTTTCTGATCGAATATGTACTGAAGGCTCTTGTGATTTGTAAAGATAGTGCATCGGGTGCCATACAAATAATGCCACCAAATCTTTAAAGCAAACACCACTACGCCTAATTCCAAATCATGTGTGGTGTAATTTTTCTCATGAACCTTTAATTGGCGCGAAGCATAAGCGATAACCTTCTATCGCTGCATCAGCACGCAGCCCAATCCCTGACGCGAGGCGTCACAGTATACCACGAAGTCATTGGTGCCTTCGGGTAGGGATAAGATAGGTGCATCGCAAAGCTTGTTCTTTAGCAACTGAAAAGCTTCCTCATGTTTATCTCCCCATTCGTACTTCTTGTCCTTTTGAGTAAGGGAGGTCAGCGGTTGAGCGATTTTCGAAAAAATCATCAATGAATCGGCGATAATACCCTGCTAAACCTAGAAACTGATGGATCTCAGTCTGTAGGATCGTGTATCTGACCCGAATGAGTCGTTCAGAGGAGTTTTGATCTGTTTCAGGTGCGGAAAACAAGAAACAGACTTAGATACAGCTTGTTCTTCACTTTAAACACTTTGTTGATTGATCTAACAATGATTACAAGCAAGAATCACACCGGCAGCACCTCGGTATGAAATTCAGTAACTGTTACAACTGATTTCTCTCTAAAGGTATATATAGGGAACTGATTCCGCTTGAATCAGTTCAAGCGAAATATGATCCTGCTGATTCCGCTTGAAACTGACCAATGGTCATTTCAAGCGAAATCACCCTTTCAAGCGAAATCACATATATTACAAACTTAAACATCCTATTTTCTCGTACAACGTGCCCTGATCTAACCTATCTAGCACAAGACTTGATACAAGACGAAGTCAACAGATGCATGCACTAACAGACTCCCCCTCAGATGTTGACGAGTCTTTCGTGTCGAGTCTTCACATCTTCAGTCTTTAACAGTCTTTGGGCTTTACTCTTTCGAATCTTCTCTCAAATATCTTCAGACTCCCCCTTTCGATGTGCTGGCATTCCTTAAGTTCATCACCTTCAGGATCGTAATCTGGCTTTCACAGGTTCAAGATCGTTGCCTGGCTCAAACTTTGTCCATAGAGTCCTCAGGTATCGGGAACCTGGCTCTTCTTAAACACAAGCTTCTCAGGATCGATTAACCTTTATCTGCTATATCCAAACTCCCTTTGATGTTGTTTCAAGATCGTGATCTGGTTTTCATTCAGCCCAAAATCGTCACCTAGTTCAGACTTACACCTGCACAATCTCTACCTCAAAGTAAACCTCACAAATTTAAACATTTCAAATTTAAGTATTTAGACTTCTTCTCATATTTAACTAGAATCTTGATGAACCACTTGTAAATTTGATCAAAACACATTTGTTTTCAAACACAGACTCTCCTTCATAAAAATGTCATCATGTTTAGCACTTGGAACTTTGAAAATCAGCTTTTCAACACCAGTTGTCAAAAATCTTTTTGAATTTTTCAAAAGTTTATGCTAAAACACATTAAAAATCTTTTTGGATTTTTGAATATAATGAAATGCAGTAAAGAAATATTTACAGACAATATTTTAGTGAGTTTGTGTAAGAGGATCATATCAGTTTTTGAGACAAATCACTAACACCGTTAAGCTTGATTTCATTTTAAGTTCTAAACAATTCACCTAGATTGTCAGTATACTGATCCACTTAAATTTTCACACAAATTTCAACTGTTCTGAGATACGAGATTAATGTTTTAGATACTTCAACTTATTCGCGTGTCCCATTTCTTGAATATACTCCCGTATCCAGATCCCAATATTCAGTCTTACAGGCAAGTATACCACAGATGATATCTGTAAAGGGGTTAGATGCGAAACCGTGAGAGCTCAGGTCAGAACTTCCGTTCAACAGAGAGATGACGGTTCGACTTTTGGTGTGTCCCCTTTAGAGGATCTTTTCTTCAACAGCAATGATTATCAATTTTATTGTTTCATCATTTTTTGCTGAGGGTTGTGCTATGTTTCAAGCATTTGCAGAAAGTATTATACGGGGACTAGGTCAGAATTTCCATTCAGCAGAAGTCCTGGAATAATACCCCAGATATCACTGAGTATAAAGACCTAGTATCTCATAAAGAGGGACCTTTCAAACAAGATTTCAGGGGTTACCCATATATCCAAGAAGTTGTTACCCACGATATAAGCAAGTTTGAAATTTAGGTTTATATCTTGTCACAATTTACTAAATGTGCAAAAACCTACTGGCATATCCGCAGTGAGATTGTTTATCACATTTTTAACTTTCCATTTCTTTAGCATGTTGTGACAGCCCACTGATGTACTATCATTTCCTCTTTTTCACAACAAAACTCATTTTCGTTTTTATCATGTTTTTGGCTTTTTCAAATTTTCTAATGTTTTTGGATTTTCTGAAATTTTTACTCCCCCTAAAATGCAAACACATTTAAAGAAATTTGAAAACAAGTTGTACAAGAAAGTTGACAACTAATATCGAATCACCTTAATTCGCCATTCACTAGGCATAGACAATCAGAACTTCCCCTTTTCAACAAACTATTTTCTCATTAAGATTTCAAAACACTTAAGTTTGTTTTAATCAAAATGATCTTTCCGGAAAATAAGTTTGTTTACCACTTGTAGGGACTGGTTCATCATCTTGTTCAATTTTAACCACTTGTAGAAAATCAAGTACAACTTAATGTCCTTGATTTACCACTTGCAAGTATGCACAAGCAAACCTCTGTACCAGTTGTATGACCAAACCTGTACCAATTGTAGGAATATCACATCTACACAGATACATGTTACCAATAAAGATGTCGATTCCTGCTTCACACTTACCAACCTGGAAGCTCCGGCAAATCACACTTAACCTGTAAAAATTTATCAACACTTAAAATTCATTCACAAAAACAAAATTCAAGAAAGATGCCGATTCCTGATCCGCGATTACAAACTTGGGATCTCCGGCATAGTCCAGTTTTCACATATTAAACACAGACATCCAAGCCTCTACAAGCTTGGATGATAGCTTATCAAGTTCATTTTCAGTCAGGGTATATGTTGCTTTCTTTGTTTCATAAAACTCTTTTACCCCTTTCACCTTTCTATCAACCATTTTTCCAAAAATCTTTTTCACACTTCCATTAAACTCTTTATCGACATCAAATTCTTTCTTTTCAGAATAGAATTGATTCGATATCTCAACCTTACCAACTTTTGATTTAAAATTTTCAGACCTCAATGGTGGAAAGTTCTCATCATCCATTGGAGGTACTGAGTTTTCCTTTTTAATCTCTACTTGTGGCTCCTCTGATTTTGTGGAATCAGGTTCATCGCCGACTTTTTCATCAACCTTCTTAACAACCCACATTTGATTGTCCTTGGCTTTCTTTTTATAAAAATTTTTCTTTGAACATTCACCATCTTTATAAGTTGAATTTTCAAAAGTTTTGAATTTTTCAGTTGGTGACTCAACATCGACAACTTTTTCTTTAAGTTTTTCAAAAACTTCCTGCTTTGTCTTTGTCGTTTGAGAACAAGTTGATGCAATATGACCAACTTCATTGCATTTGAAACAGGTTCGAGTCTCTATTGGATGAAACACTCCAGTTCCTTTCCTTTTCTTCTCAGCAAGAAACTCCTGGTTTGATTGTTTCCAGAACGGTTTCTTTTGTTCATCCTCAGCACTTCCACCTGAAACAAATTCTGTTTTTGTTTTAGAATTTTTCTCATTTTTATAATTTTCTGGTGGAATAAACCTAAACCTTTCTTTTTGAAATTACCATTATGGTTTGGTTTCTTTTGAAACCCAGAACCAGAATTGTAACATTTTTTCTTGTTTAATCGCTGTTGAACTCTTGAAGTGTATTTTTTAGGTTTTCCAGTAAGATTTAAATCTTTTATTTCAGAAATATTAATTTTTGTCATTTTGAAAACCTTTTTGATCATGTCAAATCGAACACTTCTTATTGGAAACTCTTTGTCAGAATATAATTTGTCAGAATCATTCAAAGTATATGCTACTTCAAATGCTTCATCATTCAAATTTGATTTTGATAACAAAAACTCTTTACTTTAAGCCCTTTTAACCATTGGTTTTGAACTGTTGACTGACGAACTTGACCCTCCAGACTCAGACTTTGACTCAGACTCCTCATCAGTATCCAACACCTGATCGACCACCTTTTTGATTAACTCAGACTCATGATCAGTGTCAGACGATGTGAAAGTAACATCAATGTTTTCTGGTAATTCATCAGTTGTATCGGTTTTTAACTTTTTATTGACTGCCTTTTGGACTTGCTCCTCATTTGGTTTCCTGGGAGAATAACCTTCCCAGATCGGAGGCGGACACTTGTTATAGCTAACAATCGGTTTCTTACCAGTATCTTTCTTCTTTGGCTTGTCATCTTGAAAAGCTTCCATACCTGCAACAGTCGGATAAATTCGATCAATAAAATAATCAGAACTAGAATAACTCTGTAATAATCGTCTGATCCTCTCATTTTCTATTTTTTCGGTTTCCAACTCTTGCTTCCACTTTGCACTTTCTTCGATGTAGAAATTGATAGCTTTTTGCTTCGTCATCATTGTTGTATTCATCATTGTCAAAGCATTCTCTCATTCAGAATTTGTCTTTTGAAGACCAGTTACTGTTCTATTCAATACATCGTAAGACTCCTTCACATAGTTAAGATTGAACAGTAATTATTCCTTCATCTTCTCATACTCAGCTAACTTCTCGTCTTTAGCTGCACATTCCTTGCATGGTTCTAAACACTTTGAGCAAGGCTTGATGACTTCCAGAATCTTTTCTACTTCAATAATCTTTTCAGATTCAACAACTTTTTCAACTTCAGTCACCTTTTCTGCTTCACCAACCTCCTCAGCAACAGTTTTAACTTCTTCATTTTGAACAACCTCATCTTCTTGAGCAGTACTTTCAGACTTCATTTGATTTTGTTCTTTTGCTGCTCGTTTCTCCTTCAGCTTCTCTAAGCGATCTGCAAAATAAAAATGAAAACTTTCAGGAGAGAGATGAGATTTAGCAATATTAATATGTTTTTCTTCTTCATCATCACTACAGTCATTAGTTGGAGATTGATCAAACTCTACTGATTTGTCAGAACTATCATCCGAAGAACCAGAATCAGATGGTGTTTGATCAAAAACAGCTTCTATTTCTGAACTTTCATCACTTTGTAAATTTTCATCTGAACTCTGTGAGCATTCTTCCGATGAAACAGATTTTTCATCTTCATTCTTCATACTAACACCAATAGATTTCATCCACTCGGTGAACATGTCTGGTTCTTTCACAATCTTAGCAATGAAAGCTTTAAACTCTCCTTTTTCATCAACAAACATATCCTAGCTAAAGCCTTCAGGTAGCCTTTCATCATCTTGATTGATTAGACATGCTTTGCTGTCGGATGAAATATATTTGTTCCAGTTAAAACTTTCTTGATTCCCCAAACATGCTCTCTTTGAATCCTCAATCACTTTTGTACCATGAGCCACTTGTGGTTCTTGTTGTTGTTGTTGACCAACTTGTTGATATATGGCTTTCCGGTAATAGTCGTCTTTTCCGAATGGATTCTTTGCTTCACTTGCTTCTCTATTCTTGCATTCTCTCTTGAAATGACCTTTCTCCCTGCATCGAAAACAAGTAACTTTATATTTATCAAAACCCAAAGTTGAAACATGTGCATCAAGAAAGTCATTTCTTCCGGTAATCAATTTGAACTTCTCTGCTCTTCTTAGGACACTAGCTAGACACCATTTGATGTCCATGAGCTCCATCTCTTCAGCATCTATCTGATCATAATCCTCCTTTGTTAGCATAGGATTCCCGATCCGTCCTGCAACTAAGCCTTCATAAGATAGTAGCACGGAACCAAGTAATGCCATGTGATCTTTTGCAACCTCTTCAGAAAAGTTTTGACCATCTGGAAGATTTAATGCAATGTTGCACTGAATTACATAACCAATTCCAGTTTTTGTGCTTTGAGAATGAAAACTTACAGATGGACTCTTGGGATTAACACTCGGATATGAAGAGAACCCACTACTTTTGTTTGAACTTTGATCAACTTTTTCAGATGAATCTCCAGCACTAAAAGCAGTATAAATCTTCGGGCTTCTTTCAACTTCTGGAACACTGCCCTTGAAGTACATTTTCACATCTTGTTGACCACTAGGATTATTCATCCTCGCAATCTTTTGCTGTTCCAGATCTTGACCCTCAATCTTCTCAATAAACTGAGAAATTGTCAACCCATCATAAACTCCAGTGTTCTTCAGGATCATCAAATAAGTACCCCACTCTTTCTGAGGTAACGCGTCAGCTAACTTGTCAACCCATTCTTCACGATCTTTAGTTATGCTTAGCATCGACATGGATCGTACCAAATGGCAATATCGTTCAATTAGCTTCTTTGTATCTTCCCCGGGCAAACTAGTGAATAGATCAAATTCCTTTTTAAGCAGTGCCTTTTTGCTCTTAATCATATTTTCACTACCCTCAAACTTGATTCGAAGAGCATCCCAAATTGATTTTGATGTCTTGTCATGTTGAAGCAATACAAAGATGTCTTCCTTAATAGCTTGCTGAAGTAAACTGATCATCATTTTTTTAGCTTTGTACATATCGCGTTCTGTGTCAGATAATTCAGAAATTGTTTTCTCAACTTGCAGATCAGTATGTGGTAGAACATACTTCTTCAGAATACATTCCCATGATCTCAGATGGTTAGCTTGAACCCAGTTTCTGAATCTATCTTTCCATCCGTAATACTCTTCTATGCTCATTAGCTTCGGGGGCTTTTGTAAAGTTCCGGTTTCGTTTTCCAAGTTCATGTTCTGAGCAATGGACGCCGGAGTAATCGGGGATGTGCGAACGCGCTATAAAACTCTTCACTCATGATTCTTGTTCAAGCGAAATAACCAAATTCAGGTTCAAGCGGAATACCAAACTTCCTTTTCAAGCGAAATCTCTAATCAACACTATCAAGCGGAATAAGCGATTGGAGCGGAATCACCAACAAATATCAAGCGGAATCTGACAGAGTTGATCTGAAGCGAAATCACTGATTTCGCTTGAAATTTTTCAAGCGGAATAGTGAGTTTGAAGCGAAACACTTGATTTCGCTTGAAATTCTCAAACGAAATAACACTTTTCGAGCGGAATATAGAACTAGTCCGTTCAAGCGGAATCACAACGAAGGTCCATTTCTGCCATTTTTAATTCGAATTTTTGTCTAATTCTTTCAAGGCTTTGTTAATTTGTAGTATTACACAATCTGTGAGAAATTGAGTTGATTTTTAACCGTGAAATTTTGTTCAATTCAAGAAAGAAGGTGTAGAAGACAGAAAACACAATGAAATCAGGCTATAATCTGCAGAACTCCTCCTCCTAAGCTTTGATACCACTTGTAGGATCGTGTATCTGACCCGAATGAGTCGTTCAGAGGAGTTTTGATCTGTTTCAGGTGCGGAAAACAAGAAACAGACTTAGATATAGCTTGTTCTTCACTTTAAACACTTTGTTGATTGATCTAACAATGATTACAAGCAAGAATCACACCGGCAGCACCTCGGTATGAAATTCAGTAACTGTTACAACTGATTTCGCTCTAAAGGTATATATAGGGAACTGATTCCGCTTGAATCAGTTCAAGCGAAATATGATCCTGCTGATTCCGTTTGAAACTGACCAATGGTCATTTCAAGCGAAATCACCCTTTCAAGCAAAATCACAAATATTACAACCTTAAACATCCTATTTTCTCGTACAACGTGCCCTGATCTAACCTATCTAGCACAAGACTTGATACAAGACGAAGTCGACAGATGCATGCACTAACACAGTCGGCATCTTCGGAGTTTCCCAATTCTTAATCGCCTCGATCTTGGTGGGATCCATATGGATTCCATCTTTGTTTACTACATAACCAAGGAACTGTACCTCACGCAACCAAAACTCGCACTTCGAGAATTTAGCATACAGTTTCTCCTTCTTGAGCAGCTCTAAAATGGCTCTAAGGTGTTGTTCGTGATCTTCCTTCGTCCGTGAATAAATTAAAATATCATCGATAAACACAATCACGAATTTATCGAGATATGGCTTGCAAACTCGGTTCATCAAATCCATAAACACTGCCGGCGCATTTGTTAAACCAAATGGCATTACTAGAAACTCGTAATGTCCATAACGAGTTCTAAAGGGAGTCTTCGGTATACTCTCTTCTTGTATCCGCAACTGGTGGTAACCTGATCGAAGATCGATCTTGGAGTAGTAACTCGAACACTGAAGTTGATCGAAGAGATCATCAATCCTCGGCAAAGGATACCGATTCTTGATGATTAACTTGTTTAGCTCTCTGTAGTCAATGCACATACGGAAACTACCGTCCTTCTTCTTGATAAACAGAACTAGAGCTCCCCAAGGCGAGAAGCTTGGTCTAATGAATCCCTTATCTAGAAGCTTCTGAAGTTGCGTCGATAACTCTTGCATCTCGGAAGGCGCAAGTCGATAAGGTGCCTTGGCTACAGGTGTGGCGCCTGGAACCAAATCAATATGGAATTCGACTTGTCGTTGGGGTGGCAATCCTGGCAAGTCTTCGGGGAAGACTTCAGGATATTCCCTCACCACAGGGACATCTTCCAGTTTCGGCTCTTCGGCTTCTTTATCAACGACGTGAGCCAAAAAGGCAACACATCCTTTTCGCAACATCCTTCGTGCTTTCAAGCAGCTGAAAACTCGTAGAGGCGTATCATGCTTTTCTCCATGAACTACAATCGTCTCTCCATCTGCTGTCGGGATACGAATAATCTTCTCATGACATACGATCTCCGCTCGGTTGCTCGACAACCAATCCATTCCAACTACCACGTCAAAGCTTCCTAACTCAACTGGCAGGAGATCAAGCGTAAACTCATGCTCTCCCGGCTCTATTACACAGCCTCTAATCACTTCGTTTGCTTCTACTAGCTTTCCATTAGCTAGGTCTATCGAGTACGGAATTTCTAGCTTACTGGCAACTAACCCAAGTATATCCTTAAATTCTAGGGATACGAAACTATAGTCGGCACCAGTATCAAATAGCACTGATACAAAGTGTTGGTTGATAGGGAACGTACCAGTGACTACGTTCGGATCTTGACGAGCTTCCCTAGCCCCAATGTTGAAAACTCTTCCTTGGGCTTGGTTGTTCTTCGGGCAATCCCGCTTGAAATGCCCAACATCTCCACAGCCAAAACAACCTTGGCTGCGACCATTTTCGTTTCCATTTCTGCCCTGGTTGTTGTTTGCTCCACGGTTTCCGTTTCCAGCTTGACTTCCAGAACCACCACGATTTCCATTACCACAGAAATTTCCATTTCCTCCTTGATTACGGTTCCCAGTCTGATTCCCATTACCGTTTCCACCACGGTTTCCATTACCATTTCCACCAGATCCTCCATTTCTTCGTTCAGTACCGTACCAGCACGCCTCCCTGGCATGCCCTACCTTGCCACAGTTCTCACATTTCCCATACCTACATCGCCCTGTGTGATGATGCTGACAAATATCACACTTGGGCAGGGTGCCCATGTAACCTTTCCCTTTGTTCTCAGAACCTGCAGCACCAGTCCTGACCTCGACTGGTGGGTTAGCATCTCTTTTCTTGCTAGCACCACTGTTGTTGTTTCCTTAGGTACCCTTCTTGAAATCTGAGAACTTCCGCTTGTTCTCTCCAGACGAATCGACATGAGTCTCCTTCTTCTTTCCCTCGGAGATTGAAAACTTGTTCAGCCTAATTGCTTCTTCAGTCAAAGCCACGCTCAGATCAATGGCCTTAGTGATGGTTGGAGGCTTGGATGTCGTCACCATGCTCATAATTTGGGGTACCAATCCCCAAATGAAACGTTCAATTCGCTTGAACTCCGGCTCTACCATGTAGGGGACAACGCGAGACAGGTCATGGCATCTCTGTATGTACTCAGCAATCTTAGGACCATCCATCTTCAGATTCCAAACTCGGTTTCCAACTTATGAATCTCAGCTCTTGAACAGTACTTCTTGCGCATCAGTTCTTTCATCTCATCCTAGGTCATAGCATACGCAGCTTCCTCACCTAGAGTCTGAACTTGGAGGTTCCACCACGATAGAGCTCCGTCTAGGAATAATCCAGAAATGTAAGTGACTTGGTTCTCTGGCGCACACTTGCTCATTAGCAGCACAGAATCTGTCTTCTCAGCCCATCTTACGATAGCCACAGCACCTCCAGTGTCGTCAAAGTTCAGAGGTTTACAGTCAAGGAACGGCTTGTAAGTACAACCTGTACCAGCAACAACATTCACAGTAAGCATTAGCAAACGCACATGGAATGTCCAAACGTATCGTAATGTGTCTTAAGTGACTTAAACATTACCGTGAGGTGGGTTATTTCCTGAGGTACCTCCGCTGTGTTCAGAGCGCAAGGCCTCATGTTGTGCGATTGCCTGTGCAATCCGTTCTTGCAGTTCTGCCTCTGTTGTGGGCAACTGATTATTCCTTCGAGGAGGCATCTTCTATAAAGAAGATTGTAAAGGTCAGGTCTTATTAAAGATTCAAGCACATAAGCATCTATTATATGAATTCGACCTAGGGGTGTATATACATAGGTATATAAGTAATCATCATAACAAGCAATCTTATCATAATTACAGCACAAAGTATCGTATCAAAGGGAACACAGGGTCACACTACCCTTGTCCAAAATGTCTATCAGTCTACAACAGTCATACAATCAAAAAGGTGATCTCCAAAAGGCTTCACTAGCTCAGCTCAATAGCGGTGCTCTCATCAAAAGCAAGCTACCTACATAAAACCAAAAATCGGCTATACTGATGGTGGTGGAGGAGGAGGTGGAGGAACAAAAAGCAAGTTGCGCACATGCGCAAGCTCCTCCTCAAGATCATAAACATGACGCAACAGATAACTGATCTACTGCTCAACAATGAGAAATCGAGTGTCAAACTCAGGAAATGGGGTAAGCGGTGCAGGAGGATGTGAAAACGGGGATGGTGATGAACGTGGAACAAATGCAGGCTGACACGGACATGGTAAAGGACGCGGTGTCATCTCAAGCTCTAAAATCCTGCGACTCATAACCTCGTACTGGAGCTACAATGATAGAAGTAACTCATCCCATGTATAACCAGTAAAATGAGAGGGATGGTAGGGATCAGCAATTGGCATGGTATACGATGGGAACAATCTGAGTGGCTCATCCAGAGGTGAAGAAGTAAAATTAGCAAAAGGTGCAGACTAGGGTATGTGGGGAATAGCTGCTGAAACATGAGGATGGTGGCTAGGCTGCTGGCTAGAAGTGCCTTCCCCAGGACGGGGTGCGGGTATATCCTACAAGAAAACAATTGGCAGGTCGACACGGTGTACATCAGACTCTACTGGGTGAAAAGGAGCAACATCAACAGGTGCAGGTGCTAGTGGAGGAGTGTCTGGCTCAATAACAGGAGGGTCAACGGGTGCAGGAACTGGATCTGGTATAAGTGGTGCAATGTCAGGTATACCAAATGGGATAGGATCAAGATCAGGCAAAGGCTCAGGATCAGCAGGTGCAACATCGGGCTGATTAACAGGAATAAAATCAGGATCAAGTCCAGGCTCAAAGTCATGTGGAGGGGATGGTGCGGCTGACATAGCTGTATCATCGTCAGAATCAGTGGCGTAGCGTCACAAACCAACTGCTTGCAAGGAGGATGAAGTCACAGACTCAAAGGAATCTGAGACAGAGTGTAAGATATAGTCAGAGGAAATCTCAATAACGGGAATCCCTAGAAGTCGTACATCAACAACGTCCTCATCGAGCTCTCCATCGCCATGAGCATCATCGGGAGGACTATCAACAAACAAATCAAAATCATCGTTAAAAAGATCCTCGAATGGCCAATCCTCAGGAGGAATGACCACTAATGGAACAGGAGTGAGGATCGGTGCCACGACATGCTCACCATCAGGGTTACCGATGATAAGATGATCGGTAAATCATCTCTGAAATCGGGCAGCGCAAATGGCTGAAAATCGTTGTCATCGTCGGACATAATCTCTGGGTCACTCTCGGTATCGGAAGTAAAGATCTCCGGCTCTGGTGCAATCTCGTCATCTGAGACTACAGCCATAGGGTCACCGGTATCGGAAAATCCGCTTTCTGAAGAAGACATATCGCCTGTAACATAACAATCATAACATATGCACATATATTAACTACTAACATTACGCATGTAATCAATGACAATGTAATCATGTAATCATGTATCCTTCCTAGTCTCCCAGGCTAAACCACCTAATCTCCCAGAGTAAACCACCCAGTCTGCCAGACTGAACTACCAAGTCTCCCAGACTAAACCACCTAGTCTCCCAGAATAAACCTCCTAGTCTCTCAGACTAAACCTCCCAGTCTCTCAGACTAAACAACCCAGTCTCTCAGACTGAACCACCCAGTCTCTCAGACTGAACACAACCCTGGAAATGTGTTTCGTGTCTTTTCGTTTGTAAAAATGTGTGTTTTCCTGGATCTGGGCGTTTCGTGTATGCAATGAAACATGTTGTAAAAACATTTTCGTGAGAGCCATAATGATTGTAGTTTAGACTCGAGAAGGAATCCTAGTTCGCTACAATCGAAGCTCTAATACCAAACTGTCACATCCTGTCTTTTGCGGAAGCGTGATTATGTGTGATTTGCTTAATATCATTGCATTCAATTATAACAACCAATATATGATAAAACTAACGATGATCATCTATTAAATAAGTTTAGAAACATAACAACATTGTCTTGACACATAGACTTCAAATTCGGATTACAAACCATACGAATTGTTTAGAGTTCCATAAGGACTCAACAAAAGACTTTAAATAAAACCAAGATTTGGAAGAGGTGACTTGTCCAGGATAGGACACCCTAACCAAACCCTAAGACCATAGATGGCATCTTTTATTCTTAAACAACACTTGAAACTGCCGAACGCACGCCAGATCCACATTTTAATTCCCTGAAATACATGTGTCACACCCCCAAAATACCGCCCACGTGAAACCCTACTAGGCGTGTGACAAACCAATAACGAGCCACCAATCATATTGAACCAATCACAAGTTGTTAGATATAATCATCAATTATTAATGAAAACTGCCATCAATAAGTTTAAATGAAAACCAACATGTTCAGCGGAAGCATATAAATGAAATCATAGTTTAACCGTTTCAAATCGAATGTATAAAATCAATAAGTCGATCACATGAAACCCTCTAGTCGACCCATGACCACTCCAGCAACTCTAGACAGCAAGTTCCAATTCCAAGACATCTAATGACCTGCAAGCATGCAGACAAGTGTGTCAGTCGACGCTGGTGAGTTCAAAGTTTTGTTAACCAGTTTAGTTACCAATTATGTGTATAAAACAGTTCAACGATTTGACTCGATGTTGTTATTACTCGATTACCGTATGTGGCGACTAGATGTGAATGCCCAACCCCAATGCCTCCATTTAGGCATTGGTCATGAGGTCAAGGTATCAAACAACCTTGAATAGATGTAAGGGGTCTTATATATACACGATGTGAATGCCCAACCCCAATGCCTTTAACTAGGCATTGGTCATGATGTTCAGGTAATTAGTTCACGCCCGTCCTTTCGGCCCGGTGTGAGGGTGCCAAACCTAATAGCGCTATCAACTAAATACCTCGTTGCTTCTTCAGCAACACGGTAGATGTACGGGGTCTTACATAATTTATATTGTGTTCAATAACCAACATCCCAATTAAACAGTTTACCCAGTATTCCCTTCAGAAACAGAAACGTTTACCAGATGTCCCAAACCACCGGGACGCATGCTTAGAAAAGTGCAGTGAACTCACCTTAGTTTTGCTCGGTAAGACTATCACTCGTTTAACAGTTTGATCAACCATGCCCTAAAAGGGTTACTGATACGGTCAGTTACAACTAATTCATGTAATCATGATTCACATCAAACATATATATTGCTCACATAACGCACCCATGTACTTCAAACCATAACAGTTTATTCATCAACTAGAGTAAATAACAATCGCTTGGCATGTAACTGTTCAAACTTATTATACACATACACGTATCATTTACTTATCGCACAATTCAAGTCCCGTTATCAAACATGTACGGCCCAGATATGAAGCTTGTGGGTGTCACAGTTTCTAACCAATCTAAAACATTTAAGACCCGACCCGAATTACTTCATGTGCAGCCAACTACCTTGGCAGTTCCATCAGGCCCGAACTTGCTGGCCCAGACCCGATCTCAGTGGGTTTCGGCTCAGCTGGGGTACGCGAACACCAGGCTCGTGATCTAGTGTCATTATTATGGTCCGGATGTAAACCGGTTTGTATGTGAGCCTGCTAATAAATCAATTTAAATGAATGTGCACGTGTGTCCAGTGACAGTGCATGGCCCAATATCACGATGGGGTATGGGCTTGTTCATTACATGTCTATATTTATAAAAATCTTATTATCATATGCACTAATCAACTTGTAGCCTACTGACATGCCTCGTGAAAATTAAAAAATGTTTGATTACATGTGATGTGCACTATCAAATGATCATGCAGCCATTGAATCAAGTGTCTATATTTGATTGGACCAAATCTTATATTTAATGGAGCCACATGCTTACTGACCACCTTCTAATTTAATATGCTTAGCATCTTATCAAATGTCTATATTTTCGATTTGATCCCCACATATGCCGCCACTTTTAAGTCAAGATTACACAAACTCTATTGGACCGATTAAGCCACTGATACATCAATTTAATTACAAATCACATATACAAACACATGACCCAATACCCTACTTGTTATTAAATTGCTAACATAATATCATCAATCAAATCAACTAACATGACTCACAAAGTAACTGATCATATATGAGCAATAGAGTTAATAAATTTTTCAACATTTCCTAGGCTATCACTGCCATTCTTACTCATCGATTCACAAGCATCTATTTACTCAACTCATATGGCTACCACAATCACACAACTCTACTCAAGTGCATATACTTATCAAAACAAAAATGTTGATATCACTAGTTCCTGATCACATAATCTGCACGTTATATTTGCACATAGATTTCACCTAGATACAAAACGGCCAAAACAACCAACCAAGTTTAACAATCATCAAGAGTACTAACCGAAAGCCTGATGAGAAAAATAGTGATGATGATCACGATCGGGGGAGGGGGGGTTGCCTACAGCCGCACGAAACCTGGGAATGGGTAGGGTTTGCCGTTACTCGATGTTATGATAGTGCAGGGGTTACGTATTGCCTTATATCAAACCGGCCATAAGAGTAAGTGGGCCGAATCCCAAGATTACTAGCCCATCCTTGGATCATTTATAAATTACCAGCCCAAGACACATATTAGCTGGACCGAACATGTGCTATGGGGCACAATATGGATTCAAGTGTGTAAACCGACCCGTTTCGATTATGAAGTTCACTTCCTAACTCACTTACTACTCCCATACGCATACGCGACCTAAGTAGTCGAGTGCAAAAAGACACATTTGAAGGTTTCACGAATAAAAACTTACACACATAACTTTTAATAAAGCTCACGTGTAATTTACTACACTACCTCTTGCATAATCATGACATAGGAGCAATAAAATATAAGAACATACGCCAAAAGTTGTGAAATTCAAGCAATGCTAACCTTGGAAATACGGGTTGTCACATCATCCCCAACTTGAAAGAAATTTCGTCCCGAAATTTGGCAAATAAGCACGGAGGGATGAAGCGAGGAATCAAGATCATTGCGGATTTTGCTCAGGTGTGACATCATCCCCAACTTGAAGGGGAATTTCGTCCCGAAATTCACTTGTTTCACCCGAATTAGACTTGTCGTTAGGAAAAAGATGAGGATACTTATGCTTCATTTGATCCTCCCGCTCCCACGTGAACTCCGGTCCACGTCTTGAGTTCCAACGAACTCTAACAATCGGAATACGACTGTGTTTACGCACTTTGACCTCACGGTCCATGATCTCGATGGGTTCTTCAACAAACTGTAGCTTGTCGTCGATCTTTAACTCTTGAAAAGGTACCGCTAATGGGTCGTCAGCATAACACTTCTTTAACTGTGATACATGAAACACGTCGTGAACATTACCCAGCTCAGTAGGTAACTCCAACCTATAAGCCACCTTACCGATACGCTCCAGAACCTTAAACGGCCCAACATAACGTGGGTTCAGCTTGCCACGTTTCCCAAGCGTACCACTCCCTCCCAGGGCGAGATTTTCAACATGACACGGTCGCCTATAGCGAACTCCCAGTGTTTCCTAAGCTTATCAACTTCCCTGACGGTCACTCGTTGGTGCCAAGCGATTTCCGATCCAAGCAATCTTCCCAAAGGTTTCGAGTACGAGTCCTAGACCTGTAATTAGGTTGTCACCCACCTTAATCTAACAAGGAGATTAGCATTACTGTCCATACAACGCCTCAAACAGAGCTGTTTGACTACTAGAATGGTAATTGTTGTAGTAGAACTCAACCAAAGGTAAGTGTTTTTCCCAATTGTTTACCAGAGTCAATCATGCACATGATCGCAGCATGTCTTCATGTGTCAGGATGGTTCGTTACTCTGCCCGATTGTCCTACAGTGATAAGTAATGCTCATGCCTAGATGTGAGCCAAGGGTGTTGCGTATTGCCCGCCATAAACCAGGTATAGCTCAAAATCAAAGGTAACAAGAGTTAACACCTCGTGCCTAAAAGTCGCATCTCTCAGAGGAACATTCACAGCTGTGAAGACTCGTCAGTTTCCTTGATTGCAAGAAAGCGTGACGGTAACGTGAGACAATCAACGATCACCCAGGTGATATTGTTTTCGTTTCGAGTTGTAAGTAGACCAGTGCCAGAATCCATGGCAGTCTATGCCCATTTCCGTATGAGTGTTTCTGGTTGTTGGCACAAGCGGTAGGTTTCTGGTATTCCACCACTAAATCATCCGCACCCTCGGGTATAGACGATGCTCAGTGCATTGTAGAGTCAGAATTCGAAAGCTGAAAAGAAGTCCTCCTGTTTTGTCTTCCCCGAACACAGCACCCTGCTGTGCTAAAGAGGTTACAGCGGCTCAATTTAAAAAAAAAGGAATCCTCGATGAATATGTGATAATATCTAGCGAAACCAATAAATTGTTGTATCCCCTAAGGAATCTTTGGTGTCGATCGGTTTTAACCAAAATGGATCTTAGCGAGATCCACGTGTATTCCCACTTTGTTGATTATATGACCAAAAGGTATACTTCCCGAATACGGAAGTCACACTTAGGTAGACTTCGCACGTAGATGCTCCTCCCCTAGAAGCTCTACGATGAAATACATGTGCCGTTCATGGTGCTCCTTTCTCCTAGAAGTGATTCAAAACGTCATAGATAATCACGGTTGGCGAATTTGGCAAGATGGGGTTGGCACATACTACTCATGTGTTCCCTAAGACTGCTGGTGTGTTGGGTAACTTTAAACAACGAGAACAGAAAAATCGTAGTGGCCGTACTGTGCCTGTAACGCCGTGTTAGAGGTCATCCTCCCCTGGGTCTTCCATCAAGTGATAGTCTGATCTTATGTCGGTTTCCGAATAGAAGCTCGATTATTGCAACGGGTCAAGCAGGTTGTCGATGCGAGATAGAGGGTGATGGTCTATGATTGCCACCTTGGGGTAGTCTGTACGCGTACGAAAGGAATTGTCCTTCATTTTCCACAATAGAGCTCAGGCTCCCCAGAACAAGGAGCTAGATCGCTAAAACTCCCATCCGGTAGTTTCTGAAGTTGACTATACAGTTCTTGCAACTCTCCTGGTGTAAGACGATATGAAGTACGAGTGATCAAGGCTGCTTCCGGCGTGAGATTAAACTGAGATTCTGCCTAACAGTTGTGGAAGTAAGCCCGAAAGTTCCTCGGGTAACAAACCGAGAGGGATCACAAACAATTGGTGGATCCTCGATCCTCTTTTCCCTCAGCCCTATCATCAGTAACGGTTGCTAACACAGCGGAGTAATCCCTCCGTTGAAACTTCTGCCATTCATAGCTGAAATGGCGTTAACTTTTGCACTACTCTGATGCTTTAGAACAAATAACGATTCTCCACACAAAGTTTTCTCCTCACTAGGTATATCTGCGCGACACCTGGATAACCAATCTATACCATCTACTGCATCGAAACTATCAGGAATAGCAGAAGGAAGGTCGATGTCGAACACTTGTCCCACAAGGTCGAGTTTGCATCCTAATGAACATAGGAGGTTTCCTTTGACTTGCCATCAGTCAGTTCCACAACAGGTTTGGTTTCCAAAGGCTTTAAGGTTAAGCTGAATAGAGACGAAGCAATTAGTTACCCGTACAAGCTAACACGTTGCTTTTAAGCCTGGCGTCGCCTACGCCAATCGTAAATGCCCCTCCATGAGCATCATTTCCTGTGTTGTTACGGTCACGTGGATTCCCAATACTGTCATCGTTCCCTTGGTTGTTGATATTTTGATTAATAACAATCAATCCTTTTCGAAGTCACCCTTGTTTCCATATAGCAGTCTACGGTTACGAGTACCTTGATGTTGCCGTGACTGTTGCCTCTTTTATCATTGCTTGAGTCGAGGCCATAAAATCTTTCACCAACTAGGTCCATCTTGTCACATTTACGTGTCACGTCCTAAGGCGTTACTCCTGGTGCGGGCAGTTACACATCCCACCCTATAGTCAGTTGTCATCGACTACGTCCCGATTGATTCATAAGTGTTGACTCCCATAAGTTGCTTACTAGGGTTAAGGATTCGACTGAAGCCAATTTGCTGGTGTACATTGCCAGAAACCAAGGCCGTTCTAATGCTGAAGTCGGTGAGATACTACGATCATCCTTTTGTCCACCAATGCTGCAAGTTGCTTGTGTAATACACGGTCCATTACGAGAGTGTTGCAGAAGTGATCGCACTTCGGGATCTAAGACGTCAATACATTTAGTTTTGGCAAACAGAGAGAAGTGAGGGAGGTATAGACCAATCATTCGACGCTGTGATATCCAACTCAGGGACGTCCGTACAAGCACCTAGCATTCTACACAGTTCGCTAGACGTTCAGATGGGTGTTCAGGTATACTCGATAGCTTCGAGATTCGCAAGGATTCGGAGGGAAATGAAAAGGTCACATTCGAGTAGGAGATAATCACTGCTACGACTCCTATAGACTGTTGTATTTCATATTGATCAAATAACGGAGCGGAACCCCTTTTTCACTTGTTAAGCCTCACTGGGACTCGCATGCTCCCCACATTATTATTATGTGTGCACCCACAATAATATTGTGATTTGCATGCTCATCTCAGCTCCTCCTAACTCATGTCAAATGGTTCCTCAAACTTAAGTAGCAAACAAAGAGCATCAAGAAACACAAGTCATGAATGTTTAGCGAAATATCACCCTGTCAATCACATAACACATGCAAGTAATACAAGAATTCATACTGTTGTGCTAAATGGGCAATCACATGCAGTATCATATGTAAGTGTTCACTAGTTATGCAGTATAATGAGTACACGTGAGACGAACCTTGCAGTCTGGAGCTGAGTGTCATGGTCGATTTCGAAACTGTTCGGTTATAGTCTGGTTTTATGAAAACGTTTTAAAACCAAGTTCACTATAACCAGTGGCTCTGATACCAAACTGTCACACCCCCAAAATACCGCCCACGTGAAACCCTACTAGGCGTGTGACAAACCAATAACGAGCCACCAATCATATTGAACCAATCACAAGTTGTTAGATATAATCATCAATTATTAATGAAAACTGCCATCAATAAGTTTAAATGAAAACCAACATGTTCAGCGGAAGCATATAAATGAAATCATAGTTTAACCATTTCAAATCGAATGTATAAAATCAATAAGTCGATCACATGAAACCCTCTAGTCGACCCATGACCACTCCAGCAACTCTAGACAGCAAGTTCCAATTCCAAGACATCTAATGACCTGCAAGCATGCAGACAAGTGTGTCAGTCGACGCTGGTGAGTTCAAAGTTTTGTTAACCAGTTTAGTTACCAATTATGTGTATAAAACAGTTCAACGATTTGACTCGATGTTGTTATTACTCGATTACCGTATGTGGCGACTAGATGTGAATGCCCAACCCCAATGCCTCCATTTAGGCATTGGTCATGAGGTCAAGGTATCAAACAACCTTGAATAGATGTAAGGGGTCTTATATATATACACGATGTGAATGCCCAACCCCAATGCCTTTAACTAGGCATTGGTCATGATGTTCAGGTAATTAGTTCACGCCCGTCCTTTCGGCCCGGTGTGAGGGTGCCAAACCTAATAGCGCTATCAACTAAATACCTCGTTGCTTCTTCAGCAACACGGTAGATGTACGGGGTCTTACATGATTTATATTGTGTTCAATAACCAACATCCCAATTAAACAATTTACCCAGTATTCCCTTCAGAAACAGAAACGTTTACCAGATGTCCCAAACCACCGGGACGCATGCTTAGAAAAGTGCAGTGAACTCACCTTAGTTTTGCTCGGTAAGACTATCACTCGTTTAACAGTTTGATCAACCATGCCCTAAAAGGGTTACTGATACGGTCAGTTACAACTAATTCATGTAATCATGATTCACATCAAACATATATATTGCTCGCATAACGCACCCATGTACTTCAAACCATAACAGTTTATTCATCAACTAGAGTAAATAACAATCGCTTGGCATGTAACTGTTCAAACTTATTATACACATACACGTATCATTTACTTATCGCACAATTCAAGTCCCGTTATCAAACATGTACGGCCCAGATATGAAGCTTGTGGGTGTCACAGTTTCTAACCAATCTAAAACATTTAAGACCCGGCCCGAATTACTTCATGTGCAGCCAACTACCTTGGCAGTTCCATCAGGCCCGAACTTGCTGGCCCAGACCCGATCTCAGTGGGTTTCGGCTCAGCTGGGGTACGCGAACACCAGGCTCGTGATCCAGTGTCATTATTATGGTCCGGATGTAAACCGGTTTGTATGTGAGCCTGCTAATAAATCAATTTAAATGAATGTGCACGTGTGTCCAGTGACAGTGCACGGCCCAATATCACGATGGGGTATGGGCTTGTTCATTACATGTCTATATTTATAAAAACCTTATTATCATGTGCACTAACTCAACTTGTAGCCTACTGACATGCCTCGTGAAAATTAAAAAATGTTTGATTACATGTGATGTGCACTATCAAATGATCATGCAGCCATTGAATCAAGTGTCTATATTTGATTGGACCAAATCTTATATTTAATGGAGCCACATGCTTACTGACCACCTTCTAATTTAATATGCTTAGCATCTTATCAAATGTCTATATTTTCGATTTGATCCCCACATGTGCCGCCACTTTTAAGTCAAGATTACACAAACTCTATTGGACCGATTAAGCCACTGATACATCAATTTAATTACAAATCACATATACAAACACATGACCCAATACCCTACTTGTTATTAAATTGCTAACATAATATCATCAATCAAATCAACTAACATGACTCACAAAGTAACTGATCATATATGAGCAATAGAGTTAATAAATTTTTCAACATTTCCTAGGCTATCACTGCCATTCTTACTCATCGATTCACAAGCATCTATTTACTCAACTCATATGGCTACCACAATCACACAACTCTACTCAAGTGCATATACTTATCAAAACAAAAATGTTGATATCACTAGTTCCTGATCACATAATCTGCACGTTATATTTGCACATAGATTTCACCTAGATACAAAACGGCCAAAACGGCCAAAACAACCAACCAAGTTTAACAATCATCAAGAGTACTAACCGAAAGCCTGATGAGAAAAATAGTGATGATGATCACGATCGGGGGAGGGGGGGTTGCCTACAGCCGCACGAAACCTGGGAATGGGTAGGGTTTGCCGTTACTCGATGTTATGATAGTGCAGGGGTTACGTATTGCCTTATATCAAACCGGCCATAAGAGTAAGTGGGCCGAATCCCAAGATTACTAGCCCATCCTTGGATCATTTATAAATTACCAGCCCAAGACACATATTAGCTGGACCGAACATGTGCTATGGGGCACAATATGGATTCAAGTGTGTAAACCGACCCGTTTCGATTATGAAGTTCACTTCCTAACTCACTTACTACTCCCATACGCATACGCGACCTAAGTAGTCGAGTGCAAAAAGACACATTTGAAGGTTTCACGAATAAAAACTTACACACATAACTTTTAATAAAGCTCACGTGTAATTTACTACACTACCTCTTGCATAATCATGACATAGGAGCAATAAAATATAAGAACATACGCCAAAAGTTGTGAAATTCAAGCAATGCTAACCTTTGAAATACGGGTTGTCACAACATGTAGTTTGAAAACATCAACAAAAGTTAAGCGAGTTCATGTATTTGTTTGTGTGTATGAATAAACCTTTATAGTCATTGAAAATATGTATGTATGTTTGTAAGTGAATATGAACAGATCAATTAATGGTTTGCAAGGCCATCAACATGTGTGCAACGGTGTAGGAAGGCTCAATCTATTACGTATTTCGTACCGGGCCTCCCGGCTGGAACGACATAGTCATCACAGGCAGTCAACTCGCGGACTCATGGGTGGGGCTCGCAACACCCAAATAGATCAATCACTCATGCCCCTCGGTCCTTCTAAAGGATTAATGGTCTCAAGATAACACCTACCCATACACATGATCTGACAGTTCATTTCATTTGTAATCGTAATCATTTGTAACATGTATTTCACCCCCGAAGTTATAAAATGAAAACAGTTAGACAAAAGGGGGGACATTAACTCACAGTCTTGCGTTCTTCGTAAGCACCGTAACTTAAAGCTTCTTCGGATATGCACGACTACCTACAACGTACTAAGATCCATTAGATGAGCGGGTCGTGCCTTGACTTAGTATGGATCAGTGTCTTTGAGTTACTTTCTTGTGTTTTCAATATTATTCCAGGTTATAATTATTTGTTAAAATATTAAATATTTTAACTAAAATTATATTTATTGAATTTTGGAATAATAGTTAAAATAATATATTTTAACTTGATACTTCTCAAGTATTTATACATGTAATTCCTTCCCAAGGATGGGTGTATTTGTGTTCGTATACTCATACTTGTGTATTTTGCCATATATGTGGGGTTGTATTCTGGAGTGAAATTATACATGCGAAAATACGTATTTCTTGTAATTCTTAAGTATCCTTATACTTAACGGTACATTAACTTTTCCGGAATAATCCTTCTAGTGAAGATGCATTAATGTATATTTCCAAAATATATATATTTTGAGGAATATTATTTAGAAAAATTATCTATAACCTTCCCTTTGGCAAAATATTTGTATTCTCATATAAGTTCCAAAAATAATATATTTTCAAGTCTAACTTGGAAAATATGTATAAACTCGTTTTTCATCCAAAAATGATATATTTCATATTTATTTGAGAAAATATATATATTCCTTTCAAATTATTATACCTTCTAATATTTCCAAGAAAAAACACATATTTTTATTTACCCAAAAATAATATATTTTCTTCTTGTCAAAAATAAGATATAAGTTTATAATAATTGTAAGAGTCATATTTTCACCCACTTGGTGTCCAAAATATTATTTACCAAAATATAGTTGTGAATAAATTTTCGGAATATTCTTGTAAGTTATATTACTTAGTTTGGTTTCACTAATATTTTGTCTAAATGTGTATATTCATATTCTTGGAATTTTGGTAATACTTTGGATTGTAATTTTTGGTATTTTAGTGAGTTATATTATTTCAAGTCCTAAAATAATATAACTATTACACATAATATACAAATAATCACACACATGGTGACTTCTAAGTATATATTTTCTTAAATACATATTTAGTCACTTTTATTTATGAAAACCAACCTACAATATTTATATTTTCTAACAAAAATTATGGAAAAGTTTACGTGAGAAATTCATGGTTTAAAATACACTTGTAAATATTTGTTTGGAAATACTTTTCTAAGTGTTTAATTTTTAGAAAAATTTTGCCATAGTTTTCCCTAAAAATGGAAGTTTCCATACCTTGAAGGTATATCATTTTCTTTTGTAAAATCAACACAATCAATAACAAACAACCTTTACTTACCAATCTTGCCAAACGCAAGCATAATCTACTACTTCATGAATTTAAAATTTCACAAAAATTTGTAGTAACTTACTAGTGTTCTTAGTAAGCCTTGTTACCTTCTAAAGTGTGATTGATTCTTTAAAAACTCCATTTTTAAAGAAGATTGATCTTCACAACTTGTATTTATATTTTTCAAAATGTTTCTTCTTTGATTTTTCTTGTTACACATATACTTCTACACTTTATTAACCACCAAAAATAAGGTTTATTTGTTTAAGAACCAAGATTTAGTAAGACTTATATTTTTAACTTGGTTTCTTGAGAAATCATCCATGAAATTTTAAATCCACATGATTAACAACTTACCTTGATCATTATTTTACAAGAAAACCACATATTCTTTCAAGTTCATGCTTCTCATGAGGATGATCCATTTACTTCTATCATGTTCATCCTCTCATCTTGCTAGATTATGTTTTTAATCATGATCTAGCAAGATCATATGATGATCAACATCATTTTCACAAGCAATCAACAATCATCAAGCATAACAACTCATATTCATCAAGATTTCTTATGTTTTCAAGCTTATGTTCAAGTTTACTTTTTGTGATTCTTAGTGTTCTTCATGATTAACCTTTTGAATCTTCTTTTAACCACTAATATAAGATGTAAAATAGCAAGATCAAGGTTCTTACCACTAGCTCAAGGCTAGGGATGATCAAGTGAGGTTTAGAGATGGATAAAAGCAAATGAAAGAAGTCCTTGAACTTCCACAAGCTCCTAGCTCCTTTGTGTAACCTCTAACACCTTTGTATATACTTGGATTGTATGAAGCTTGATGAAATATGGTGAGTGTGTGTGTGTGTTGATTCTCGGCCGAGAGCACAAAGGGGAGAAGGAGAAGTTTGTGTGTGTTTTGGTGTGTGTAGAAATGAGACTACGATCCTTCAAGTTTACTTATAACCCATTTCATCAGTTTAACTCATGTATAATATGCTCAATACAAGGGAACATAATCTAATATTTAATTGAAACAAAATCAACCAAGTGGGGGCCATGTTGGCCGATTACTAGGTGGGGGTAGTAGGCTAGGTTTGTAAATATTAGTTAGTTTAGGGTAAAAATGTAAGTATCTAGTTAGTTATTCTAGTTACTAGATATTTATGATGTGTTATGATGTTCGGGGACCATAACTAGCTTGGTAATGTTAAAACAATGCTTCCAGTGAAAATTTGGTGTTTCAGGTAGTGTCCGGTTGTTCGGTTGGTTACCGGTCCGTTAAGGTGCTAAACTATGTAGTTTAGTGTGCTTTATGTTACCTTTTGTGACACTTTTGATTCCCGACACTTAGGAAAGCATTCAGGACCATTTAACCATATTTCTGCATAATATTAGTGTGTCTAAATGCTGATTATTGCTGAATTTTGCTGAATTCAGCACTTTGGGTGAGTTTTAGGCACTTTACGGCACTTAAACAATCTCTAGGAAGGCAGTTTTATGATCCTTACTTTCCTACACACTATGCTAGTGTAATACTAGGTTTCTAGCTCATTCTGTGTCTCAACACACTGTCTGTCTATGTACTGAACTTCGTCAGCATATTTCTGATTTATCTGATAACTGTGCTAACTGTGTTTCGTGCATCATTTGAGTCAAATAAGCTTTCATGCAATAATGGTATGACATTAAGCAATATATGATGCACATGTGTGTATATGACAATAATCAGTAAGCAGTTAATTGTAATTCAGCACAGTCATTAAGCACTAATCATGGTTTAATAATTGTATGGATACCTGAAATTTTGACAGTTGTCACACACGCTTCGCACACACCAGACTTCTATAGTCCTTAGCCTCATGCCCCAGTTTGTTGCATTATTGATAACGATTCTTCTCACACGGCCCATTGTGGTGCTGATTGTACTTGTTGAATTTGGGTTGGTTTCCTTCGTAACCACCCTGTTGTTGAGGACCTTTGTTGTTCTCGAACTTTCTCTGCTGAGCTGGGGTTTGTATGGGATTTGAATCTTCTCCCTGGTTGCCATCCCATTTGCGTTTGTTATCTCCTGATGTATTGGCAGTAACACTGATTTGTTTGGGCAGTTTGCCCTGTTCCACAAATTGATCAATGAGACGGTGTGCCAGACGAATAACTTGTTGGATCGTGGGGAGATTAGCTGAAGCCACCAGACTTTGAATTTCGGGAACTAGACCCCTGAAATACAGCTCGATTCTTCGATAAGCAAGCTGTGACATGTTGGGACATAGAGCAGCATTGTCATTGGATTGCTTAGTATACGTCTCGATTTCAGATCCAACCATTTTCAACTCGTAGTACTCATTCTCGAGCTTGTGGATGTCATCCCTGTGATTGTACTCTTCTTTGATCAGATTCTTGAAGTCGTTCCAAGGAGTAGCATTGGCATCCGCCAATCCGAGCATCTGCACTTGCACCTTCCACCAAGAAAGCGCGTTTCCCACCAAGGTGCCAGTAGCAAACTTCACCTAGTTTGCAGCAGGACATTAGCACACAGCGAACACAGTTTCAACCTTCTCGATCCAGTGCAGAAAGCCTATGGCTCCTTCAGTGCCATTGAAGGTGAGAGGTTTGCAATCCATAAAGGTTTTGAAAGTGCAAATGCGAGGTTGAGTAGATGCAGGTTGACCTCCGGGATGGGCTTCCAAAGCCTCAGCCACGATGTTTATCAGGTTCGTCAGCTGATCCTGAGTCATGTTAATGTTGCCTCCTCCACGTCCGCTCATTGTCTTCATATCCAGAAAACACAGTATGAGAATGACGCCGTAGTGTCGTAAGAATAAGTAGAAGGAGGATTGACCATTGTACACAAGTACACACACGGTACATATACAAATATACATATGTAGCTAAGTATACTAGTAGATATATCATCACAATATGCACCAAATAAGTAACAAGTAAACACATGCCCGAGCTACGAAGTCTAAAGTGTTGAGCCTTGCACTTGGAGTGTAGTGTCATTGCGAATTGCTTAGTACAAAATGTGTTATAGTGTGGTTTTTCTCAAAAAGACTTTTTCTTTTTAAAACCGAGTTCACTATAACCAATGGCTCTGATACTAATCTGTCACACCCTCAATTTCCACTTGTGGAGTACTATCGCGAGGCGTGTGACTAATCAGAATCAAGCCACCAATCATATTGAACGAAATATTAATAAAACAATTTTCATCACTACCAATACGATTAGTGACTATAAATGTCCAAGTCCAAAGTTTAAGTTTAACACAACGTTTAAAGATAACAGCGAAAGTATAAGTTAAGCAATTCAATCAAAAGTTTAAATTTCGTAATTATAATAGAAAGACCCAACACGGGTTAACGCGACCACTACACTCCCAAGCTGCAAGCTCCTGTTATCACTGAGTACCTGCAAAGCATGCAGTATGGTATCAACATAAAGTTGGTAAGTTCATGAGTTATCCAGTTTTAAATCCATAAAACTTGTTTGTGTTAAGTTACTCATTTATATCATGCCATAGGGAGCTACCCCATATGTAAGTTACTAAACTGCGTAATATCGAATACTTAGTGAATTCTTGTTTTGTTGTTGCCCCGTTTGTCAATGTCTATCATCATTGACGGTTTGCCAAGGTCTATTAGTTCACGACCAATCCTCTCCAGGCACAGTGTGAGGTTGATGAAACCTAAATAGCGCTATCAACTAATAACCCATTCGCCAGGCCCCGGTGACTAATCGGTATAGAAAGTAGGGACTTCGTGAAAGAGTTTCGTTTAGTACACTTGTTGCATCTAATATAAACAGTAATTAACCGTATTCCAAACCAAAAATAGTAAGCAATCCCAAACCTGGGAAAGTGTCATTTGTTCTGTATCCCACCGGGAACGCATGCTTTTAGTAAAGTGTGTGAACTCACCTTGGTTTGCTCGGCGATAGTTTACTTGTTTTAAAGTTGGTCAACCACGTCCTATTATGGTTACCAATATTAGTTAGGTTTTCGTATTTACGTATTTGTACACATAACTAACAAGTAGCATGCAAGGTATCACATATTACACATTAAGCATATGGCCACGTATAAATGTTTAACACTAGTCATAACTTGTGAACAGTAACGTGAATATCTAAGTATAAACGATTTGTGTGGCCCAATAATACGAGTGTGCGGTCTGATCTATTTGTGTGGTCCATAACAATATACAATATATATAATCCAATATAAGAGTGTACGGTCCAAAACAGTGTTAGGCCCAACACTGGGGGTGCGGCCCACTCCCTAGTGTGCGGCCCACATGTAGGTGTCCGGTCTCTTAGGCAGTGTGCGGTCATACAGTCCCTAGTTGTACCCTGTGCATATCTGTTTGTACAATAGTGTGCGATCCACACCAGTGTGCGACTCCGTATGAATCAGTGATACACTATGCATCTGGGTTTGTACAAGAGGGGTGTGCGGCTTCTGGTGTGCGACCTTGCACCACCTCCTGTACGTTATGCAACAGCATTTTCACCTTCGCAGTGTACGGCCGCTGTTGATTGTGCGGTGTCCTATGAATGAGTTGTTCCTTATGCAGCGGGTGTTGTACCCCTTTATGGGTGTGCGGTATCGCGTATTCCAAACAGCACTTTGTCCCAGATTTTTGGATTAAGACAGATAAGACAAAAATAACATTCCATGTGTTCAAGCATCAATCAATCAAAACACAGACTTTCAGGAATTTCTGAATTCAAGTTTTGTCAATCATTCTATTTGGGAAACAGATCAATCCTATTAATCCATGAATGTCAATCTTAATCATTTTTCATTCCACAAGATCATCCACACCAAAAATCCCCTAAGCAATTATCAGCACAACTGTCTTAGCAACATTAAAACATCTATCATCATTTTGTCAAGAACAAATCCTTGTTTCGTGAATGATAATCATAAAAAAACACCTTTTTTGTATCTAACATCTTTTCCCTAACATAAAAGTAACCAAGGACATGATTAAGGGGGGCAGGGCTCCCCGTGGTGGCCCTTTGGTCACGCGTTGTATCGCGTGGAACGCCGTCGTCGGTGTTGATCACGCATGGATTATTAAACGCATTGAAAATTCCATGCGTTGAGAACTTGAGAACTTGAATTGCATATTTTTTTTTTATTTCTTTAACATCATGTAACTTCAATTTCTAGAAGGAGCACATAGAGGAAGAAGGAACTTGAATTGAGAACTTGAAAATTTCAACTGAATATACAGCGGCCGAGATGGAGGAAGAAGTGAATGGAACCCTAAAATCTAATTAAAACAAATATCAATGGGCTGGGTTGGGTTGGGCCGGGCTAATAAAAATGTTTGATAAAAAAAAGTAAACTTCATCAAATAAAAATAAAAACACATAATTCAAAGCAAACTAGTGATGTTTAGTTTTTTAATTTGCAATGTTTATTTTTTTAAGTTTGTAATTTAGGATTTATTTAATTTATAATTTAAAAATAAAAAAAAAACCATCACTAGTGATGGACATTTCCACTAAAAATCATTACTAGTGATGGAATAATGCTCGATGACATGGCGGAATTGATTGTATGTTGTGAGTGATGGGCGCCCCTACCCCCTTATAGGCCCCAGTTCATCACAAATATCCTTTTTGTCTATATCAAAACCTGTTTATGAAGTGTTGGGCTTTTGTCTAAAACATCAAGCATATAATCAGAAATTATGCAATTAGATCTATGAATTTCTTAACATTTCTAGTTGAGTTTTATCATGCTTTTAATCCACATTTGATCACCATTTCATTCATGAATCATCAAACAATCACACAAAACATTCACCATGTATAGTCACTCAAATAAGATTAGTGCACTAACAGAAGGATGTAAGGCACGAGAGTGTGAGAAAATAATGAAGATAAAGCTTCTAAAGCAATAGTCCCTAGTTGTCTTTAGGGAGGTAAGATAGTCGTCAAAATCCGAAGAAGAATTAGAAAATTTGGTTGTGTTTTTAGGGTTTTTAGAGAGAAGGTCAGAGAGAGAGAGAATGTTTTTTTAGGGATTGCTGCCCTAATAATTTGTTGCCAACAATCATATGTATGTGGGCTGAAAGAGGGTATTTATAACAAATCCATACATGTCGCACACATGAACTTGTGCACCCCTCCTAACTGTGCGGGTCCTCTAGGGCAACCAGGTGGGTTCTTAGGTTTGCTTCTGGGCCTGGATTCCTTGTGTGTGTGAGTGGTAGCAGCCCAAGATGTGTGGAGTGTACGAGAGAAGTGGGAGTGTGCGGCTGGGCATCTGATCGCACATCTCGGTTTAACTTGTGCGGTTATATTTATTTAAACATTATTCACAATCAAATAGATATACACATACAAGGGGAAGGATGTATAGAAAACTTATTTGTGCTAAGAAAACCTAGGAAACCTAATCTATAACCATGGATCAAGATCATCCAATGGCTCATAAATTTTGAAGCCTTTTTGAATTAAATTAAATAGAATGATGAGGTCAATAAAAGTATTTGAAGGGCATATAGGAAAAGTCAACTATAATATTAGTACATTATATATATTATATTAATGGTGATTTGACATGCATGAAAGGACATCAAAGGAGGCACACGAATATCAATGAGAAGTAATCAAAACCCCAACCTCATTTCAAACATTTCAAAAGTCTCAACTGTGACAACTCGAATTTCCAAGATTCCTATTTCGCATTTATTGCACGTTCATTTATTGTTTAGTTGTTTATTTGCACAATTAGTTGCTATGGAATTATATACGTTTTGATGCAATGAATCGTATTGTGTGATTGTGCATGGTTATATGTTAATTGTGAAAGACTTGTCAAATGCATAAACTTGGTGGTGAAACTGTGAAATTGTTTGATATGGTGCACTATTGTAAAATATAATAATTAAGGGTGTATAGAGTTATTAGTGAAACTTAAACTATTCTTAACCCTAATCTCTTTTCACTAATCACTACACAAAAACCAAAAACACGTACTTGCAATCCTCTGATCTTCTCTGGCAATCATCATCTCCATCACAAGCACAAGTCTCCTGCATCAACCTTAATCTTGCAATCTAGCTAGAATCAATTCAAGGTAATTGTTTATTGATTGTTTGGTTGTCCTTAATTCTTGAATCTTGTAATACTTGAAAACCCTAGTTCTTCATATGCTATTCTTTGTTTAATTGATTCTGATTTATTGTGAAAGGATGTTGATCATTGTGTAATCATTGCTTGATGATTAAGATACTTGATTTGTAGAATGATTGATTAAGAAATTGGATTACCACTATACAGATGCATAGGAAATTAGGGTTTTGGATCGTATGAATGCTAGAACGTAACTGTTTCAATCGATTATGTAACTAGTTCTGGACAATCACGTGTCTGAGTTTTGTGAATGTTATAGGTCCAAGTTTTGCTTTTGTTATGAATGGTCCGAACTTTTTATCATGTATGAAGGGGGTCCGAGTTTTGTTGCTTATATACACGTTGTCCGAAGTTTTGAGTATATATACATGTTGTCCGAGTTTGTTATAAGGACCCTAAGGTCCGACTTTTATGGACAACAAGATGTCCGACTTTTATAGGGAATAAGGGGTCCGACTTTCTCATGTTATACCCTGTCCGATCTTTAAGCATTGAAGGGGGGTCCGACTTTGTGGCCCTTGCCCCTTTGGTCCGAGCTTTGAACCCCCACCCCCCCCATGTCCGACTTTTAATCCCCAACCCTTGGTCCGACTTTTGACCCCCATGTCCCCTAGTCCGAGTTTACCCCCCCCCCTTCACTTTATGTTCGACCTTTAATAGCACCACAAAGGTCCGAGTTTCATGCTTAGGGACTCTTGTCCGACTTTTGAACAGGGGAAACCCCCCCCCCCCACACTTGTCTGAGCTTTTAAGAAGGGCAAGGCCCTGTCTGACTTTGTGTATGATTAATATGAGGCCATGAGTTGTATGTTAATCGATGATTGAATCTGTTAAGGTTTGAATGATGTATATGTGTCCAAATTTCATATGTATGATGTGTTGTCCGAGCTTTAAATATATGCACACATGATTCACTGTTGTTAATGTTTGAAAAGACTGAGTTTATGTTGATGCCAAGTTCAGAACTTCGTGTGAAGAACAACATACTACTGCATGCTACTGCTTACTACTGTATACGATTATGTGATACTGTCTGATATGATGCTACGTGTTACTGAATGATACTGCATGTTATTGTGCGATACGTTACCGTATGTTACTGTTTGAACACCAAAGAATTGTAAACATAACTGAAAGTAAAATACTCACATCGGATTTATGTGCAATGTACCTTAGATCGTGTGCAACGGACTTAAACACAAATTAACCCTAGAAGCAATAACATACCGAGCAAACCAAGGTGAGTTCACACAGCCAAGGCATGGGATTCCCGGGTTAGGAATTGGGTTGGAAAGATTGGAATTGGATAATTACTCGTATTTACACCATTGCTAGACTATATACCATCGTCCTCAGGTTAGTCAGGACACTTACGTAAAACCTACGTAAACTAGTATCTGCCACTGTCTCCCGGGTCGGGAGGACACTTACGTAAAACCTACGTAAACTCATGCCTACTACTGTCTTCCGGGTCGGAAGGACACTTACGTAAAACCTACGTAAACCCCACGCGTACCACTGTCCTCGGGGAAGGGCACTCACGTAAAACCTACGTGACCTTGTACGTATTCCTGTTCTCGGATTAAGAAGAACACATGGTTACAATAGTCTAGTAAGGATAAACATGGGAAGCCCCCATTAGTAATAAATATAATCACGGGAAACCCCCACTAATAGTACATACATACGTGGGAAGCCCCCACCAAATGAACATACGTATTACTGCTACGAATTTACTTTCTGTGAACTCGCTCAACTAGTTGTTGATCCTCTGTTACATGCCTTGCAGGTCGTTAGATATATGGAGCTTGCACAGGGAGGAGCAGGTCGTTGTGGAGCATGGATCGTGGATGCCATGTTAAAACATTTAAACATTTGAACTATGTTATATTTTGGGCTTTCATACTTATGCTTCCGCTACACTTGATACTATAATTATGTTTTGAACACCTATCGTATTGAATGATTGGTTTGCATTTATTTTACTTGATATTAATTACGTGTTCAATATGATTGGTGGCTTGATCCTGGTCAGTCACGCTCCCAAGCGGTGATATTCCGCAGGTGGATTTTGGGGGTGTGACAGATTGGTATAAGAGCCATTGGTTATAGAGAACTTGGTTTTAATATGGGAAAACGTTTTTATTAAAACCAAACTATAACCAGAACAGTGCTCTCAACGATCCACAACGACGCTTCGATCCACGTGCAAGACTCAACATCCTAGGTAATAAGGTTTATATTTATTGCCTACATGCTAGAATTGCATAGAACTTTGCTCGTAGTATGCTTAGATTACATTGCTCACTACTTGTTATTGCTTGAGAACGCCTATGTGCTTACACTCTTCTGTCATCGCACTATTCGCGAACCTTTCTCACTTATGTTGCCTTTGATATGAAGATCAATGGCCGGACGAATTAACTTGACACAAGCCCAGTTGACGGCTCTTATCAATGAACAACTTGCTGCGGCACTTGCAGCTGCAAACGTAGGAGGTATACCCTGCAGTCGTAACTCATTCTAGGATCTTTAGATCCTACGTTCCTAAACAACTCTTATGTTTAACCTCGTTCTGTTCTTACACATTAGGTCAACACGCACATCAGCCTGTTTGTACATTCAAGAACTTCATGGACTGTCGTCCAAGCACATTCAGTGGCACCGAGGGGGCAGTGGGACTCCTCCATTGGTTTGAGAAACTAGAGTCAGTATTCGAAATGTGTGAATGCCCTGAGGCTCGCAGGGTCAAGTATGCCACTGGTACCTTAGAGGGGATTGCGTTAACTTGGTGGAACGCACAAGTGCAGATCTTAGGTTTGGCAGCTGCTAACGCCACCCCTTGGAATGACTTCAAGGAACTGATTAAACGTGAATACTGCACACGGGAAGATATTCACAAGTTGGAAGATGAGTTGTACCATCTGAAAATGATTGGGTCAGAGATCGAAGCTTACACTAAATGGTCGAACGAGCTGGCCGTGCTGTGCCCAACTATGGTGGAAGCTCCAATCAAGCGCATTGAGTTGTACCTCAAGGGATTAGCGCCAGAGATCCAGAGCCATGTGACATCGGCTAATCTTGACAACATCCAGGCTATTCAACGCCTCGCTCATCGCCTCACGGATCAGGCAGTGGAACAGAACAAGCTGCCAAAACGCATCAGTGCTACCACTACTGCTGTTACTACTTCTGCTACTCCCAGTGACAACAAAAGAAAATGGGATGGGGATTCCAGTAAAGGTTCAGCAACAGTTCATTCTCAGGCTCAACAGCAGAAGATTGATCACTACCAGAGTCCTAGTCAGCAATCTTCTGGTGGTCACAGGCAGAAAAGGTATCAAGGATTTCACCCCAAGTGTCATAACTGTAACAGGCATCACAGCGGCCAGTGCAACAAGGGTCGTTGCCAAAGGTGTCTCAAGATGGGTCACGAGGCCAAAGACTGTAGGAGTCCACGGCCTGCGAATCAGAATCAGCAACACCCACCACCAGCTCCACAGTACCAGCATCAGCAGCAGCAACAGCGGGGCAACAGGGGATGTTTTCAGTGTGGGGCTGAAGGTCATTTCAAGCGTGATTGCCCACAGTTAAACCAGAACCAGAATCGCAACAATAACAACAATCAGGGAAACGGCAACAACAACAACAATGGTGGGAACAACAACGGCAACGAAGCTAGGGGACGAGTTTTTGTGCTGGGGCAGGGAGAAGCGAGAAATGATCCCAACGTAGTCATGGGTAAGTTTCTTCTTGACGACTTTTATGTTACTGCATTGTTTGATTCGGGTGCGGATACAAGTTACGTGTCATTGAAAGTTAGCCAAATGTTAAAACGTGCACCAACTCCCCTAAATACCAAACATGTTGTAGAATTAGCTAACGGTAAAAGTCTAGAGGCTACACACATAGTTCAGGGTTGTAATCTTATCCTCGCTGGTCAGACTTTCTCCATCGACCTCATTCCTATAGTTCTGGGTAGTTTTGACATCGTCGCCGGCATGGATTGGTTATCCAAGCAGCAAGCAGAAATCCTATGCAAGGAGAAGATCATTCGTATTCCTCGTTCGGGTAAGGAACCTCTCGAAGTTCAGGGCGACAAGAGTGGTGCTGTGGTTGGCATCATCTCTTTCCTGAAGGCTCAGAAATGTTTACGAAAGGGGCACACTGCTATTTTGGCATTAGTTACTGATGCATCGATGAAAGAGAAAAGAATAGAGGATATTCCAGTTGTACGCGAATTTCCTCAAGTGTTTCCTGAAGATTTACCTGGTCTACCGCCTCATCGCCAGGTCGAGTTTCAAATCGAGCTAGCTCAAAGAGCAGCACCTATAGCTCGCGCACCGTATCGTTTAGCTCCAACTGAACTGGAAGAACTTTCAAAGCAACTACAAGAGCTCTTGGATAAAGGCTTCATTCGTCCAAGCTCTTCGCCTTGGGGAGCTCCGGTACTATTCGTGAAAAAGAAGGATGACACTTTCAGAATGTGCATAGACTACCGCGAACTGAACAAGGTCACAGTGAAGAACCGCTATCCTCTTCCTCGTATTGACGACTTATTCGACCAGTTGCAGGGGTCGAGTTACTACTCCAAGATTGATCTCAGGTCAGGGTACCATCAGCTGAGAGTCCGGGATGAGGACGTCTCCAAGACAGCATTCAGAACTCGCTACGATCACTACGAGTTTCTAGTCATGCCATTTGGGCTTACGAACGCGCCGACAGTTTTCATGGATCTTATGAACAGGGTGTGCAAACCCTATCTAGACAAGTTCGTCATCGTTTTCATCGACGACATCCTGATCTACTCTAAGAGTCAGGAGGAACACGAGCAGCACTTACGACTTATCTTGGAACTTCTTCGAAAGGAACAACTGTACGCAAAGTTTTCAAAATGTGACTTCTGGCTTCGTGAAGTCCACTTCTTAGGCCATGTGGTGAACAGGGATGGGATCCATGTTGACCCATCCAAGGTAGATTCGATCAGGAACTGGCCTGCACCGCGTACACCAACGGAAATACGCCAATTCTTGGGTTTGGTGGGGTATTACAGACGATTCATCAAAGACTTTTCAAAGATCGCACAGCCGCTTACAATACTGACACAGAAGGGTGTCACCTACCGTTGGGGAGATTCCCAGGAAACCGCTTTCCAGTACTTGAAGGATAGACTATGCAGCGCACCTATTCTCTCACTGCCAGAGGGCACAGACGATTTTGTGGTCTATTGTGACGCATCGATACAGGAGCTTGGTTGTGTATTGATGCAGTGGGATAAAGTTCTTGCCTACGCTTCGCGACAACTCAAAGTTCATGAACGGAACTATACGACGCACGATTTAGAGCTGGGAGCTGTTGTTTTCGCGCTTAAGATATGGCGACACTACTTGTACGGTACCAAGTTCACTATTTACACCGATCACAGGAGTCTCGAACATATCTTCAAGCAGAAGGAATTGAACATGCGTCAACGACGATGGGTCGAGTTACTTAATGATTACGAATGCGCCATCAAGTACCATCCAGGCAAAGCCAATGTTGTGGCTGACGCACTCAGTCGAAAAGACACTCTACCTAGGCGTGTACGAGCTTTGCAGCTCACTATTCAGTCTAATCTTCCTGCACAAATACGAGATGCTCAGGTGGAAGCATTGAAACCAGAAAACGTCAGGGCTGAAGCCTTATGCGGCTCAAGGCAACGATTAGAACAGAAAGAAGACGGTGCCTACTATGTAACAGGACGTATTTGGGTCCCACTATATGGCGGTTTACGAGAACTTGTGATGGATGAAGCTCATAAGTCTCGCTACTCGGTACATCCAGGTTCGGATAAAATGTACCACGACATCAGAACTGCATATTGGTGGCCTAGTATGAAGGCCCACATTGCAACTTACGTCGGCAAATGTTTGACTTGTGCGAGAGTCAAGACAGAGTACCAGAAACCCTCAGGCCTACTTCAACAACCCAGGATACCACAGTGGAAATGGGAAGAAATTTCCATGGATTTTTTTACTGGCCTGCCTAGGTCCCAGCGTGGGAATGATACTATTTGGGTGATCGTTGACCGACTCACAAAGTCTGCTCATTTCTTGGCTATCAAAGAAACAGATAAGTTCTCTACATTAGCAGACATCTACTTGAAAGAAGTTGTTTCGAGGCACGGGGTGCCAACTTCTATTATTTCGGATCGGGATGCACGATTCACTTCAGAACTATGGCAAGCAATGCACAAAGCTTTTGGCTCTCGATTAGACATGATAACAGCTTATCACCCTCAGACGGATGGGCAGTCTGAGCACACGATCCAAACTCTAGAAGACATGCTTCGGGCGTGTGTTATCGATTTCGGCAACAGCTGGGAAAAGCACCTCCCGTTAGTGGAGTTTTCGTACAATAACAGTTACCACACCAGCATACAAGCCGCTCCATTCGAGGCATTGTACGGACGTAAATGCCGGTCACCTCTCTGTTGGGCAGAGGTGGGGGATAGTCAGATTACAGGTCCAGAAATGGTAGTTGACGCTACTGAACGAATTGCACAAATACGACAACGCATGGCGGCAGCTCGTGATCGCCAGAAAAGCTACGCTGATAAACGCAGAAAACCGCTCGAATTCCAAGTTGGGGATCGAGTGCTACTCAAAGTCTCACCCTGGAAGGGTGTGGTTCGATTTGGTAAACGGGGCAAGCTCAATCCACGGTACGTTGGACCATTCGAAATCACTGAAAGAATAGGCAAAGTAGCCGACAGACGAAACCTACCAGCTGAACTCGGGACAGTTCACAACGTATTCCACGTGTCGAATCTGAAGAAGTGTCTGTTAGATGAGACCCTCATAGTTCCTTTTAAGGAACTCACTATCGACGAACGGTTGCAGTTCGTCGAGTAACCAGTTGAAATCACGAATCGGGATGTCAAGGTCCTCAAGAACACTAGAATACCTCTTGTACGAGTTCGTTGGAACTCCCGTCGTGGCCCAGAGTATACCTGGGAACGTGAAGATTAAATGAAACTCAAGTATCCCCAGTTATTTGAAACCAATGCAACTACTACTGAGGCTGAAGCTACAACAGCAGAATTTCGGGACGAAATTCCAAATCAGCGGGGGGATGATGTGACACCCCCGGAAAATCAGTAAACGATACAACTCACCTAGCTTCCTCAGTAACCGCATGCTAAATTTCGGGACGAAATTTCTTTCAAGTTGAGGATAATGTGACAACTCGAATTTCCAAGATTCCTATTTCGCATTTATTGCACGTTCATTTATTGTTTAGTTGTTTATTTGCACAATTAGTTGCTATGGAATTGTATACGTTTTGATGCAATGAATCGTATTGTGTGATTGTGCATGGTTATATGTTAATTGTGAAAGACTTGTGAAATGCATAAACTTGGCGGTGAAACTATGAAATTGTTTGAGATGGCGCACTATTGTAAAATATAATAATTAAGGGTGTATAGAGTTATTAGTGAAACTTAAACTATTCTTAACCCTAATCTCTTTTCACTAATCACTACACAAAAACCAAAAACACGTACTTGCAATCCTCTGATCTTCTCTGGCAATCATCATCTCCATCACAAGCACAAGTCTCCTGCATCAATCTTAATCTTGCAATCTAGCTAGAATCAATTCAAGGTAATTGTTTATTGATTGTTTGGTTGTCCTTAATTCTTGAATCTTGTAATACTTGAAAACCCTAGTTCTTCATATGCTATTCTTTGTTTAATTGATTCTGATTTATTGTGAAAGGAAGTTGATCATTGTGTAATCATTGCTTGATGATTAAGATACTTGATTTGTAGAATGACTGATTAAGAAATTGGATTACCACTATACAAATGCATAGGAAATTAGGGTTTTGGATCGTATGAATGCTAGAACGTAACTGTTTCAATCGATTCTGTAAACTAGTTCTGGAAAATCACGTGTCTGAGTTTTGTGAATGTCATAGGTCCGAGTTTTGCTTTTGTTATGAATGGTCCGAACTTTTTATCATGTTTGAAGGGGGTCCGAGTTTTGTTGCTTATATACACGTTGTCCGAATTTTTGAGTATATATACATGTTGTCCGAGTTTGTTATAAGGACCCTAAGGTCCGACTTTTATGGACAACAAGATGTCCGACTTTTATAGGGAATAAGGGGTCCGACTTTCTCATGTTATACCCTGTCCGATCTTTAAGCATTGAAGGGGGTCCGACTTTGTGGCCCTTGCCCCTTTGGTCCGAGCTTTGAACCCCCACCCCCCCATGTCCGAGTTTTAATCCCCAACCCTTGGTCCGACTTTTGACCCCCATGTCCCCTAGTCCGAGTTTTACCCCCCCTCACTTTATGTTCGACCTTTAATAGCACCACAAAGGTCCGAGTTTCATGCTTAGGGACTCTTGTCCGACTTTTGAACAGGGGAAACCCCCCCCCCCCACACTTGTCCGAGCTTTTAAGAAGGGCAAGGCCCTGTCTGACTTTGTGTATGATTAATATGAGGCCATGAGTTGTATGTTAATCGATGATTGAATCTGTTAAGGTTTGAATGATGTATATGTGTCCAAATTTCATATGTATGATGTGTTGTCCGAGCTTTAAATATATGCACACATGATTCACTGTTGTTAATGTTTGAAAAGACTGAGTTTATGTTGATGCCAAGTTCAGAACTCCGTGTGAAGAACAACATACTACTGCATGCTACTGCTTACTACTGTATACGATTATGTGATACTGTCTGATATGATGCTACGTGTTACTGAATGATACTGCATGTTATTGTGCGATACGTTACCGTATGTTACTGTTTGAACACCAAAGAGTTGTAATGGACTTAAACACAAATTAACCGTAGAAGCAATAACATACCGAGCAAACCAAGGTGAGTTCACACAGCCAAGGCATGGGATTCCCGGGTTGGGAATTGGGTTGGAAAGATTGGAATTGGATAATTACTCGTATTTACACCATTGCTAGACTATATACCATCGTCCTCATGTTAGTCAGGACACTTACGTAAAACCTACGTAAACTAGTATCTGCCACTGTCTCCCGGGTCGGGAGGACACTTACGTAAAACCTACGTAAACTCATGCCTACTACTGTCTTCCGGGTCGGAAGGACACTTACGTAAAACCTACGTAAACCCCACGTGTACCACTGTCCTCGGGGAAGGGCACTCACGTAAAACCTACGTGACCTTGTACGTATTCCTGTTCTCGGATTAAGAAGAACACATGGTTACAATAGTCTAGTAAGGATAAACATGGGAAGCCCCCATTAGTAATAAATATAATCAAGGGAAACCCCCACTAATAGTACATACATACGTGGGAAGCCCCCACCAAATGAACATACGTATTACTGCTACGAATTTACTTTCTGTGAACTCGCTCAACTAGTTGTTGATCCTCTGTTACATGCCTTGCAGGTCGTTAGATATATGGAGCTTGCACAGGGAGGAGCAGGTCGTTGTGGAGCATGGATCGTGGATGCCATGTTAAAACATTTAAATATTTGAACTATGTTATATTTTGGGCTTTCATACTTATGCTTCCGCTACACTTGATACTATAATTATGTTTTGAACACCTATCGTATTGAATGATTGGTTTGCATTTATTTTACTTGATATTAATTACGTGTTCAATATGATTGGTGGCTTGATCCTGGTCAGTAACGCTCCCAAGCGGTGATATTCCGCAGGTGGATTTTGGGGGTGTGACATCAACCCAAATTCATCTCTTTCTCTCTCAAAAACGTTCGATCTTCCCAAAACCCACCGGAGAAGAAAAGGGGCACCGGAGAATATAATCTGACCGGAGAAGAAAGTCTCGCCGGAGAAGAATAAAAAGGTGCTACGGTGAATCGCAAAACAAAATAAAAACAAGGTGCGACGGTGAATCGAAATCCCTATATATGAGATCAACATTTCATTGTTATCGTCCGGTAAAAGTCACCGGAAATGGAAGAAAGCAAGAACCAAGTGCAGAAGCAAGTAAGTTTCATTCAGTTTTTTATCGGTAGGTGTTTTGATTGGTGATGATTTTTGTTTTTTCCGATCGGTAGGTGTTTTGATTGGATAAATGTTGGGTTTTCTGTTTTTTCCGATCGATCGGTGTTTTGGTCCGATCGGTGTATGATTTGATCAGTGGTGATTTTTGTTTTGAATGAGACTAGAAAGTGTTAATGTTGGTTTTTATGTTTTTTTCCAATCGGTAGGTGTTTTTTGGTAGAAATTGTCTCGGGTTAACGTTGGTTTTAATGTTGGTTGAATGAGACTAGGAAGTGTTTGTTATTTTGAGTAGAAACTGTCTCGGGTTATTATTATTATTATTATTTTTTTTTTTTTTGGATTGCCAACTTGCCAACAGCACGTTAAAACTATTGATTTGTAACAATAATTGGGTGGTTCAGTCGTGTATGGGATTGATTTGTAACAATAATTTGGTGGTTCAGCCGTGTATAGGTAGGTTAAAGTTACATGGCGGGAACAGCGGCGAGTTCAAGAGGTAGGTGTTTTATCGAAATTAGGTAACATGTGTTAAACCTACCTTGTTTTTATCGAAAACAAGTTAGGTAAACCTGTCTTATTAGGGTTCGATGTGTTAAACATCTGTAAACATATTATCATAACATGTGTTAAACCCGTCTTATTTTTATCAAATTAGGTAACATGTCTTAAACCTGTCTTATATTTTTTATCAAAAACATATTAGGTAACATGTGTTAGACCTGCCTAGTTTTTTGTCAAAAACAAATTAGGTAAACCTCTGCTATTAGGGTACAAGTCTAAGGGCTCAAAAGCATATAAATATATTAGCGTAACATGTGTTAAACCAGTCTGATATTAGGGTACAAGTCAACGGACTCAAAAGCATATAAACATATTAGCATAACATGTGTTAAACCTTCTTATTAAGGTACCATGTGTTAAACCTCCCTGATTAGGTAAACATATTAGTGTAACATGTGTTAAACCTGTCTCATTTTTATCAAATGATGTAACATGTGTTAAACCTGTCTTATTACTATGTGTTAAACCTCTCATATTAGGTAAACATGTTAGTGTAACATGTATTACACCTGTCTTATTTTTATCAAATTATGTAACATGTGTTAAACCTGTATTATTTTTATCAGATTAGTTAACATGTGTTAAGCTCTCATATTTTTTCTAAGTTATCTAACAAGTGTTAAACTTGTCTTATTTTTATAAAAATAGGTAACATATGTTAAACCTGACTTTATTTTATCAAAAACATATTAGGTAACCTGTTTTATTTTTATGAAATTAAATAACATGTTTAAACTTGTTTTATTTTCAGCAACAAAGAGAGTAACAAGATCGCAAACTGGTAAGATACCAAAAAAGCGAAAGAAAGTAGACGAAGAAATGGACGATGAATGGGATGAAGAAAGAGAAGAAGCTGAAGGGGAGGTCGTGTATAGGTTGAGGAAAAAGTCGAAGCGTGATAATTGGCCAGGGATTAGAACGAGATCATCACGAATCCAACTGGCCCGATGCATTAACGTGTTGTCGTTCGAACAAAGAATGGCAATAAAAGAAATGGGATTTGGTTTTTGTAACTATCGTAGTCACCACGAATTTTGTTTATTTTAAATTATGGCCATAACACAAAATACAATATGACCATTCTGGTCTTCTCTGTAATATGTTGTAACTATCGTAGTCACCACGAATTTTGTTTATTTTAAATAGTTATGATGGGAAATGTATTTGGTTACCACTTATCAGTTAACATGTGTTATTAGTTAACATGTTTTATTCATTACCAATTGTAAGAAAAGAAGTAGACGAGTATTGGGTAGTGAACATACTGTTTCAATTGTAACCTGTGATACTCATTAACAAGTGTAATGTGTGTTACACAGGATGAAGTAGAAAACAAGGTACATACCTTTACTGTTACTTGAAAACAATAAGCAATTGTAACATGTGTTACACGTCTTACGTAAGTATATGTAGTACATGGTGGAACATGTAAGTAACATGTGTTACATACGATGTAGTGAATAAAAAACAAGGCACATATATAGTGAATAACATACGTATAGATGTAACACGCGTATATGCACCACAAAGGCATACGCATGTTACATGTGTGTATGAAACACACTTGGTATATATAAAACACTTAGTATATGTAACGTGTATACATCCAAACATGCTAGTACATGTGATTTGTAACACACGTTACAAAAGTATATGCAACACATGGGCATCATTGTCATCTAATATGATTGAAGTAATCGCATAAAAGCAGTGTGTAACACAAGTAATACATGATGGTTTGATTGGTTACCGAATTGGTTACAGGGGTGCACCTGTCACGACCCCCGTACCCGGTTTGACCCGGTCCAGGAGCCGCGGGACAGAAAACCCGTGGTATTCATGTTTACAGTGGAAGTCTTATCAGGATCGTTTTAAATTTGAAAAAAAATGCCCGCGTATTATTTATTTACATTTCGGGATAAACCCCGTAAATATCATAATTTCATTATTTTACAAACAGGTTTAATTATCTATTTGAGCCACCACTTCAAGCTTGATAGTGCTCCGTAGCACGTGTACTTAATTCAGTAGGTCACCTGAAACATGTTGTAAAAAGGTTTTGTCAGCGGGGAAATACTGAGTGAATCATTCATTTTGATTAAAATGACACATAGTTATAAATTACAGCATAAGAGCGATTACTATGGCAGTATCTTAATTAATATCTGGCCTTGCCACCCGTGTGACGATGGTCATACCACTATTGGGTCCAGTAACCCAATTAGTGACGTTTTGTCACTGTTAGGTCTTATTAGCCTAACCCATGTTAGGGCTTATTGCCTAACTGTGAAAAATTAGTAATGTGCACAATACCCCATTAGCCAGCGGTTAAGATAACCACGACTTAATCCCTGTAATTATAACATTTTGAAAATAATTTGAGGTATTGTAAAACAGTTGATAAAAAGAGAATGACTCACATTGCAGATTTAGCGGGCAAGGTTTAAGCCTACTGATTAGCCTAGATTACACCTAATGTGATAATAATGCACACACAACAGGTTAGTAACTTAATACAGCAGTTACGACAATTCACGAGATTAAACCCTCACAACGATTAACAAGTGCAATACTTAACAATTCAATCGGATTCACAATGAATAACAGAGCATAGTCCGAATTCGAACAGCACTCAAATATTCAAGTCGAAATCACGACGAATAATCATAGTAGAAGCTCAATTTGAGCAGCACTCGGACAATCGTTGGATAGTTATAATCGATCGGATGTTGAATCGTAATAGCGATCGAGTTATTACCCTGATTGCGGTAGCACTTCGTGACCGTGTGTGTGTTTATTGTAGTATTACAGCCTTAACTCGACGTATAGACAGCAACTTTACGTCGTTTTCATTTCTCAGTTCAAGTCCCAAGGTCGGCTATTTATAGCAATTTTTGAGACTCGCTTATGGACCATAAACCCTTTCCCTTGTGGTCCGTAAGCTAAGCAGTCTAATTCATAGGCTGCCTAGGCTCGGGATTAGCTTTGGTGATTCAACAATTGGGCCAATCAGAGCATAACAACGTTTAATTTAGATAATTATTCAACTAGGGTTTGCCCCCCTTGAGTTTTAGGGGCCCTGATCCTGTTTCCGATTGTTCTGAAAATTTTAGGGCCAATGCAGAATTACTTGGGTGTCTCAATTAGGGTTTTCTTATTGACTAATTATCGTCCTAATTATTGATTTTAGTGACAGTTGTTACATCCTCCCCACCTTGAGAAAAATCTCGTCCTCGAGATTTACTGAAATAGATGAGGGTATTTTTGCTTCATCTCTGATTCCAGTTCCCAAGTGTACTCTGGTCCTCTTCTGGATTCCCATTTGACTTTCACTAGTACTAGTCGTTTGTGTTTGAGAAACTTAATCTTCAGGTCTTCTATTTGTAGGGGTTTCTGTACGAATTTCAGCTTTTTATTTACCTTTATATCTTGAAGAGGTACTACCAGGGATTCGTTGGATAAACATTTCTTGAGATTGGATACATGGAATACATCATGTATTCCAGCTAATTCTTCTGGTAGTTGTAGATGATAGGCTACTGGTCCTATACGTTGAATTATCGGAATGGCCCAATGTACCTTGGACTCAATTTTCCTTTCTTACCGAATCGTACTACTCCTTTCCAAGGAGAAACTTTCAGAAAGTACTTTATCTCCGACTTGGAATTCTAATGGCTTGCGGAGATTGTCTGCCTAGCTTTTCTGGTTTTGGGTAACTTGGTAACAAAATCTATTGTTATGCGTCCCCATTTCCATACAGGGATCTTTTAATTGTTGTAGTAATCCTAAAGGTTTCTGGTGTTTGGCCTTAAATTGTGAACAGGTGAAACACTTAGATACGTATTCAACTACATCCTTTTTCATTTCTATCCATCAGGAATTGTTTCTTAAATCTTGGTATATTTTTATTGTTTCCTGGATGTACAGTATACCTAGATTTATGGGCTTCCTTTAAAATCCAACTTCTTTTCTTGTGGAATTTCCAAATTCCATCACTTTCTTGTTCCAATTCTATTGTTTGTCCTTTCATTCTTTCAGCATCATCCTTGATTGCTGTTGTTTGAACGTTCTTTAATTGTTCTATTAAATCTCACTGTAAATTTTAATCTAAGGGTACGAATTTCGCTTTTTTTTTTTGCATGATACTTACGACTTAAGGCATCTGCAACTACATTTGACCTTCTCCCGTGATATTGAATATCACAGTCGTAATTGCTTAGGATTTCCATCCACCTCCTTTGCCTCATATTTAACTCTTTTTGCCTAAATATGTACTTTAAGCTTTTATGATCTGTGGAGGCTGTAAACTTATTTCCATACAAATAATGTCTCCGAATCTTAAGGGCAAAAATTACTGTTCCTAATTCTAAGTCATGAGTCGTATAGTTTCCCTTATGCTTTTTCAATTACCTTAAGGCATATGCAATTACCTTTTTGCGTTGCATTAGCACTTATCCTAATCCTACTTAGAAGCATCACAGTATACTTCAAAATTTTCCGTTCCTTCTGGAAGTGCTAATATTAGAGCATTGGTAAGTTTCTGCTTTAAAAATCTTAAAGGCTTTTTCTTGTCTAGGTCCCTACTTAAGCTTAACTGTTTTATATGTTAACTTAGTCAAAAGTACAGCTATCTTAGAGAAGTCTTTAATAAATCGTCTATAGTATCCAGCTAATCCTAGAAAACTTCTAACTTCGATAGCCCTTTGTGGAACCTTCTAATTAGTAATTGCTTCTATTTTAGCAGGATCTACGTGAATTCCTTTGTGATTCATCATATGACCTAAAAATTGTACTTCCTGCAGCCAGAATTCATACTTCGAGAATTTGGCATAAAGCTTTTCCTTTCTTAACAAGGTTAAGAGTGCATGCAGGTGCTTACGATAGTCCTCCTGATTTTGAATAAATAAATATATCGTCGATGAAACAATTACGAATTTATCCAAATATGGTTTACACATTCTATTCATCATGTCCATAAATGCGGCTGGAGCATTAGTTAATCCGAAGGGCATGACTGTAAACTCATAATGACCATATCTAGTCCTGAAAGCAGTTTTAGATATGTCTTCTTCCGGTACCTTCAGTTGATGATATCCGGAGCGCAAATCTATCTTAGAAAAATACCTAGCTTCCTGAAGTAGATCAAATATATTATCAATCCTAGGTAATGGGTATCTATTCCTAATTGTAACTTTGTTTAATTCCCTATAATCGATACATTCTTATTGATCCGTCCTTCTGTAACATTCGTAAAAAATGGATATCCAAAAATCCGACCCGTTTTGAATCTCGGATCCTAACCCTTAAAACTCGAATTTTTTTTCCAAAGAATAAGTAAATCGTTGAAAGATTTTTTATCATTAATGTAATTCATTTATAGATATGAATTATTTATTAAAAATTAATTAATAAACTTTTGTGATTACGTAGATCACAAATTGGTTTTCCTTTTCATATTATTACAAGGTTAAAAGGTATGGAGATGTTATTATTTATTATTTAAATGTTTTATTTTTTTTCCTAAGAGAAATTGATTGGTAAAAATAACATTAGCTATAATTTCGTTTAAACCACAACCATTTTTTCCGCCAAAAAACTTCCAGCCTTTGACCACGAAGAAACAGCTTCACCACCTTCCTTTTTGGCTTATAGTCGCTAACTTATCGGTGATTGATATCGATTACGCGTTTCCGTTTTTACAATCAATCAAGAACGAATACAAAGGTGATGTCCACATTCATCGAGTCTTACCATGTATCGCTTTTCGGAAACTTCAATCAATCTCGAGACCGAAACGTGCTATATATACGACAACATCTTCGAACAACCTTACACCCTTCGAACAACCCAGAACATCTTCGAACAACCTTACACCCTTGTCGGAGAAAACCAAAGCCGCCGAAACCTTTTCCTTCTTGAACCACCACGAACGAATACGGCAACCACCACCTTTCATCACCGGTTTTGGACGCTCTCACTCCCACTCGATCTGTTTCGACACACATCCATACTCCCTCATACCCTCACAGCACCGTTTCGTATCTCCCACACACTCACTGGAGTCTTTATCATGCGACTTGAAGCTTCGCCGGAGAATTCGCCGGAGGCACTCGGAGTCCACGACAAGAACCACCTTATTTCGTTTCGGTATACTTTCTGTTTAAAAATCCATTTTGTTGTTTCCTTGTTTCATCCTCATATTTGTTCACTATATCAATCTTTCAAACAAGAAATCATATCACAATATGGCCAAGTTTAAATAAAGATGATAATTTATGATGCTACTGTCGATGTTTTCTTAATGGAAGATGATGTCTGATTTCAAAAATGGTTGGTGGGTAAATATTCTATATATATTATTCTGAATTCTGAATTTCAGTAATTAAATTTGAAATTCTGAAATAACAGACCCAAAGATTAAAAAGGTATAAAAAAAAGTATAAAAGTATGTGATACCAGATTTGTTAAGCTTGAGTGATAACTTTATCACTTTTCCAATATCCAAATCAAAGATATTCAAAAGGTTACTGTTTGATATTTTAGTTGTGATTTCTAAAAGATGGCAAAGGTATTTTACAAAAGAAAATAAATCATTTTAATCCTTTAATTTTTTTAATATATAACAGTTTACATATCCTTTTGTTTATTTATATTCTTTTTCTTTATAATTAAAATCTTAAACTTTAACTTAAATAAATAACAATTTATTAAGGAAAAGAAGTATTATATACAAATAATTAATTTATAAGCAAAATATTAAAAACTTCAAACCTAAATGTTAACAAGTTCGTTATGTGTTATTCTAAATATCTAGGTTAATCACTTTTGATCGTCCCCTTGGTTTCCAATCAATTACTCGTGCGTTTTTACAAGAAATACGCAACGCAATCTAAGGTGAGTATACTCGATCCCATTTTCGTTTTAAACACATTTGGGTGCAACATGTATTACATATTCAAATTACACAACACTTGAGTCTTGTTTTTATCACACTCTATCCACATTTAAACATGAAACGGTTTGATGCTTGTAACCCCACATTCTATGCAACTTGAACGATAGTTGAATGCAACTTCAACACTCTTTGAGTGCAACTTCATTATATGCAACTTGAACGATATTTGAATGCAACTTCAACACTCTTTGAGTGCAACTTCAATATATGCAACTTGAACGATATTTGAATGCAACTTCAACACTCTTTGAGTGCAACTTCATTTGGATGCAACTTTATTGGAATGCAACTTCAACACTCTTTGAGTGCAACTTCATTTGGATGCAACTTGAACGATATTTGAAAGCAACTTGAACAATGTTGAAAAGTGGTAGCTAGTGTCATCGTCTTCATGTTGGATATTGAGCAACTTCAAAACTTGTTTTATCCTACTATGCTATGTATCAAACTTGTATACTCGCCAACTTGTTGTTGATTTTATTTTAATACATGTTGCAGGTTGATTTGTTCAAGATTCAAGAAACAAGCTAGGATGGCTTTAGATACCCATTTTAGCAATTAAACCATGTGAATTTATGTTTACTATTTGAGACATTGTATTACTTTCTTAGTTTTAATAAAACGAATTAATTCATATTGTCACCTTTAGTGTTATGTTGTTTTGAGCAATTTGTTCGTCTCATCCCGATGTTTCCGCCATCGGTTGGGGTGTGACAGATTAGTATCAGAGCCATAACTATAGGGAATTAGGTAGGATTGCCTTACTTTTGCCTAGCCTATAGTAGGAGTACTCTGATACCAGATTGGTATCAGAGCCATAACTATAGGGAATTAGGAATGCCTTGCCTAGTCTATAGTTTAGGAGCTTTTTCACTATGTGTTGCTTAAAACAACTTCCTTTCTACCTCACTTGCTTCTCTCTATTCCTTTGGACTTCCAATATACATGCCTTTCCTAAGGCTAACCCAATACACACTTGGGAGACACTCTTACAACACAATCGAAATGACTTGTCAAGATAGGGGTGATTCCCATACTTGGTGATGATTTTCACTCAGCTATACTTTGATTTTTGCACGAAATCTACCCTCAAGTTAGGAGTGATATCCAAATCTTGAAGGAAAGTTCCATTTCACACTCTAGTGGACCCTTATCTTTTGATAAGTACCAACCACGTTAGGGTACGATGTTATCAAGTTAGAAGTGAAACTCGCATCTTGTTTAACTAGTCCCACTCCTCGATTTTCATTCTCGCCAAAGTTTTGATTTTCCCAATCGATTAAGGACGTGTAGTAACTGGAAGGACAAATATCGTTAATCGCTTCTCGATGAGAGTATTTGTCTATTAGGCCATAACACGTTTCCTTAATTCGAAAAGGACTTCGATTTACATTGGAATAGTCTTATGTTACGTTCCGTGACAATCCAATTTTTATGTTAAATTTTTTTTATGCTATCTCAATTTTCATGTGTTTTACATTTGTGCGATATATCATTTCAATCTGATACATGCATGCTAGTATGTTATACTGGATTCGTGTTACTGGGTTATTCTTATGTGATGAACTTGTCCTTTAACCCACACCTTAACATGTATAGCACTATGCGTAGTGCTATAGGAGTAGCGCCCGCCCGTATTCTAGTGGTCATGTTAAATTAACAACATTACACCCTCTTCGTTGCGACGATGTTGGGTAGTCAACTTTGCGGTACACGATGGGTTGACCTGTTTATTCACATGCCAGTGATACGTTAATCTTGTTTACAAAGTATGTCATGTGAATTGTTCTGAATTTTATGCTAATACTCATATTCCCAAGTTTATCATCAAGATAGGAGTGATTTCCTTACCTTGACGATTAGCTTCGCTCAATTTTCAACTTCACCAATGAGCTAGGGGTGATTTCCTTACCTCAGAGGTAGTTGCCAACTCTTTTTCGTTATTAATGAAACTTTTTATTTGAACGTTACTTTCATTTCAAGCTTGGAGACATGAATTGCACTATCTTCGCAATCTAAAACAAATAATAATAATCTCTATTGAACAAACTAAATTTACGATGCTTTCATTATCTATGTTACCCTACGTGAAATTCATGATTATGCTATGTGAAACTAAGTGAGCCTTATATATGCTATGTGAAACTATATGCTATGTGACGCATTCGTGAAAACAATTTCCTTAAACAAACAACTATTATTTATTTTTTTTTTTTTGAATCTTTAGATTTCATATTTTCAAAAGTCTTCCTCTTAGATTTCGAGGACGAAATCTCCTAAAGTAGGGGAGACTGTAACATCCGTAAAAAATGGATATCCAAAAATCCGACCCGTTTTGAATCTTGGATCCTAACCCTTAAAACTCGAATTTTTTTTTCCAAAGAATAAGTAAATCCTTAAAAGATTTTTTATCATTAATGTAATTCATTTATAGATATGAATTATTTATTAAAAATTAATTAATAAACTTTTGTGATTACGTAGATCACAAATTGGTTTTCCTTTTCATATTATTACAAGGTTAAAAGGTATGGAGATGTTATTATTTATTATTTAAATGTTTTATTTTTTTTCCTAAGAGAAATTGATTGGTAAAAATAACATTAGCTATAATTTCGTTTAAACCACAACCATTTTTGCCGCCAAAAAACTTCCAGCCTTTGACCACGAAGAAACAGCTTCACCACCTTCCTTTTTGGCTTATAGTCGCTAACTTATCGGTGATTGATATCGATTACGCGTTTCCGTTTTTACAATCAATCAAGAACGAATACAAAGGTGATGTCCACATTCATCGAGTCTTACCATGTATCGCTTTTCGGAAACTTCAATCAATCTCGAGACCGAAACGTGCTATATATACGACAACATCTTCGAACAACCTTACACCCTTCGAACAACCCACAACATCTTCGAACAACCTTACACCCTTGTCGGAGAAAACCAAAGCCGCCGAAACCTTTTCCTTCTTGAACCGCCACGAACGAATACGGCAACCACCACCTTTCATCACCGGTTTTGGACGCTCTCACTCCCACTCGATCTGTTTCGACACACATCCATACTCCCTCATACCCTCACAGCACCTTTTCGTATCTCCCACACACTCACCGGAGTCTTTATCATACGACTTGAAGCTTCGCCGGAGAAGTAGCCGGAGGCACTCGGAGTCCACGACAAGAACCACCTTATTTCGTTTCGGTATACTTTCTGTTTAAAAATCCATTTTGTTGTTTCCTTGTTTCATCCTCATATTTGTTCACTATATCAATCTTTCAAACAAGAAATCATATCACAATATGGCCAAGTTTAAATAAAGATGATAATTTATGATGCTACTGTCGATGTTTTCTTAATGGAAGATGATGTCTGATTTCGAAAATGGTTGGTGAGTAAATATTCTATATATATTATTCTGAATTCTGAATTTTAGTAATTAAATTTGAAATTCTGAAATAACAGACCCAAAGATTAAAAAGCTATAAAAAAGGTATAAAAGTATGTGATACCAGATTTGTTAAGCTTGAGTGATAACTTTATCACATTTCCAATATCCAAATCAAAGATATTCAAAAGGTTACTGTTCGATATTTTAGTTGTGATTTCTAAAAGATGGCAAAGGTATTTTACAAAAGAAAATAAATCATTTTAATCCTTTAATTTTTTTAATATATAACAGTTTACATATCCTTTTGTTTATTTATATTCTTTTTCTTTATAATTAAAATCTTAAACTTTAACTTAAATAAATAACAATTTATTAAGGAAAAGAAGTATTATATACAAATAATTAATTTATAAGCAAAATATTAAAAACTTCAAACCTAAATGTTAACAAGTTCGTTATGTGTTATTCTAAATATCTAGGTTAATCACTTTTGATCGTCCCCTTGGTTTCCAATCAATTACTCGTGCGTTTTTACAAGAAATACGCAACGCAATCTAAGGTGAGTATACTCGATCCCATTTTCGTTTTAAACACATTTGGGTGCAACATGTATTACATATTCAAATTACACAACACTTGAGTCTTGTTTTTATCACACTCTATCCACATTTAAACATGAAACGATTTGATGCTTGTAACCCCACATTCTATGCAACTTGAACGATATTTAAATGCAACTTCAACACTCTTTGAGTGCAACTTCATTATATGCAACTTGAACGATATTTGAATGCAACTTCAACACTCTTTGAGTGCAACTTCAATATATGCAACTTGAACGATATTTGAATGCAACTTCAACACTCTTTGAGTGCAACTTCATTTGGATGCAACTTTACTGGAATGCAACTTCAACACTCTTTGAGTGCAACTTCATTTGGATGCAACTTGAACGATATTTGAAAGCAACTTGAACAATGTTGAAAAGTGGTAGCTAGTGTCATCGTCTTTATGTTGGATATTGAGCAACTTCAAAACTTGTTTTATCCTACTATGCTATGTATCAAACTTGTATACTAGCCAACTTGTTGTTGATTTTATTTTAATACATGTTGCAGGTTGATTTGTTCAAGATTCAAGAAACAAGCTAGGATGGCTTTAGATACCCATTTTAGCAATTAAACCATGTGAATTTATGTTTACTATTTGAGACATTGTATTACTTTCTTAGTTTTAATAAAACGAATTAATTCATATTGTCACCTTTAGTGTTATGTTGTTTTGAGCAATTTGTTCGTCTCATCCCGATATTTCCGCCATCGGTTGGGGTGTCACACCTTCTTCTTTACAAACAATAATGGAGATCCCCACGGGGAGGAACTTGATCGTATAAATCCTCTAATTGTTTCTTTAGTTCTAACATTTCAGTAAGTGCTAATCGATAAGGTGCCTTAGCTATCGGTACAGTTCCTGGAATTAGATGAATTCTAAATTCTATTTCTCTATTGGGTGATAATCCTGGTAGGTCTTGGGGGAAAATATCAGGATGTTTCGATACAATCGGAATGTCTTCTATTTTCTTTTCTTTGGTATCAACAATTATCGATACCATATATGTTATTCCTTGTTTCCTTGAATAATTGGACAACTTCATTACTGAAATTAAATTTCAGTGACTTTTATGGTTTATCTCCGGTTATTATTACTAATTCTCTTGTGGTTGTATGGATTTCTATGGGACTTTTATTATAGAGAATTCAAGCATGGTTGGCTATTAACTAATCTATTCCTAATATAACATCGAATCCGGCTAAATTTATTAGTAACAAGTTTTGCAGAAAATTTATATCCTAACTCTATCTTTGCTTCTCGCAAAATCTTATTTATTCTAACGGAATTCCCATCTGCTGTTTCAATCGTAAAAGTCTGCCTAAGGTTGGTTAAGGGTAATTTAAGGGCTTGGCAGAATGAAGTATTTTTAAAACTTTGGTTTGCACCAGAGTCGAATAATACTTGCATAAACGTTTGTGAACTAAAACGTACCAACTATGATGTCAGGAATTAGTTCAGCTTCCTGAGTGGTTAATTGAAAAGCTCTTGCGTTTTTCTTGGTAGTCCCTTCTGCAGGTTTCGTCTTTTGGTTTGCTGGGTTGCCTAAGTTCGGATAGTTTGTTCTGAACTGTCCGGATTCTCCACAATTATAGCAGGTTATTGTCTTCTTTTTCCTGCAATCCTCTTCTCGATGTCTTGGAATTTTGCAGTAATTGCAACATCCTTTGCATTTTCTAAAATGCTTTCCCTTGCAGGTATTGCAAAATGGGATAGTGGAAAATCGTCCGGTTCCTCTTTTTCTGAAATTGCTACTATTACCCATATGGAATTCTTGGGAAATTTTCTGGGCTAAATCCTTCCTTATATTTTCTTCTCGAGTGCGTACCAGTCCGTCAGTTAGAGTGTTGGCTAACTCTACCGCATCGTCAATCGTGCGGGGTCTCGCAGCTTTGATAATGTCACGAATCTCACTAATCAAACCCCAGATATAGCGAGAGATAAGTACCAGTTCTGGCGAAGCCAGAGTAGGTACAATTCTGGCATACTCAAAGAATTTTGAAGTATACTCTCGACAATCTACATCCACCATTCGGTGACTTAAAAACTTATTTGCCATTTGCTCTTTCTCATATTCGGGACAGAATTTTCTTTCTATTAATTGCTTAAATTCTTCCCAACTCATGGCATAGGCCACGTCACTTCCTTTAGCTTGTAACACTGTATTCCACCATTCTAACGCTTCTTCTTTGAAAAGGTGCGAAGCGTACATAACCTCATCTTCCTCAACACATTTACTTATTCTGATCACTGCCTCGGTTTTCTCTAACCAACGCAGTGCCGCAGTTGCCCCTTCATTGCCTGCGAACTCTACAGGTTTACAGGCAAGGAATTCCTTGTAAGTGCAACCAAGCGTTGCAGCTTTCCTTTTCTTAGGGAGCGGAGCTTGTCGTGGTTCCTCATTATGATTAACATGATCATTGCCTCCATTTACACTATTACTGAAGTTATCTTCAGAAATACGTTTGCTAGGAATGATTTGCTGTGGTTCTACCGGATTTTTAACAGCAGCAATGATTGCTGGAATAGCGTTGGCTATCCCTTGAGCAATTATTGTTGGAATAGTGTTGGCTATCCCTTGAGCAACGATATTTTCTATATCATGTCTAGTCATATATTGATCCCTTGATTGTTGCTCAGATTGATTAACCTCGTTAACTGGTTCATTATTAGCGTTTTCCATCGGATAACTAATTTATAGATAAATAATTAGTATACTAGAAGTATTCCAATGTTACCCTTAATTGCACATAATTACGTAAACAAACCAAAATTTCTAAAATTTTATTATATCATGCTTCTATATATAACCGTTTTATTATTTATTTTACACATACTGGTTTTTACTATTACTATTACACAACCAAAATTTCATAAATCCCCTATCCTTTTGTCGCGAGTGGATTGAAGGGTTTGGAATAGATGGTTCTATGTTAATTGGTAGTTGTGTTTCATTAACAGTCTTGATAGTATTATAATCTATCAATATAAAATCTAACTCTTCCTGAGATGGTAACCCCTCAATTTGCCTAGAGCTTTCCCCAATTTCTATTTTCTTAGGCGTGGGTTTTTCGAAAGGTACAGCGTTGAATTCTATAGGTTCCTCTATGTCCGGTATATATCTATTGAAATCTCTGGAAACTTCTATTCTTACTGGATAGAGATTTAAATTCTGAAGGGCATCAGACAAGTCACTCATGCTGTTCAGCAACATACACACAATGACTAAGTCAGAATTTATAACAAATTTGGTAGAAAACTTTGAAATACTATTTCATACTGTTTAACTGAAATTTAAAACACCCTAGGTTTTATTTATAAATTTATTGTACTGAATAAGATAAAGGTGCTAAAGCTTAGGTCAGGAATTGCATTATTTGCTACATTGGCTAGCCTATAAAGATCTGCCCATCCTATACCCAACTAATCAGATAATAAAACATATATTCATAGAATGACAGTTTAAATATTTTCTAAATACTTAATAGGCTTAAATCAGTGGCTTGATCAGTGGCTCTGATACCACCTTTTTCTATCACGACCCCCGTACCCGGTTTGACCCGGTCCAGGAGCCGCGGGACAGAAAACCCGTGGTATTCATGTTTACAACGGAAGTCTTATCAGGATCGTTTTAAATTTGAAAAAAAATGCCCGAGTATTATTTATTTACATTTCGGGATAAACCCCGTAAATATCATAATTTCATTATTTTACAAACATGTTTAATTATCTATTTGAGCCACCACTTCAAGCTTGATAGTGCTCCGTAGCACGTGTACTTAATTCAGTAGGTCACCTGAAACATGTTGTAAAAAGGTTTTGTCAGCGGGGAAATACTGAGTGAATCATTCATTTTGATTAAAATGACACATCGTTATAAATTACAGTATAAGAGCGATTACTATGGCAGTATCTTAATTAATATCTGGCCTTCCCACCCGTGTGACGATGGTCATACCACTATTGGGTCCAGTCACCCAATTAGTGACGTTTTGTCACTGTTAGGTCTTATTAGCCTAACCCCTGTTAGGGCTTATTGCCTAACTGTGAAAAATTAGTAATGTGCACAATACCCCACTAGCCAGCGGTTAAGATAACCACGACTTAATCCCTGTAATTATAACATTTTGAAAATAATTTGAGGTATTGTAAAACAGTTGATAAAAAGAGAATGACTCACATTGCAGATTTAGCGGGCAAGGTTTAAGCCTACTGATTAGCCTTGATTACACCTAATGTGATAATAATGCACACACAACAGGTTAGTAACTTAATAAAGCAGTTACGACAATTCACGAGATTAAACCCTCACAACGACTAACAAGTGCAATACTTAACAATTCAATCGGATTCACAACGAATAACAGAGCATAGTCCGAATTCGAACAGCACTCAAATATTCAAGTCGAAATCACGACGAATAATCATAGTAGAAGCTCAATTTGAGCAGCACTCGGACAATCGTTGGATAGTTATAATCGATCGGATGTTGAATCGTAATAGCGATCGAGTTATTACCCTGATTGCGGCAGCACTTCGTGACCGTGTGTGTGTTTATTGTAGTATTACAGCCTTAACTCGACGTACAGACAGCAACTTTACGTCGTTTTCATTTCTCAGTTCAAGTCCCAAGGTCGGCTATTTATAGCAATTTTTGAGACTCGCTTACGGACCGTAAACCCTTTCCCTTGCGGTCCGTAAGCTAAGCAGTCTAATTCATAGGCTGCCTAGGCTCGGGACTAGCTTTGGTGATTCAACAATTGGGCCAATCAGAACATAACAACGTTTAATTTAGATAATTATTCAACTAGGGTTTGCCCCCCTTGAGTTTTAGGGGCCCTGATCCTGTTTCCGATTGTTCTGAAAATTTTAGGGCCAATGCAGAATTACTTGGGTGTCTCAATTAGGGTTTTCTTATTGACTAATTATCGTCCTAATTATTGATTTTAGTGACAGTTGTTACAGCACCCTTTTAAAAAAATAAAAATAGGTCGTTAAACATAAAAAGTGGTAAAGGTAACATATAAAAGTGGTACCATACACAAGAATATACACATCTAGTAAAACAAGTTAAGAGCAATCATGCCATTGTCAAATTACAACCAAAATACATGTTGAAACACGAGCGGTATATTGTTTATGTTTCACATGAAACGTACATACGTTAAACTAAGTAACGATGAACATACTGAGCTTCACCAATCAACTTCCAAAAAGTAGCTTACCTAAACAAAAACAACCATTGGAAAATGCGTGTTACACACGTAACACATGTTACAACTACCTATTGTTTTGAAGTAACAATGAAAAAAGATATCTTTACTGTTACTTCTAAATAATAAGCAATTGTAACATGTGTTACACATGTTAGGAAAGATTGTAATATAAGAGCTACATGTGTAACACATGTTACAACTGCCTATTGTTTTGAAGTAACAATGAAGGAATCTTTTTTCACAACATTATGCAGGTACATATAAGAATGTCTATTGCTACCTCAAAACAATAGATAATTCTAACATCTTTGACACATCTTAGAAGGCCCACATGTAAAGGTGTAAGAAATGTAAAAAATGCAGATATGTAACACGTGTAACACATGTTACAAATGCTTATTGTTTTGAAGTAACAGTAAAGATATCTTTCTTCACAACCATTTACCTTAATAGTTAGATGTGTAACACATGTAATACGCCTAATGTTTGTTAGGAGACATTGTAAGACAAAAGCTACATGTGTAACACATGTTACGACTGCCTAATGTTTTGAAATAAGAATAAAGAAATCTTTTTAAAATGTCTATTGTTACTTCAAAACAATGAACAATTTTAACATGTGTAACACATCTTAGAGGGCAGGCGGTTAGCACAAAATCATGTTACATGTCGGGGGTAACACATGTAACAAGTGTCAGAACTCAAAATAAAATGAATATTCTTATTCGAACCCTTAACATTATCTAGATACATGTCATAATGCCTGTTGTTATTTGAAAAAGATAGACAATTTTAAGATGTGTAACACATGTTACAACTACCTATTGTTTTGAAGTAACAATGAAAAAAGATATCTTTACTGTTACTTCAAAACAATAAGCAATTGTAGCATGTTTTACACATACTAGGAAAGATTGTAATATAAGAGCTACATGTGTAACACATGTTACAACTGCCTATTCTTATTTGGAAAACCTTGTCATAAGGGCCACATTTTGTAACACATGTTACATGTGTAATGTGTACGTGTTACGTTGATCAATGCATGTGAGACTTGTAAACAATGCATTTCTTTTTAAATATACAAACGTAAAAGTTATTTTTATTGCAATGCTAACACTTTTATTGGAATGCTAACACATGTTACAATGTTACGAATGAATATTTTTCAAAAATATTTATGGTTTCATGCTGCCAAAAAGGTTAAAGATAACCTTCATGAACATCAGGTCCGGTTAGCGAGAATTTCCCTCTGTCTTTAGCTCGTGCGCGTAGCGGTGATTCCTCGTCATACTCATCACTCCACATATCTGAAAATCGAGTTTGCACCGGTAATTAGAAAAACAAGAATAAGATATTTTTTTTAGAAAAAAAACTTTTAAATCTAAATGTTAAAACCTTCTTCATTTGGTGAAAACATCTGAAAGTGAGACTGTTGAAGTTCTACCTCTGGCTGCATGTTCTCATCTCTAATATGTCCAACATCTGATTATACAATAAATCATAAACTTGTATAGTAATGAGTTTCAAACACCAACAAAACAAAAAGAAAAATACAAATTGGTTGCTTGGGTTTGCAAGATATTAAAAAATGTGAAAAAACTTCAAATAAGTTAAACAAAAGGATCCAAAATAAATCATCTAATCCGCAACACCAACAAACATGTAAATGGCAGGGTGTTCATGATTCACTCATAAAAAATGAAGAACATGAACCAAAAGAAGATGATTACCCAGAAAAGAAGATGAATGACTTCTAAAAAAAGAAGAACAGGAACAAAAAAAACATGATTGTCTTCTAAAAAAAGAACAGATTTTTTATTCATTCGCATATCTGAAGAACCTGATGCCTGTTGGAAGTAAACCGCCGGTGATTCATCACCGATGAAGTTGTTCCGGAATACACGACTAGGAGAATAAGCCTGAAAATCGGCCATGAAAGATGGAAGAAAGCAATGGAGTTAGGGGTTTTAAAGAAGAAAGGAATTGAGGATGAAGAAGGAAGAAAGAAATGGAAGTTTTGTATATATTTTTTGGTTTAAAAAGGTGATGAGTTGATGGGTAATAAATGTGACTTGATGGGATAGGGAATAAGGTGAAGTGATGGCTTGAACAAATGACCAATTTGCCCTTTTAACATGTGTTTTAAAGATATAATTTGGATCAATCTTGTCCATACAATTCAGGTTTCCCATATTTTATAGATTAAATGGGTTTTCCATAGATACTTACATTACACAACAATTATATATAATAGTTCCCGTTATTACTTCCACACAATAATTTCACACAAAGCTACATCATAAAACAAGACGTACGGGAAAACCCGAACCTAATAATACATATTTAAATCTATAAAAAGTCAACTTGTTACCTAATAATACATATTTAAATCTATAAATAGTCAACTTGTTATCTAATAATACATATTTAAATCTAATTGCCATATTCCAATTTACACTATTACCTACATATACATAAAGAAGTTGAGGGAATAGTGCCAGGCAAGCGCTACAAGCGCTACATATACATAAAGAAGTTGAGGGAATAGTGTCAGGCAGCTTGTCTGGCACTCCCCTATTGGATCAAACAAATTTTTTATTTTATTTTATTCCTAGCTTAAAATTACTGTTTCGTCCTTTGTTTAAAATTATGTTCTCGCCCCTAATTCAAAATAAAATTATATTTTTTGCCCTGGCTCAAAATTTACGCTTTTGTCCTCAGTTCAAAAACCCATTTATAATTCTATTCCCAGTTTAAATTTACGGTACGTTTCGCCCTCCGTCTAAAATTACGCTTTCCCCCCCCCCCCCCTTCAAAATAAAAATATGTTTTTGCCCCTAGCTCAAAATTACGATCTTGCCCCCCAACTCAAATTTACGTTTTTGCCCACAGTTAAAAATAAAATTTCCTACATATACATTTATAAGTTAGGGGAATAGTGTCAGGCAGCTTGCCTGACACTTCCATATTGGACCAACTTTTTTTTTAATTTAATTTTTTTCCAGTTTAAAATTACGCTTTCGTCCTTTGTTTAAAATTACGTTTTTGTCCCCAGCTCAAAATACAATTGTAATTTTGCCCTAGCTCAAAATTATGCTTTTGCCCTCGGTTCAAAAACTCACTTTTAATTTTGTTCTCAGTTTCAAATTACGGTTTCGCCCTCCGTTTAAAATTACGTTTTTGCACTCAGTTCAAAATAAAATGTTGTTCTTTCCTCTAGCTCAAAATTACAATTCTGCCCATAGCTCAAAATTACGTTTTTGCCCACAGTTCAAAATAAAATTATGTTTTCTTCCCTAGCTCAAAATTATGATTTTGCTCTCAGTTTAAAATTATGATTTCGCCTCCAGTTCAAAATATAATTTATGATTTTGCCCTCTGTACAGACATACATGTTATGAGAAAGAAATATTCGGCTTATTGCCCCGCAACGCAGGCGGGGCAAAAACTAATTTCTACAACAATTGCGAATCACGTTCACTGCATATAATATTCCAATTTACAATATTTCTACAAGGATTATTTTAAAATTATTATATCGTACTATTGCCAATCACGTTCCCTGCTTATAATATGCCGATTTACACTGTTTCTACAACGATTATTTTAAATTATCGTACAACTAATTCTAATCTTTCAATATGTTGCACGCATCGTATAATTAATTCTAATATTTTAAATTAATTTCTAACATTATATTCGAATAATAATTATAAGTGTATTTTTTTAATTTGAGTTGTATTTTGACCAAGTTATCGCAGTTTTTTCATTCGTTCTCACCGTTCTCACAATATTTAGCGTTCTCATTTAAATCTTCGCCAATATTTATATATTGTTAGGTTCCAGTACAAATAGGTCTTAGCATAAAATTTACGCTTAAGGTGAGAAGTGAAACGCATCAACATCAAACAACAGTCTTTGCTTATTTATATATATGGAAGTTGAAACTCAACAATATCAAACAAAAGAAAATGCTGGCTTCCATCTACTGGCGTTCCTCACTACCCTTACTCTCTACCAAAACCTCAACTTTCTCAAACACATTGTTTCGGGTTAAACAACGTGTTAAAACACCATTAACATGTATCTCCATTAATAAAGAAGCAGCCTCTGATGGTACGTTACATTGTCTCCTGCTTAAAACTACTTTTTCCTCAACTATGCCGGAACCAGAACGATTTTGTTAGGGGGTCATCATAAGCTTAAATTCTATACCGGTTCAAATTAGGGAGTCCATCTCTAAGTTTGTCATTCAAAAACTCAAAATTTATAAATAAAAATTCAAAAATTTCCGGTGATCGGAAGGTCAACGGACCCTCTTGACCCTCTCTGACTATCTAACTCTTTACTTATTTATAACTCGCAATTACACATGCATGGATAGTATGATTTTTCAAACTTTTGTAGGCAATGCTTGCATTGTTGATTCTTTATCTCATCATTGTGACAATGACAACAATGTAGGATTACTACAAACTGAGTGTGAAGATGCGCCAATGGTGACGCTTGATTCAATGCAACGAGCAAATTCCACTTTAGAAGATTTTGTAAGAATTACCAATCATTTTTAGTTTATACGCATTTGATATATAGATAGTTGTCAAAAATCAAATTTTTCATCGCGTGGAGAGCAAAGAAGGTCGTTCGAAATTTGGATGCTAACTTGATCCAAATCTGGCTCGCTAGCTTGATCCAAATCTGGCTACGAGTCAAGCCGGCTCTGCTAGCTTGATCCAAATCTGGCTCGCTAATGTCCCTATGCTTTTTCTGAACTCTAATCTATTTCTCCATCCTTATGTGATTAAACAGTGCAAATCTTACTTTATGTTTCATGAAATGGATGCTAACTGTGCTGAATCTATATTCAAATACCTACCATTGCTTTCCTTCACAGAAAGTTACATTTATCAGGTATCATAACCTTTGGTAATTATTCTGGAATCCTCCATTTAATCATATTAGCTATCTTGATGTAAATCTGCAACACATGTCACAAGTCGTTAAAAGCTCCGTGGTGCACGCCTTCTAATATATCTGCAGTTGGACTCCCGAAACGAGAAACTTATGCAGTCTCCATCTGGTGGAACTTCAGATTTCTTAGTTAGAAAACTTTTTGTTCTTCTAGAGAGCTGTGGGCTATTGACAGACAGGTTAGAAAATTTTAATTTCTGTTTCATATTTCCTTGGAAGGTGTCATTTTATTTGTGGTCTTTTTGATGATTTTAGGATAAGAAATGAGTTAAAGAGTGGGAAAGAATATTTTGCTCTTGAAAGAAAGCTATGTTGTGCATTAACAAGCAAACAAGAGGTAAAAGATGTTGTGTTGATGGTTGTCCTAATATAACATGTAACAGTTTAAAACTTATGACACAGATTCGATTAGAGGACGTAATGAAAGCCAATTACTTAAGATCCACTGACTATCGGGTGCTGAATCTACTCTTGTACCAGTTAAATGGCAAAGAGGTAAAGGAATTAATAATAGTTTTATTTGTCACATTGTGAGACTATCACAGTGGCGCACCCAGGAATTATTTGCTAGGGTGCGGATGGGACGTTTAACCATATTTTTAAGGGGTGCGATCGGGTTTTTTTGCCTAAAATATACACTAACTTTTTTAAGGGGTGCGGCCGCTCATCCACGATTATAGATAGGTCCGCCACTACTGATCCATGAGTTTAGAAACTCCCAAGTATAGAGGAAGGGCACCAAGGGTAGTACCCTCTCTCCAACGAATCAAATCTTACCCTTGCAATAAACATTTTTTTAATTTAATAAATTCAACAATTAACTTTAACTAAAATTAAATTTCATTAAATAACAATTTAAATTGAGCAAACTAATTAAATTAAACTAAAAAAACATAACTTGAAAAACAACAAAAAAAAAATATAGAACAAACTACTCCTCGTTTTCCTGTATGAGGTACGGTAGATCTTGAGCTGTAAGATGGACTATAAGATCATTTCTAAGCCGAAAATGCATTTCTCGGTCCATCAACTCCCGAAGAATAGTATCATCAAAATCGGGTTCGACGACTAGATCCTGGATGTGGACCGATGAGAAAGCATGCCTGTCGTCCTTTAAGATCATAGTGTGCAGTATGATGCACGCATACGTCACGCTAATAATCTTGTCCATAGTCATAGCATGCATGGGTCTCCTAAGTATGCCTCATCTTCCTTTTAACACACTAAAAGCATGCTCCACATCTTTTCTTGCCCCTTCTTACAATTTCATTAATTTCTTTTCATTCAGATCGGCGGGATATGAAAATGTTTTCACAAGCGTTAACCAAGTAGGGTAGATCCCGTCGGTTAAATAGTATCCACGTTTGTATGTATCCCTTCACTTGAAATAGACACTTACGTGCGGTTCCATTCCGTTCAACGAGATATTTTGGAGATTGTTGGAGCACATTGATGTTGTTTAGTGAACCGGGTAGACCATAATACGCATGCCAAAACAATAAATCTTCTGATGCAATCCTACCATGACCATTGGGTATTCTTGATCACCTCTCATATGTTAGCCTCAAACTCAGTGGGACACATCCTCCAAACAAGATGCATACAATCAGTGACAAGTGACACCCCTGGATTGTGGTGTTTTTCTTCATGGTTTTCGAACAAATTCGCTACGTCGTTTCTTGTCAGCCTATGCAAGAACTCATGACCGTACAATTGATTCACGACATTACAAAAAAAAAAAAAAAAAAATGCAGGCATTCGTGAAGTCCTTTTGGACATTTGTAAGTACTCGTTGTTCTGGTCGGGACTATTACCGCTCGCAAGTTATCTACTGGCGGGTGTAACTTTTTGTATTGCCATAAAACTCTTTTTCACCCGCCTGTCATATCCCTCTTGAAACAAAGGATATTGTGCTTCTACATCACCATCAATTTTTAAGAACAATTGTTTCGACATACGAAACCAGTAGCAGAATGTTTCATGAACATACTTTGGTTCATCAACAAAATAATCATTCTTAAGATTTTTTGTTACCCTGTACGGGATCACGTTTGACGATTTTTTCTTGGAATGCCCGATGACGTTGTTGTGTCTTCCGCTTTGGCTTCCTCAAGCATCTCTTTGAAAAAAA